>NC_043006.1:48717498-48914998 GCF_006345805.1 Octopus sinensis
TTTGAATATATATATATTAGTAGAAATCAGTTTGTAAGAATAACAAGTCTGATCCCAAGAAAATGAAATGAGACAGAATCATAGACTTATTGTTTTTGATGCAGTCACAAAAAAAAGAAAATCTGGTCTTTCAGATAATTCATTGTCAAATGCTTCATCTCCTAGCATCAAACCAACTCCCTCTCTCTGGTTTCATAGTCTTATGAGCTGCATGCCAATCTTGTTGGTGCCAGTAGCATGCAAAAAGCACCCTCTGTTAGGAAGGGTATCCAGCCATAGAAACCATACCAAAGCAGACATTAGAGCATGATGCAAACCTTGGACCCATAAAATCATGTCAAACCATCCAACCCATGCCTGCTTGGAACATGGATGTTAAATGATGATGGTGATGACTTCAAGAATAGTAACTATTAGAATATAGGAGCTCAAAGACAAGTGCCAAACTACTGAACACATACTTATGAGTTCAGAACCTTATCATTTCTGCTGTTTAATGCCTCTTCTCTCATTTTGTCTGACTGAACCAGTGAAATCAGCTGCCTGTAGTCACCAGCGGACATCCTATTTTTATAAATAATTAGGGCAGCCACCCATGCTATGAATTCAAAGTGGATGTACTTCAATGAACTTATAATTCCAGTATAATGATCCTCCACACTATTCTATTACCTGGGTCATTTATTTTAAAAAATAAATTCCCCTTATTTCATAATAAATGAATATTTACCTGTGAGGTAGTATGGTAAGAGAACAAATAAATGCCCCCTACATCTGTTGGGACAGTGGGTGTTTCAGTTGTTTAATTAAATATCCTACTCATTGTGTTAGTATGTAAGTGTATGTACCCCTTAAAATATTAACCAAGCAGAATCAACATGATATAGTGGGACAAGTCTGGCCCTTTGAATTAATTATAAATGTAATTTATCTGGCAATTTTTAACACTGTTTCTGTGAACCCAGTTTCATTCATAAAACTTGGGTCAACCTGAAGTTATGTTAGAAGACACTCACTCAAAACTCTACACTGAGGGACTAAACATAAGGTTTTCGTGAGTGCCAGTTGAACAGCTTAATCTCATACATGGTCAGTTGGTCAAACCTTATTACTATAGCCATTTAGCTGAGAGGTTACTGACAAAATAGATTTAAGTTTCTCCATTTAATAACTAAATTGTTTAACATTCAGAAAAAGACCCACTGATAGAAAAGAAATAAAATATATATAAAACATTAATTATAGTTTGTGATAACCTAGTAAGATAGATGTAAAACAATTATAGAATTCTTTTTTAATTCAAATTTACAGCAGAATAAAATAGCATGAAAAGCTCCACTCCAGGTGCATAACAATCTATATTAGATTGAATTGGTATGGATGAGAGAAAGATAACATGCTACAGTTAATAAATAACCAATTCTTTGTTTTATCAGTGTAGTAGACATGAATATACATGAATATTGCAACTTTAATAAGCTTTCACTTTGATCATAAAAGTACTCAATTTAATAAATAAACATATATATATATATATATATATATATATATTTAATGGAAAGAGTAAGGAAGGGAAATTTTATAAAGCTTGGAAGGAAATAAGTCATACCAAATCTTAATATTTATTGTTGTGGCAAGTGGTACCCGGATGCTTTCTACTGCTGCCATTTTCATTCTGTGATGAAGATCTTGTCTGCTAGCCAGTGTCGAAAGGAAAGGAGAGAAAAAAAAATAATATGTCAACTGAAAATTTGAAATTCTTCTTCATCCAAACTGTATTTCTTGTGTTGTTGACACTTTTGGGGGAAAGTCTGTTAGTGGGCCACAAAGGTAATACATACACTCTTTTCTCTCTGTCTGTCTATCTATCTGTCTGTCCGTGTGTCTGATTGTCTGTCCTGTCTGGCTCTTCATTCACTGCTCACCACTGCTGCCTCCACTACCTTCACCACTATCCCTGTCTTCTTACTACCACCTTTGCTATGAACACAATTGCCCTGGTTGTTTGTTGTCTTACCCCTCCCCCCTTTCACCTCTGCCTAAAGTTGTTTTATTATTTTTTTTTTTTGTTTTTCTTTTGTCTTCATTTTTTCACTCTGCTGCTACTACTGCTGCTGCTGCTGCTTAGGTGTTTTTCTCAGATTTTCAAAAAAAAAAAGAAAGTGCCAAATGTATTGATATTAATAACACTACTGCTTCTTTCGTTTAATTTGTGTGTGTATGTAAGTGTGCTTGTATTTTTTGTGTATATACCGGTATGTGGGTGTGTGCATGTGCGTGTGTGTTTGTATGTTGCTACCAACTTTCACCAGTGGTCCAAGCTGACATGAGCAAACTTCATAATAACTATATGTATACACACACACACAGACATTTCCCTTCACACTATGCAAATACATTACACAAGAGCAAAATTTATCTTTTTATTGTAACACCATAAGTTACATAATCTTTACACCTATTTCACTAGTGAAAACTAGTATGCTATGCAGCAATTGTTATGTGGATGATTACATAATCACATTGAAGTACCAGATCTTCAGAAGAAAATAGTAATTTAATCCATTGATATTTATCAACATCAGTTGGTTGACAGCATTAAGTTAAAACTGTGCATAAACTTGAGAGAACATTCTTTATATAGCAGTGAAGGAAAAGAAAGCTGTTTCTTTTTTTTCTTTTTTTATTTAATCAGTAAAATAAAGCTGGAAAGAAAGAAGGAAGAGGTATAACTGTTGTCAGGATGTCTAAAGAAAAAAAGGAAGGTCAGCTACCTGAGCTGTCTTTGATCAAAGAATGATAACAATGATAAATGGTTTAGAAAGCAATTGTGGTAGCAAGATGGAATAGGTTAGCAAGAAATAGCCATACATACCTGCTAAGTCTACCTAGTCAGTCATAGACACAAACACACATATTTCCATATACTGTTAGCAACATAGGACTGTTTATTTACACCTACCCACACCTATGTTAATATATCCATACATTTAAGTATACATATATATGGAAGGTAATGAGGTAGTTTAAGTTCAAATATATGCATATACATTCAGTTCATATCATATGCATCACTTCATACAAGAGAATCACATACACATGTACCTGGCTTCAGTAAAAACAACAAAAAAAACCCAAAAAATCTGAGACTATGAGATAGTCATTTCAGAATCTCAGAATTTTAAATAAAATTAAAAGAACAAATAATTTGTGTATTCATGGTCATATATTAGTCTGGTTAAAAAGATAAGTGTGCATGTATATATATATAGAATACTAAAAGAAATTTACAGGTTTATGTATTGTTTTATATGAAGTAATTTTACACTGCTATTATTTGAAATGTTTCTATTTCTATATTATATAGTTACTTTGAGTTAACTGATAGTATATGTTCAACTATTATTTACTATCTAAACAGTATAGAAAATTGCTTTTATAAAATTTAAATGGCTTTAAAATTTTGTGTTGCAAGAGAAAAAGTAATTTATTGTTAGCTAGTAAAATAATGCAGTGCTTCTGGAAAGCATAAAGTACATTCTGTCTTGTTTCCAGCATATGTAGGGGCTCTTGTTATAAACTGGAGTACTTCATATTTTGTATTTGAAGAATTAAAGTTAAAGATGTAGTTAGCTTGTCAAGTTGAAATACATCGTTTCTCATTCCTGAAGCTGTGTGTATATAAGTTGTAATGCCATTTAAGATAGATCCTATGTAATGATGGGTATCCTTTGCCATAATGACACTCCCTTTGTTGACTACATTGCATATCAAGGAGTTACCTCTAGGGGACAATTGCAAGTAATTCTACAGTTACATTTTAAAATATTACCTTATTAAGTTGATTTGCACTCATATAGGTCTGAAGTTTTATTGTTATCTTTTGTTCCTACTCAATTAAGAATACTATTCCCACTACTTGCGCTATCTTCTTGTTTGGTTCTCATTTCAAATTAATTATTTAACATTTTGTAGTTTCCTGGATTCTGAATTTCTCATTTTAGGGCTAAGTCTGAGAGTTAATGTTATTTTCTGTGCTACTTTTGTTTTATTTATTCCTTTTATGGGCTTTAGAGTAGTTTATAATATCTATTAATAATATGATTATATAAAAAGATGTGGTGTCGTAGAAAATTTTGACACCAAATAATAAATGTTTAAGGGAAGTTAACAAATTTTGTGCATTTTTGAATGGCTTATACATATCTTCCACGCTGTAATTATTTTAGTTATGTATATATATGCCGGTGGCACACAAGAAAACCATTCGCCAGCCTAGTCTGGCACCTGTGTCGGTGGCACATAAAATCACCCACTACACTCTCGGAGTGGTTGGCGTTAGGAAGGGCATCCAGCTGTAGAAACACTGCCAGATCTGACTGGCCTGGTGCAGCCTTCGGGCTCCCCAGACCCCAGTTGAACCGTCCAACCCATGCTAGCATGGAAAACGGACGCTAAATGAATGATGATATAGGGAGAATTCACGAAAAAACAAAAGACGAAGACAGGTGGTGTAGCAAACAAACAGATGTATTAGTATAACGCTCAGGAATTGAAAAAGTCTTTAATGTTTCGAGCCTACACTCTTCCACAGAAAGGAACACAGAAGGAAACAAGGAGAGAAAAAAATGTGTGTAGTGGCTATACACACATACATATATATTAATGAGCTTATTGTATATAACACAACTGATCAGGTCAAGTAAAAAAAAAAGTGGTGGGGGCAGAAAGTAGAAATAACTCAAAGTAAATAAAAACACCTGTGAGAGCAAAAATGCTTCCATAGTACACAAGATAAAACACAAAAGACAAGGGTACATAGGCTTGTTAGTAGTGTTAGCAAATTTCAGGAAGTATGAATTATTGAAGGACTAGCAGTATCGCCCGGCGTTGCTCAGGTTTGTAAGGGAAATAACTATAAAGCATTTTTAGAGAGTTATAGCCAAAAAATAGCAAAAAAATGGGAAAAAATGATGGTAAATTTTTTTTTGAGATTTAAAAAAGGTAGAGTTGCGTCCCCTAGACAGTTTGTGGTTCGTATTCCTGATTCTCGACCCCATGTCGAATTTATCGATTTTTTTTCAGAACTGGGGGAACTTTTCAAAATTTTCGCTGCGTTAGTTTTGAATTATGACATTGGGCTATGTGTGTGTCAAGTTTCATCAGAATCGGTTGAAAGCCGTGGTCAGGGTGAGGGTACAAGCAAACAGACACACAGAAACACGCACAGACAAACTGCCGTTTATATAGAGAGAGATTCGAAATGAATGGTACAAAAAGGAAATATTTTTGCAATATATTTATTACTGCACTCACAGGTATGTTTTCATTTTTGTACCATTCATTTTGAATTAGCTTTTTTTTTTTTTTTTCTTTTCTCTCAGCAGAGTACTTTGTTCTCCAGCAAAACTGCATTGCACTGACTGCTTACCTTTAGCCTATATCAAGTGTCAAGTGCAAACTAGTTTAGTTTCTCTGCGTTTATTGCATAATACACATACTGTGGTTGTCAGGATTATTGTGCAATTATTAGATAACCTTCAAGTATTTATGGAAACCAGTCAAAACTTAGGTACACTCAGATACTTCTAAGTTACATATAAAATTCATACATACATGCAGACCAGCCTCCAGGTTTAATAACAGTTTTTAACATGGTGTAGGTGCTAGAATATCTCGCACACATGTAAACAAGAGCATGCATACACACACATATATGTAAGTGTATGTATGCATGTATATATATATATATATATATATATATATATGCAATGGACATAGTTTCGACTATATAAAAATCCAGTTATGTTTCATATACACACACACACACACACATGTATATATGTATATATTACTGACGATCATTTGATAATAAAAAAAAAGAGACAATGTATATGACTGGGTTTCAAGTGAAGCTAACCTTCATTAAACCGTATTATATGCTGTTGCTATTTTTCTATAGTTGAGTGCTTGTTTGTTTGTTTTTTTTTTGTTTTTCTTTCTGTTGGTAAGACTCACGATCGAACATTCATGTGTATGTATGTGTGCTTATATATATATGTGTGTGTGTGCGTGTGTGCATATATATAGTTAGTGATTTTGTCCCTGTGTTTCTGCTTTCTTTAAATCTGATTTGAGTGATTTACTAGTACTGTGCCTGTCTCTATGGAGCTCTTTCAGTTGCAGCATGATTTTGGTCTTTTTTGGCAAAGATGCTTTATTATTATTATTATTATCATTATTATTATTATTATTATTATTATTATTATTATTATTATTATTATTATCATTGAGGCAGCAAGCTGACAGAATTGTTGGTACATTGGACAAAAATGCTTAGCAGCATTTCATAATTCTACCATGGTCGTCTTTTGTCTTTCAGGGTTGATAAAATAAAGTACCAGCTGAGCACTGGGCTCAAAGTAATTGACTGTTCCCTTCCCACAAAATTACAGGCTTTGTGCCTATAGTAGAAAGGATTATTATTATTATTGTTAGGCGGCGAACTGGCAGAATCGTTAGCATGCCAGGCGAAATGCTTAGCGGTATTTCATCTGCTGTTATGTTCTGAGTTCAGATTCCACCGAGGTCGACTTCGCCTTTCACCTTGGGGCGGGGGGGGGGGGTGAAATAAGTACCAATTACGCACTAGGTTCTGAGTTCAAATTCGGCTGAGGTTGACTTTGCCTTTCATTCTTTCAGAATCAATAAAATAAGTACCAGTTGTGCATTGGGGTTGATGCAGTTAATTAGCCCCTATCCTAGAATTTCAGGCCTTCTGCTTATAGTAGAAAGAATATTGTTATCATTATTGTCATCATCATTATTACTATTATTATTATTATTATTAAGAAGGCGGTAATCTGGCAGAATCATTAGCATGCTGGACGAAATGCTTAGCAGTATTTTGCCCATCACTACGTTCTGAGTTCAAAATCTACTGAGGTTGACTTTGCCTTTTATCCTTTTGAGGTCGATAAATTAAGTACCAGTTGCGTACTGAGATCAATGTAATCAACTGGACCCCTCTCCCCCAAAATTTCAGGCCTTCTGCCTAGTGTAGAAAAGAATAAGTTAGATACTAATTTAAACACTGGGTTCAATGAAATCAACTAGTCCCCTGGCCCCAAATTTCAGACCTTCTACCTATAGGAGAAGGATTATTATTATTATTATATTATTATTATTATTTCTCCACTGAGGTCAACATTCCCTTTGATCCTTTCAGGTTCGATGAAATAAACACTAGTAGAATACTGAGGTCAGCTTTGTACCAAAATTTGAAATTATTATTATTATTATTATTATTATTATTATTGAGTGGCTGTGTGGTAAGTAGCTTCCTTACCAACCACATGGTTCTGGATTCAGTCCCACTGCGTGGCACCTTGGGCAAGTGTCTTCTACTATAGCCTCAGGCTGACCAAAGCCTTGTGAGTGGATTTAGTAGACAGAAACTGAAAGAAGTCCACCACTTGACAACTGATGCTGGTGTGTTTACGTCCCTGTAACTTAGCGGTTCAGCAAGAGAGACTGATAGAATTAGAATTTCTTAGCGGTGTTACGTTCTGAATTCAAATTCTGCTGGGCTCGACTTTACCTTTCATTCTTTCGGGGTCGATAAATTAAGTACCAGTTGCGTACAGGGGTCGATGTTATCGACTGTCCCCCTCTCCCCCAATTTCAGGCCTTGTGCTTATAGTAGAAAACATAATTATTATTATTATTTTTAAGGCGGCAAGCTGGCAGAATGATTAGCACACCAGACAAAATGCTTAGAAGTATTTCGTCTGTTGCTGCACTCTCAGTTCAAATTCCACTGAAGTTGACTTTGCCTTTCATCCTTTGGTAGGGGTGGGGGTTGATTAACTAAGTACCAGTTTGGCACTGGGGTCAATGAAATGGACTTGCCCCCCACCTCAGAATTTGCTGGCCTTGTACTAAGATTTGAAACCATTATCATTATTATTAATATTATTTATTAAGGCGCAGGAATGGCTGTGTGGTAAGTAGCTTGCTTACCAACCACATGGTTCCAGGTTCAGTCCTACTGTGTGGCACTTTGGACAAGTGTCTTCTACTATAGTCTCGGGCTGACCAAAGCCTTGTGAGTGAATTTGGTAGACGGAAACTGAAAGAAGCCCGTCTTATACATGCATGCATATATATGTATGCATGTGTCTGTGTTTGTCCCCTACAACATCGCTTGATAACCGATGCTGGTGTGTTTACGTCCCCGTAACTTAGCGGTTCGGCAAAAGGGACCGGTAGAATAAGTACTAGGATTACAAAGAATAAGTCCTGGGGTCGATTTGCTTGACTAAAGGTGGTGCTCCAGCATGGCCGCAGTCAAAATGACTGAAACAAGTAAAAGAGTGAGGTTTTTAATTTAATCAGTTAAAGACGATTTTATATCTTCTTCCCTAAATCATTTTCAGTCTATACAACTATCTCCTCCTCTAAATATCTGTCTCTCTCTGTACCTATCTATCTACTTGTTTGCCTTTTTTTTTAATTACTTTTGATACTTCTAAGTTGATTTCAGAATAAAAAAATTGAAAATACTGATGTGGTAGATTCTAAATACTTAGATATATGCATAGGAGTCACTGTGTGGTATGTAACTTGCTTACCAACCACATGGTTCCGGGTTCAGTCCCACTGTGTGGCACCTTGGGCAAGTGTCTTCTACTATAACCTCGGGCCAATTAAAGCCTTATGAGTGGATTTGATAGACAGAAACTGAAAGAAGTGGCGAATTGGCAGAAGTGTTAGCATGCCAGGCAAAATGCTTAGTGGCATTTCGTCTGTCTTTACGTTCTGAGTTCAAATTCCACCGAGGTCGACTTTGCCTTTCATCCTTTTGGGATTGATTAAATAAGTACCAGTTACGCACTGGGGTCGATATAATCAACTAAATCCATTTGTCCTTGTTTGTCCCCTCTGTGTGTAAAGAAATAAGAAACTGAAAGAAGCCTATCATATATATATGTATGTGTGTGTGTGTGTTTGTCCCCTCAACATCGCTTGACAACAAATGCTGGTGTGTTTACGTCCCCGTAATCTAGCAGTTCGGCAAAAATGACTGATAGAATAAGTACTAGACTTACAAAGAATAAGTCCTGGGTTCGATTTGCTCGACTAAAAGTGGTGCTCCAGCATGGCCACAGTCACATGACTGAAACACGTAAAAGAGTATAGACTTACATAGAATATCACACAATACGCACACAGACATTCACATACACGCATAGTAAATTCTTTTGGCAGTGCCAATATATTTTCTTCTGACGAACATAGACATTTTTTAATTTTAACTGACAGGAATAACGAGGCAAAATTCTCTATAACCCTTAGCTATTTTGTCTATTGTGTATTTATTTGTTCAGTTGCTTTAAATTTCTACATTTAAAACGACTTTGAATTTACTTGTCAAACCATCTTTTCCTCACTCACATGTACACACACTGATGGAACGTCTACATGGTTGTTCAACCTCCTAAGGTATTATGGCCAGCTTCCCATCACACTACACCCAGTGTATCTCTAGCATTATATATATATATATATATATATATATATATGTGTGTGTGTGTGTGTATGTGGATATATGTGTGTATATATGTATATATATATAGATATATGTGTGTATGTATGTATATACGTATGTATATGTATGTATGTATACGTATGTATTTATATGTACGTTTCTATATATATATATATGTGTGTATGAAGATATGTATATATATACATTTTTTATGAGCTATTGATGGTTTCATGCAATGGAAACATCATAGATATTAAAAAAATGCTGTTTGTTTTCATCTTTCCCTGATCTTACCCTCATGGGTATATATATATATTATATATATATATATATATATCGCTGAGCTAACTTGGGATTCCTTAATGGCAATATAGCCTTCATATAATTAAGATATCCTCGACCTCATGTGTAGGTGACTGAATATCCCTCGTTGAGTAATTATTACATCAGAGGATCTGCTAGCCAGGAAACATAAGTAGCCTGAACTTAACCTGCTTTTCTCCCTCAGTTTGGATATATATATATATACACATATATAAAAGGAGGAATCATTGGACTACATAGTCTCAGATACATTCTTTGACTGAAAAAAAGCAAATCCTACTGGAATGCTTTGATCATGTATTCATCTGCTTAATCACGGCTGACTTACCTGGGACAAAGCAACAACACCAACACTATACATAGATGCACATACACATAAATGCCAAGTCCTTGCTGCCAAAGATTCAATAGAAGAGAGTTGTATATATTTGTTTGTGATGGATAGGGCAGAAAATTCGGGATACATTGTAGCATCTTTGACAACAGCTCTCACTGGCTATACAGGCATGCTGCATGGATTTACAGATGCTTTCCGTTGGAGATAGTTTGCACTCTTTCTTTGAATATGTGCAATAACGGAGGTTATTCAGTAGCAACGTGCATTTTTTTTTGTTTGATTTTCTTTCGTTTTTTTTTTTTAATTTTCATTTATCCCCATTGCTATTTATATTTGCAGTCTTATTAGTATTAGCATTATTAGTAGTATTATCAATGCTATTATTGTTTATCTTTACTATAGAAATTCTTATTGTTAAAATTATCAATGTTATCTGTTATTTATATTGATTTATTGAATTTTTTTTTTATTCTTCAGTTGAAGCCTTAAATTATTTTTTTTTTTTTTTGTTATTGTTAATGCTATGCATTCTTCCTAAAGATTTTCTTTCTATAAAATTATTCTCATTGATAAAGACTGCTTCCTTTCGTTTTCACTTTTATGGCATTACGAAATTTTGGGGTTTTTTTTTTTTAGTTTTTTAGTTTTTCCTTTCTAAATACTATTTAAAGCTTCCAGTCCCCACATAAAAAAACATTAATAATAATAACAATGATGATTCTTGCAACAAATTGGTTGCACTACATATCTAAAAAATTTATATATATACATACATACATACATACATACACACACATACACATAGTATTCTTAGGCAAATGATATATTTATTCCAAACAACACATCTAGATTATTGGAAAATATGGAGAAACAAACAAACAAGTAAAAAAATATCAGTCAAAATTCATAAAATAGCTGATCGCGAAAAATTGTTTTAAAACAATCATGGCGGCCATTGTGAAATTTGTTTGGAGACAAGAGGGTTAGTTAGATTAAGCAGACTAAACTAAAATTTTTCTTTATTTTTTTTTAATGATATATAAGGAAATCTCGTAAAAGAAAAGAAGTTTTCCTCTTGTGGAATTGTTATTTCTTAAATACTGACTTTTTATTGGCTTTCAGGTACTTAATGTACCTTTTGTTTTATGGGTTGTTTTTTTTTTAAATTCCTGTTTCTCTGTGGTTAAATACTCCTTCTCCATATAAGACTTAATCAATTGCCTGATTTCACCTTATTCATGGAAAAATAATGCAAAGAATTCATTGAGATACATATATTCTAAATATTTAGCATAGATAGTTGACATGGCACAAAAGTAAGCACTCAGTTTTGGCACTTAGTTGATGTTTTATTCATCTTTGTGGTTTACATAATAGCATCAATTAATTGTCTAACTACTTAGAATTAATTTTTCATCTTAATCCAGTGGATGGCCGAAAATTCCCTATAAGGTTCATCTGAGATTGGCAGATTGATGCCATTATATTTACAGCTAAAACCCTAAAATACTTAATGCTCAATACCTGAGACCACTGAGATACGACTCTAGATTGATGTGTTGCTTTCTAAATCCCCTTCTTATGAGGGGAAACTTACTCACAAATGACCCATTGCAAGTATTTGTTGTTGGTTTTGGGGTTTTTTGTTTGTTTTTGTTTTTTTTTCTCACTGGAGAAATTGAACTTAGCATTCACATTCTGACACATCAGTCTTCAGCTGTAACAAGAAGAGCTCAGCCATTGAGAGTTGTGATAGGTTTGAAGTACACAGTCTGAGGATCTTTTCAACAGCTTTTACTCTGAGCAGCAGGACTATTTTCCACACCATTTTTAAGTTACTTAGGAACTAGGATTCTTTTACGGACCAAAGGATGTTTTGGTCATCGCTAAGATAAAGTGTCTTCTGCCATGTTATGTAAGATATTAGTCTTTTCAACCACTTTGAAATCTTCATTACCATCAGCATCGCACTCATTATCATCATCATTATTATAATCATCAAACCTCATCATCATCACCATTATCATCATCATCATCATCAGAATGGCAATCATTATAATCATAACCAATAACAATTACAAAAATAAATGGACTAGGAAGAGAGTGAGGAAATAGATTTTGGAGACTTCTGGAAAATACTAGCAGCAACTTCCAAATCTTTGCTTGGTAGTTTAGTCATGTTCAGTTTGAAGTCCTGAGAACCAATGTCCACCATAGATAGTCTTAAACTGCAAACTTAGCCACATTCTTCATTTTTTCCTTTTTCTTTTTTGTTTGTTCTTGTGGTTGTGATTTTGGTATAATTCTTGGTATTGTTGCAGCTAAATGCTCTCCCAACCATTGCCATTCCCCTTAATCCTGCTCATTTGCATATAACCAATAAATGTAATCCAGGAATCGTGTAAATCCAGTTAACTCTCACATCACAAAGAAGATATGGATTTAAAGAAGTAAAAACAAAAATGAACTATAAATTGCCAACTATAACATATATATACATATATTTATATATATATATATATATATATATACACACATATATATATTATATATATATATAAATATATACTATTTGTAAACTAATCATTGTTTTATTTTGAAATAATGTCCAATAATCCATATTTTTGTCTTTTTTATATTTTGCTCATTACTAGTGTTTGTTTTAATGTTTGTGTGTTGATGTTGTTGTCATTATTGTTTTCTTATTGCAATAACCCCCAGAAGCTTGGTAGTTGTTTTTTTTTTCTTTTTTATGTGGTATGATATATTCACCTCGTCCGAGTTGTTTTTTTTTTTAATGTGTCTTTTGTTTTTTGGGTTTTTGTTTTTTGTCTGTTTCTATGTTTGCCTGTTTATTGCATGATATAGGTGATACATCCATTAATACGTGTTCCTTCTTCACAAGTGTATGTTTTCCTTCCGTGACCCAGCAGACGATTCCCATCCCTTGACCCCAACACTGACCCACTCACCAACCATCCCTCTAGGCCTGCAGAACCTGAACTCCGATAGCTTGCCGTCAGAGCCAGTCGACCTACACGAAGTGATCCGAGCCCCAAGCTTTGTCACGCTGTCATGGAAACCACCCACCCACACTGGACCGAAGGATACCAAAATCATCAGCTACTCTGTCTTCTGGAAAGAGAAAGAACGTGAAAGGTTTGTATAAAATTCCACTTTTATTAATACATGTGTGTGAGTGTACATGTGCGTGTATGTGTGTTTGTATATATATATATATATATATATATAAATAATGCTATATATATTTGTTTGTGTGTGTGTGTGTGTATATATGTATATATATTGTAGTTGATATGGTGTGGCATCCTAAATCACGTGTGTGTATTAATGCTTTCTGTGACACTCTTGGCTGTTGTAGAATGGACAAGCTGCACCAGAAGTGTAGGCTAATGATGCAAGAAACATACACACACACACTGTTTAGACATTTCTGTCAGTGAAGGAACAATGTTGTTAAAAATAACAAAATAATAAACATGAAAACACTGAAAAGCACCCTCTCTGGTTGTTTGGTCAACAAGTAGAACAAATATAGATATTAATTCTTTTTTATCTTTCTTTTTTTTTTCTGAACTGTGGATCTGGAAGTACATAAAGCTATAAAATAATAGCATGGAAATATCGGGTCGAAAAACACTTTGGTCTATTGGCAGAACATCTGTCATGTCTATAGCGGATGTAGGTTTGTGTCCTATAGACAGCCTCCAACTGTTATTCTAACCAAAAAGTATTTTTCAACCCGATACATAAATGCCATTATTTATAGCTTTATGTGCTTCGAGATCCACTATTCCACAAAAAAGAATTGTTATGCGTTCCCTCAATAGTTCATAAATTTTTATGTCCTCAATAGATACTAATGTTATATATATTTAAGCTCTTAAAGCCCTGCTCTTGATAATGTCAAATCACATAGACACATTTTATTCTGCTAGTCCGTCATTATCTGCAGAAATTATTTTTCTTGTTGTTTCCCACCCATTCTTGTCTTTATGATAATAACTGTTACAACCAGAGTGTAACGCTCATCACGTCACAGTTTTATCTACTACTCAATCTATCAACCAACCAACCAACCAACCAACCATCCAACCAAACCAACCAATTCCACTTGTTCCCTCTTCAAATATCTGACCATTGATTTATTAATGATACACAGAAATGTCTAAAAAAAGATGTGGCTTGGAATAGTGAACTACAATCAGGCATCTGGCAACCTTAAAATAAGCTTTAACACCCTTGAATGATGGCGCTTTCTCAAAGTTCTTTTCCTCTCAGAATTTTTTTTTTTAAAACCCACAAAACAAAATGAAAGGAAAAGAATTTTTTTTTTTTAAATTGTAAAAAAAAAAAAATCATTGCTTTTTTTTTTTTTTTTTGCTTTTCATTTTTTTTATATTTGTTTGGTTTTTGTGATGAGTTTTCTCTTTTTTCACAATCAGTCATAAAAAGCGAAGGCGGAAAGGAGAAATAAGGTATGCAGAGTTTGTTATATGACTTAGTGTTTCCATCCAAAATATATTAGTTATATGCATTTACGACCTCATCATCATCATCATTATCAGCAGCAGCAGTAACAATGAGCTAACAAGGGAGTCCTTTTTTTTCTTTTTTTTTACATGTCTACTAGAAATGTTTGTTCCTTCTCGAGCCACGCCTGGCTCATAGGGCTGGTTTCCTGGTTTCCTTGGCGTATAGGTTCCCCACCTGGACAAGACGCCAGTCCATCGCTGGTGAGCTGCGACATGCAGGAGGAAAGAGTGAGAGAAAGTTGTGGCGAAAGAGTCAGCATAAGTTCGCCATTACCTTCTTCTGGAGCCGCGTGGAACTTGCGTGTTTCACTCATAGACACACACATCACCCTGTCTGAGATTCGAACCCGCAATCCCTCAACCATGAATCCGCTGCTCCATTAGGCCATGTGCCTCCACGTCTACTAGAAATTTTGACTAGTAGTCAAATTTTCCTCAGATCCCACTCTACTACTTTGGCAAAAATTATAACGGTTCATTGGTTAGCATAGTTCTAAACATACTCTTAAAAAGGTGGGATGATCACAACTGGAATGTCTTTAAAGAATAGGTCTGCTCAGTCAGGTCTAACAAGGAAGCTTCTGCAGAGTCACCCAAACTGTTAAAAATAGCAATCAAATTTCTCTCTCTCTCTCTCTCTCTTCCTTTCATTTAAGAAAAGGAAAAACAAATTGAATAGTAACACAGTATGTAAATAAGCTTGGGTACCTTTAGCACATTTTTGCCTGTTGCAAACATTGAAACTTCAAACTTAGTCTCCTGTTTGAGAAGAATTTCTTCTCCTCTTCCACTAACTCCTGAGGCCCCTGCGAAAGATAAAGGATCATGGGAACTCCCTGACTAAGCAGTAGATGAAAAATACAATAAACTATCTTTTATCTTTCAATGGACTGTGGCCATTCTGGGGGCACCACCTTGAAGGGTTTTAGTTTAACAAACTGACCCCAGTATTTATTTTTATCAGTCTGGGACTTATTCTATCAGTCTCTTTTGTGAACCAGTAAGTTACAGGGACATAAAACAAACTAGCAGATTGTCAAGCAGTGGTGGGGAACAAATACACACACACACACACACTCACACAGATATATGTGGTAGGCTTCTACACAGTTTCTGTCTAATGAATTCACTCACAAAGCATTGGCCAGCTCAGAGCTATTGTACAAGACACTTGCCCAAGGTGTCATGCAGAGGGACTGAACCTGAAACCCTGATTTTACAAAATGAGTTTCTTAACCACACATTATATCCTAAATTACGATAAAATCAAACACACAAAGTACAGTATGTGTGTGTGTGTACCTACTGCAACAATGATCTCAAAACAAAAAAAACAAACAATATACAAAACCCTTAAGGACATAGCTATAGCTATATATGTATATATATTGTATAAAATATCGTGGGTGAGGCCAAAACAATGCGAAGTAAATGCAAGGTAAATCATATATATTATGGATTCTCATGTCATGAACAAAAAATGAGGGCTCAGTAAAATAAAGTGGTAATCATGTTCTATGGACACGAATGTTTCTTTTGAGACCTGCTGGTGCCTTGGTAACCTTTTGGCGAATGGAAACAAGTGGAGGAGTAAGTTTACTCGAGTGCTTGTGGAACATTTAGTTTGTGTTTTGTTGAGTAGACAGCAAAGCCATTATATATCTGTCTATACATACATACATACATACATACATACATACATACATACATACATACATACATACATACATACATACATGCATGCATGCATACATGCATGCATACATACATACATACATGCATGCATACATGCATGCATGCATACATGCATGCATGCATGCATGCATGCATATAAATTAGAGAAGAACCACCATGTAGCAATTCAACAATGATATAATTAAATCATAATATATAGAAAAATATTAAATATATGATAAAACATATACCTATAATTAAGTAAAGTACAAAATAAATAAATAGTATATAATTAGTATTACTAAATTGAATTTTTCCCTGTAAATTTGGAATCATATTCTCTAATATTATTATTATATTTATATATATATATATATATATATAAGGGATGACCTTATGTATATATACACATGTATTACAATTTTTCTGAATTTTCAGATTTTTCTATATGCTAGGCTACTGGTTTTAAATTAATTAATATTCAATTTATCACCCTCATTATTTAAATTATATATATATATATGTATGTATAGTGTAGTATGAGATTAAATAAATGACAATGGAACAGGAATTAAGTAATCAACTTCATTAGCTTACTGCTGTTTCTGCTATAAGATGCAATGTATTCAGACCTGAGTTCTTGTGCATCAACTTATAGCTTCCTCAGAGCTTTTGGAATGAAGCGAAAGTTTTTTTGGGAAACGATTTACATGCATTGAGAAGATCAAACTTGAAACTATACAAATACACAAGAAAAGGTTCCCAGTTTACAGCTGTACAACACAGGTGTTATACTCACTACATAGCTTCAAACTTGTTTTCATAAGAGTTCACATAATTCCAGGTTTTGATTGCAAGAAAACTCAGCTTAGAGCCATATGGAAAATGTTTGGTACTCATGCTGGGCTGTCAAGAACTTTGGGATATATACCCAAACTTTCATTACACAACAAGGATATTTGTGTTTCGAATATACATTAAACTTTGGTATATATCAAATTTTTGCGGCTGCCCTGCTGTGTACACTCATATATATGAATAAATTCATATTACATGCGTGTATGGATGTATGTATATATGGATTCAGGCATATGTATTTATAAATATACATGTATATATATGCATATATACAAATGTATGTAGTTGTGTGCATGTGGTGTGTGTGTATGAATGCAGACGTGTGTTTATATGATCATCCAGTCTGATGATCAGGAACATTTAATTCGAATAACTAGATCTGAGGTGCCAGCTACCATAACCATAAATAGCGCTCACTCCATGGTAGTGAGTATTGTTACTTGCACTAGTGTGTACACTATGTGCACATACACATAGATATACATATATATATATATATATATATATATATATATATATATATATATGTGTGTATATATATATATATATAGGTGCAGGAGTGGCTGTATGGTAAGTAGCTTGCTTACCAACCACATGGTTCTGCGTTCAGTCCACTGCATGACACCTTGGGCAAGTGTCTTCTACCATAGCCTCGGGCCAACCAAAGTCTTGTGAGTCGATTTGGTAGACGGAAACTGAAAGAAGCCCGCCGTGTGTGTGTGTGTGTGTGTATATATATATATGTGTGTCTGTGTTTGTCCCCCCCCCCCCAACAATGCTTGACAACGGATGCTGGTGTGTTTTCTTCCCCCATAACTTTTAACGGTTCAGCCAAAGAGTCTGATAGAATAAATAAGCTTCCAAAGAATAAGTCCTGGGGTCGATTTGTTCGACTGGAGGTGGTACTCCAGCATGGCCACAGTCAAATGACTGAAACAAGTAAAAGACTATATATATATATATATATATTATATATATATATAATATATATATATATATATATGCATGTATCCCTCCATGAATACACGTACTTGCGTGTGTGAGTGTGTGTGTGGAAATTTTCTTAGTGGCAATCTTTTTATAGTTGCAGGTATTTGTGATTTGTGGTGTTGAAAACAAATCCAAACTAATATATTTCTGGTGGAAACATTAAGTACTTTATACCACAGTAAAGATGTGATTGCGAATGATAGAATGTAGTGTTGGCAGGTTCAAATCTAAGTAGATCTTAAATGTTTTATGTTTTTATTGTTTCTTTTTTTTTTTTTTCAATTTTATTTATTTATAATTAGGTTTTCTGTTCATAGTTTATTAATATATATAACAACAGCAGCAACGTAATGTTTTTTTTTTCCTCGTTATCGTTAGAGGTCTCTCAGCATTTAATGAATTTTTTAGGTACAACCATTAATTAGTATTGATTAGTAATTTATACTGTGGTAAAGACAGTGGGTTGGTAGAATCATTAGAGTATCAGTTAAAATGCCTCATGATACTTTTGTGTTTCTATGTTCCAAGTTCAAATCTTGCAACGGTCAACTTCTACCTTTTATTCTTCCAAAATTGGTAAAATAAAGGATCTGTCAGGTGCTGGAGCCAATGCTATCAATTAACCTTTTCCTTCAAAATTGCTAGCCCTTTGCTTAATTTAGAGACAATTATTGCTTCTTTGATATCATTCCTGAATTCTTTGGTCATCAATGTTTGCATTCCGATAATTCCTCTTAAAGTTAAAAAAAAACAAAAGACAATTGGAATCCTCCCAGATTATAAAGTAAACAGTATCGATCAACCAAACTTTTTTCTGATTACCTATCTTTTATAAGTCATTACTATTCTATCTACAATTAACCCTTTTGATGCCAATCTGTCTGAGACTGCTTCAGGTTCTATGATACAAACGTCTTGTTTTAACCCTTTAGCATTTAGACCAGCCGTATGCGGCCCAAATATTCTTCATGCTTTATGTTCAAATCAGCTACATCTGGCCTTTATACCTACCCTGCAATGTCATTCCTAAAGTAAAGAATCACGTCATTGAAATGGTAAAGCTTTGGATTCTGAACACTAGCTTAACCCTTTAGCATTCAGATTAATCCACCAACTGTAATGCGTATTTATCCAGATTGTTCCAAATTAATCTTGTATTATCTCATAGCTCCATGATTTTGATGTGATTGCTTATGTTTAGAGTGACATTGTAGGGCAGGTGTGATAGGCCATATCTGGCCAGTTTGAACATAAAAACAGATCAAATATTTGGACCGGTCATGGTTTGTTTGAATACCAAGAGGGCTAATAGTGACAAAGTTATTTTACTAAATTGTTTTCTATTTTCAAAATTGATTGAAAGAAATGCAGTATCTTTCCACAGAAATTTGGTAGCAAAAGGGTAATGGTTTTGAAAAGAGAGAAATACCAGAGCTCTCACTTGGAAGTGAGCATGGCTTGGTAACAACATGCCTCATGCTTTTGCTAAATGTTTCAAGTGCCTTTGTATTCTTGAGCAGATACATACGCCTGTCCTGTTACCAGCTTGGAGGGGAGTGATTGAGAACAACACCAGCATTAGAATAATACTCATTTTCAGCTGGGTAAACTGGAACTGTGTGAAATGATGTGCTTTGCTCAAAGGCACAGTGTGTTACCTGGTCCAAGATTCAAACCCTTAACCAGATGATTGCAAGCTCAATACTTTGATCACTAGGCCACCACTGATGTATTAGTCATTACAATCCCCATTTCCAGACAGAAAAATGCAAAAGACCCACCGATATAGTACCTAATTTAAGAAGTGTAATTGGTAATATAAGGCAGTGAGCTGGTAGAAGCATTAGCCTGTTGGGTAAAACGCTCAGCAGAATTTCTTGTGGCTCATGTTCCGAGTTCAAACCCCACTGAAGTCAGTTATGACCTTGGTAGTTGGTGTCATCGACTTGGCCTCCTCCCCTCAAAATTGTTGACCTCGAACTCTACTCTGAACTTTTGTCTCTTATCCTGTTCAAGGGAAAATATTTTGATGTTGGTCATCTTGCAAAGTGGGTAACTGGCTTTATGAGTTCTAGAGCTCAAAGAAAGAAAAAATAAAGATTGGTAATAACAGTTGACTGGCAAGCAGACCTGTTGCTGTTTTACTGTCACAGATCAGTGATTCTCATGACCAATTTTTTTATTTTCATTAAAATGTTAGCTATTATTTCATAATACACTCCACTGCATATTACTATGATACTGCCTAGAATTTTAAAATCATTATAGAAAGCATAGAAGTGTGAAGAAAACCACACCGAAAGTATTTAAACATAATGATGATAAAAATACAAATAGATTTATAATATATTTGACATAAATTCTCCATTTTTACTTCGCTTCTTTCTTTCTTTTTTTCTTTCCTTTATTCTTTCACTTCAATAAATTTTTAATTGAAGAAAAAAAAATCAACAAAAATAAAAAAAAAATATTTGGAAAAATCCTTAATTTTGGTGTGTTTTATTTTTCTTTTGTTTTTTTTTTTTTACCTCTCCCTCTTTCTCCCCCGTCTGCTACTGTGGCTAGTACTATATCTTGCAAGATATATATGAATCTTCTGGAACATTCTCTCTCTCTCTCTCTCTCTCTCTCTCTCTCTCTCTCTTTATTAATCTTTTAAGTGCTGAGAAATACTGTGAAATACTTTTTTTTTTTGTTTTTTGGTCTTGTTGGCTGAAACTGCTTTCAGAGAAAAAAAAACATTTATAACAAATCGGACACGTACATAACCCACACAACCATCATTTATTGTATATTTTATAAAGAATATTCCATATCTGATATCTTGCTAGACACATGAAGAGGAATGGCATCCAGGCCTCAATATCATTATCTCTCTTGAAATATTCCAATTCCCTTATTATTTTGTTGATTGCTATATATGGTAATGGGGAGAGGATCTGGGAATCTATATGGTTTCTTCAGGTAACAATCTTGCAAGCACCAACTCTAAGAATGCAGCACAAAAGATATTCCTCTCTCTTCATTACACCTATACCATATTGAGTGATAAAATATAATTGGTTTATTGGTGAAACAAGCATTACAAGAAGTATTTCATTTTGTCCCTACAATTTATCACATGTGAGGAATTGTAGGGACTAGATTCTTTCTTGCTTTCTCTCTTTCCCTCTCTCATCACAAGACAGATTGGTATTTTTGAATATATAAATAAAGGTTTTTGAAAACATTTAACATCATTATAGCTTCACCAGTTTTGTAAACTAGCTGCGGTTAATGAATTTGAAGCGAGATTATCTGTTCTATAAGCAGTTAATCTTAGGCACAGACTTTACACAGAACTTGAAATTGTACTTTTTTGCAACTGTATACCTTTACAAAATCAGAAGACACCCCCCCCCCAACTACATGTGTAGGTAGTTGGTATTTCAAAAGATGTATAGTAAACACAAGTGTTTGAAGATCCAGCAAACATGCTATGTTAGTCCTCAAGCTCTCCTCTGTAAGGTCCTATCAGAAGCAACCCTCATTAAACTTTGCACCTGGATTCCCAAGCATGACCAAATCAGCTTACGGGTATTATCCAACCATCGCATTCTTGGTCTGTTCTTGGATTTCTGCAGGTTGACTCACCTTGAAGAATCCATCTTGCAATTCTTTTCTATAGTATTCTAACCACATGTTCGTGGTACTGGAACTGTGACCCCCTCAATGAAATTTAAATTTTAGAAAATAAATTAAATTGTTCTCTTAAGAGGACTAAATCTGAACAACAGCTATTATTCCACTACAGATTTAGTTTTATTTGTGAAACAACTCCTAATTTCATAATTTCAACAACTTCTTAATATAAGGATAATAGGTCAAAAAAATTGTTTCTTAGTGACCGCCAACAGATTTTTCTACTAGTGGCCTTGTATAGTGATTTAAGATAGCAAAGGTCAATTGTCGTAGTATGGTGAACCCAGCCTATGTTAGGAAATGCTTTAGAGTCCATTACTTTTGCTGTTTAACTGCCTGCTATCATTTTATTTTTCCCTTCTACATCTTTACTTGTTTAAACACCTGCCTTTTTTTTTAGCATAACTATACCTGCCTTGATTGCTTTTGCTGCTTAGCTAATTGACTAAGGTAACAAAGACATGAACAGTCTCTCTCTCTCTTTCTCTCATTCTGTGATTAATCTAACTAGGCTGTTTGCTTTAATCCATCTAATCCTACCATATTAATATTGCTGGCTGAATAACAATGGCTTAACAAGATAGTTTTTTTTAAAGCTTTTTTTGTATACTAATCAACCTTTGACATATCAGTAACCTTTGACCTTCCTAACAATTTGGTTCATCTTACTGACCATTGTCCACTTTCGGGCTGACAGTGGTTACACTCAATGGTGAGTCTGAAAAGTGATACCAATTCTACATCTGTTGGTTACCTACTCAGGGAATATCCGCTAATTTATTTGTACAATATTTTAATTAACCAATTAACCCTGTTTTTGTTCTTTGTTTTGTTTTTTCTCTATTTCATTGTTGAGCAAATAAATGCTCCTTACTGTTTTTGTTTTCTTTTTAATTTTCTTCTTTATTTTTCAGTTTTTCTTTCGATAAAATCTCTTTCCTTCATTATTATTATTATTATTAACCTTAATATATGACTAGATCATGGATCATGCATTATGGTTCATGGTTTGTTAACAGACAAACAGGTGGACAATTCTTGGTGGCCATATAAACAAATCATGTACAAGAATAATACACTTGAGTAGAAAGACCCTTGTTACCATTTCTGGCCGCCAAGGACAATGAGTACTGAGATTAATTAAAAACTGCAAACTCGTAGAACACTTTTCATTTATAAAGTGCACCTACTGCAGTTAGATCAGTATTTCCAAATATTTTTCAATCCATGCCTTAGTCTGGTTTTCCAAATCTTTGTTTTTATGCTAAATTATGATAAAAAATAATTTTGCATTAAACTGAGAGATGACACAATACAATTTGTAGAGTACTTGGCTACACCTGCTGAAGGCAGTGCTCCAGCATGGTCACTATGACTGAAATTATGAAAAAAACACACACACACACACACACACACACACAGGGGGTAAAAAACATAGTCGCGGAAGCAGTAGTAACTTAATTCAAGCAAAACCATTCTTAGTCTTTGGGATGAGGAAAAGAATCTGGTTTTAGTTTAGTGTAGGGATTTACCATAGCTGGAGTGCTGATGTGAAACCTTGTCAGAAACTTTGCATCATTGCCTAAGGGAAGATGCATTGGTCTATTTATGTAACTCTAAGCCAGATAAAAATTAGGTAACACCATATCCCATTACAGAGAATCTGTGGATAGAATGGCGTCATATTTATGAAGTACCATTTGTATAATTTCAAGTATGTGTCTTCATACAATAACAGACACTGTGAACCCCCACCAAAAAAAAAAATAAAATAAACAAACAACTGTAAAAATAATATTTATGCCTTTAGCATTTAAATTACTAAATCAAATATAACTTCTCTATTTGTTGGCATTGTTTTAAATTATTCATGAATCCTGCATTATCTCATAGCTGATAGTGTGGTTCTTTATTTTTAGAATGATATTGCATGGTAAATATAAAAGGCCAGATCTGGCTATATATGAACAAATAAAAGGGAGAATATTTTGACCAGTGTGGTTGGGTTAAATGCTAAAGGATTATAAAATATGAAAATGAAAAAAAAAATGGATTATTCAAATTTTCAATTCATAAATTTTATTCTTTAGAGAATGATATTTCTCATGCATTTTGTTTCACTTCTTTTCTTTTAGAGAACGAGTTATGAATACAACCAGTTTGGAAGCAACAATTCAACACCTAAAGCCGAATACAGTTTATGAGTTCCGAGTTCAAGCATACAACTCTCATGGCCCTGGAAAGGCCGTTGTTATTGAAGTTGAATCTGAAGAAGAAGGTAAGAACCAACCAACCCTTACACCCCTGGGAACCAGGAGTACTAACTTTTCCTGCAATGATCCAAAAACTGGAATAATTTTTACAAGATGTCAAACAAATGAATAAGAGTTTTACCATTTATAATTCTAATATTAAAACTCTTTGACAAGACGGGCGAGCTGGCAGAATTCGTAGCATTTCTGGACAAACCGCTTAGCAGCATTTCATCTGTCTTTATGTCCTGAGTTCAAATTCTGCTGAAGTCACCTTTGCCTTTCACCCTTTTGGGGTCAATAAAATAAGTACCAGGTGACTTATTCCCTCCCTCACAAAATTGCTGGTCTTGTGCCAAAATTTGAAATCAATATTAAAAAACCTCTGAACTTTATTAGAATACCAAACAATAAAAAAAAATATCTAGACAGGCTTAGGCATGGCCATGTAGTTAAGAAACTCGCTTTGTAATCAAGTGCTCCCGAGTTCAGTCCCACTCAATGGCACCTTGGTCAAGTGTCTTCTATAGCCCCAGGCCTGCCAAAGCCTTGTGGCAGAAACTATGCAAACCCATTGTTTGTGTGCCTTAGTGTTTGTTGCCCCTACCACTTGACAAGTGTTGGTTTGTTTACATCCATGTAGCTTAGCAATTCTTCGAAAGAGATCAATAGAGTACCAGAGTTAAGTCAGTACTGGGGTCCATTTGATCAATTAAACCTTCAGTGCTGCAGTACCCTAGCATAGGTGCAGCCCTGTGACTGAAACACATAAAAAAAAACCTGTTGTTAATCCCTTCAAACTTTTCCTCTTACCTCAAAAATTGTTGGTCCCGTGCCAAAATTTGAAACTATATTTCTGTTGAAATACACTGCCTTGATTTAAATTAATTTTGAAAATAATAAAGAATTTAGTAAAATAACTACCATTATTAAGCTGGTGTTTGAAACAACATGAAATTCTGATGGAGGATTTTAATTTAGGTCGCTTTAAAACAAGAAATTTGTATCATTGAACCAAGGACAGTTTCTGGTAGGTTGGTATCAAAAAGTGTAAGTACACACACACACACACACACACACTTAGAATACTCATCAAAACTTCTAGAGATCCATTCACCGTTTTTATACTTTATTGTTACTCATCATCACCGTTTAATTTCCGTATGCCATGCTGGTATGGTTTGGACATTGATATTAAGGAATGCTGTCAAATCCCTTAATATTTAATGTAAACAATATGTTTACAAATATATGTATATCTTTCTCTACCAAAAAATTGAACAATAATCTTAAGACTGTGGATTAACTTTAATTCAAAGTTGAAATCTCATCTTAAAGCTTTCAATGTACAACAGTAGACTAGACTGGTGTGAAATAATCCCATGTTATCAGTTTAGGAGAAAACATCGGTTGAAGTTCACAAACTGTTACAATACACACACACACACACACACAATTACTTTCCATAATCCGTAGTAGTTAATCCAAATACGAGCAGCAGATTAGCCCAGATTAACAAATGGTCGGCCACTGCTCTTTGTTGTTGCTTACAAACAAAAAAAAATAAAAGCAGATTTGATATGCAAAGCCAACATTCCAGCCAAAATAATCTTTGGTCTGGAATGTAAATTGACTGAATTTTGTTTGATTTAGAATCAGAATTGGGCAAGTTTCTTTTGTAGCCCTCCCTCTCAGCCCCATCACACATATTTGACATGACCTCAACTGTTAGACTTGACCTCATCATCTAACCTATGCAGCCTTTCATATGACAGTAGCAGGAGAATATGACATGGAGATTTGGCTACTGCTTGTGAGCTGGCATGGTTTGTTTTCATTTTATTAGGCTGAGTGATAATATAGATCACCACCCTCCCCACCTCTTCTGTTTGTTCTATAAAGATTGAGTTGAATTCAATGAAAGCAATAAAACATCAGATATATATATATGTATCTATCATCTTAACCCTAATACACACTCACAAACATACACACACATACACACACACATATATATATATCTGTACGGCAGGCTTCTTTTAGTTTTTATCTATCAGGTCCACTCACAAGGCTTTGGTCAGCTCAGTACTGTAGTAGAAGGTGCCCAAGGTACTGTGCAATGAGACTGAACCCAGGACCACATGGTTAAGATGCAAACTACTTTAACCACACAGCCACATCTGTGTGTGTGTGCATGTGTGTAAAACATATAAATACCTTGGATGGGAATTGCTTTAACTGAAGAAGGTCTTACGTAATGGATGCATTTCCTATTATGTATTATACAGACCTGAAGCATACATATTAAATTATTTTAAAATATCACTTTTTGGTTTGACCTCATTATTAGAACTTTTATACACACACACATATATAAATTCAAAATAATAAGGGTAAAAAATTGAATATTAATTTGATTAATATCAATTTAAAACCAGTGGTCTAGCATATTAAAATATCAATTTAAAACCGGTGGTCTAGCATATTAAAATCTGAAGGAATGACCACTACATGGACAACCCTTATGCTAGAAGTAGTTCTGCTATGGTCTGACCACTAAGAAAGGAATGTTCTCAAGAAAATTTAGTAAATGCCAGAACGTAAGTGAGCAAGACAAATGAAAAGAGGCTAAATTTTCTTGAGAACATTCCTTTCTTAGTGGTAAGACCATAGCAGAACTACTTCTAGCATAAGGGTTGTCCACGTAGTGGTCATCCCTCTTATATGTATGTTATATATATATATATATATATTAATCTTTGTTTCTTTGGCTTGAAATTCTTAACTCAAAACAAATATAATAAACATAAAGAGGGAACAGAAATTAAAATTCTAATTCAGTAAGAAAGCTGCCTTTTCCAATTAACTATTCTATCTCAGTCAATTTTGAAAATAACGATGAATTTAGTAAGATAGCTTTGGTATTATTAAACTGGTGGATAAGGCAGCAAGCTGGCAGAATCATTAGCATGCCAGGCAAAATACTTAGTGGTATTTCATCTGTTCTTACATTCTGTGTTCAAATTCCACTGAGGTTGACGTTTCCTTTCATCCTTTCAGGATTGATAAATTAAGTACCAGTGAAACACTGGGGTCAATATGATCAACTAGTCCCCTCCTGCCAAAATTTCAGGCCTTATGCTTATAGTATAATAAAGGATTATTATTATTAACCCTTTCAATACCAACCTGGCTGAAACCAGCTTTGGCTATGAGTACAGAATATCTTGTTTTCATAAGTTTTTGAATTAAAATCTTCCACCAAGCCTTAGTCACAAATTATGTTCCTAACACTGGCTTAATGATAACTAAGTTATTTTACTAAAGTCTTTGTGATATTTAAAGTAATTGAAAGAAACACAGAGCATCTCAAAATAAATACAGTAACAAAAGGGTTAAGGCGGCAAGCTGGTAGAATTGTTAGTACGCTGGGCAAAATGCTTTTCTGTATTTCATCTCTCCTTACATTCTGAGTTCAAATTCCAGCAAGGTTTACTTTGCCTGTCAATCTTTTAGGGTCAATGAAAATGCATACCAGTTACATACTAGGGTTGATATAATTGACTAGCCACTCCCCAAAAATTTCAGGCCTTGTGCCTATAGTAGAAAGTATAATTAAACTGATGAATAGATCTAAATTAACATGAGTTTTTGAAGAAAGATTTTTCGCCCTTCAGCATTCAGATTATTGTCACATGTAATGCTTATTTATTCACATTGTTTTGAATTAATCATGCATCATCTCATAGGTTTGAGATTTTGTTGATGCATTTACTCTTTTAGTTGTTTCAGTCATTTGACTGCAGCCATACTGGAGCACCGCCTCTAGTCGAGCAAATCGACCCCAGGACTTATTCTTTGGAAGCCTAGTACTTATTCTATCGGTCTCTTTTGCCGAGCCGCTAAGTTACAGGGACATGAACACACCAGCATTGGTTGTCAAACGATGTTAGGGGGACAAACAAACACACACACACACACACACATAGATATATATACATACATTTATACGATGGGCTTCTTTCAGTTTCCATCTACCAAATCCACTCACAAGGCTTTGGTCGGCCTGAGGCTATTGTAGAAGACACTCGCCCAAGGTGCCACGCAGTGGGACTGAACCCGAAACCATGTGGTTGGTAAGCAAGCTACTTACCACATAGCCACTCCTACACCTATAATTTGTTAATTTTTAGATTGACATTGCAGGGTAGGTTTAAAATACCAGATCTGGATGGTTTGAACATAAAATTGGTAGAATATTACCAGCTTCAACGGTAATTGGGTTAATACTACAAAACCTGGAACTCTACCAAATCTGCCATTATAATAGTTTCAGAAGCATACTTGCCAGACGGGTGATTTGATCTGAGACCATACGTTGAAATTATAACAGTTACAACATGAAATATACAGATTAGCCATTCGAAAACACGCAAAGACTGTTAACAACAAATAATAAATGTTTAAATGAAAATAACAAGTTTTGTGTGTTTTTTTAATCATTAATATGTCTTCCATACTGTAATTGCATTATAATGATGCTATGTTCTATAAAAATTGTTGTCAATACTTTTTTTTTTTTTTTTTTGTTATAAGACAGTAAGCTGTCAGAATCGTTACAGCGTTGAGAAAAATGCTTAGTGGCATTTTTTCCTAATTGATATTCTGAGTTCAAATTCTGCCATGGTTGATTTTGTCTCTCATCCTTTTGAACACTGGGGTTGATGTTGTTGACTTTCCATCACCGCTCAACTTGCTGGCCTTGTGCCATAATCTGAAACCAATATAAAATTATTACTAATAAGACTGTGATCTGGCAGAATCGTTAGCATGCCAGGCAAAATACTCAGTGGTATTTTGTCCATCTTTACATTCTGAGTTCAAATTTCACCAAGATCAACTTTGCCCTTCATCTTTTCAGGGTTGATAAATTAAGTGCCAGTGTAACACTGGGGTCGATGTAATCAACTAGTCCCCTCAGGCCTTGTGCTTTTAATAGAAAGAATTATTATTATTATTATTATTATTATTATTATTATTATTATTATTATTATTAAGGCAGTGAGCTGGCAGAATTGTTAGCACACCGGGTAAAATGCTTAGCGGTATTTCACTCATCTTTACATTCTGAGTTCAAATCCTGCCGAAGCTGACTTTGCCTTTTAGCCTTTCAGGATCGATAAATTAAGTACCAGTTGAGTACTGGGGTCGATGCAATCAACTAGTCCCCTTCCCCCAAATTTCAGGCCTTGTGCCTATAGTGGAAAGGTTTATTGTTATTTTTATTTTTACTTATTTCTCTTTGTTTAGTGCGTGTGCCAAGTCCTCCACGAAATGCCATTGCTGAAGCAGTGTCCCCTACATCAATAAGGGTGAAATACGAACCACCAGAAGAGCCTAACGGAAAGATTAGATCCTATAAAATCATCTACTATGAAGTCGGAGCCAACAAAGAAGCCGCAATAGAAGTACGAGGCCTGGAGTATGTGTTGACGAACTTGAAACAGTTTCGTGATTACAGCTTCAGAGTAGAAGCTCACAATGAGAATGGTGCGGGAATGAGTACAGAGGAATTTGTTGCCAAAACCAAAGCAGATATTCCTTCTGATTCTCCAACAAACTTCACTCTGGAAGCAACAAGCTCAACGGTAAACTAGATAATCTCATCATCATAATCAGCATCATCATCATCTTCAGAATGATACATACAATCACAAACATCACCACCACTACCACCATCAATATTATCTTTTTTGATTGCTAACAAACACCACATCACCTCTGTTCATTGTGTAATGTTTTTTTTTTATAGGTCCTACGTCTTTCTGTCGTTTTCTATCACCACAATCACTTCACAGTCTAAACAGGGCATGCTTTATCATGCCACTGGTTTACTGGCATTAGAGAAGCTCTGTATAAAACAACTTCAAACCTTCCTACTTTGTGTCAATGTTTTAGGGGCTTTTCTCTTTTCTTTTTAATTAATTCAGAGTACACCTCTCTCAGTGGAGGCACATGGCCTATTGGTTAGAGCAGCGGACTCATGGTCAAGGGATCACAAGTTCGAATCTCAGACTAGGCAATGCGTGTGTTTATAAGCAAAACACCTAAGCTCCATTGAAGATAATGGTGAACCTCTTCTGGCTCTTTTGTCACAACTTTATCTTACTCTTCCTCCTGCATCTAACAGCTCACCTGCCACAGACTGGTGTCCTATCCAGATGGGAAACCAGCCTTTATGAGCCAGACATGGCTCAAGAAGGAACAAACAACAACAGCAACACTCTTCGCTTAGACATATAATCTTTACTACATCTTGTAGAGTTCATGTCTCCCCCATTCGTTTTTTGTTTTCCTTTTTAAACATGGATTTTACAACTGGCTGCTTTCCTGTCCCTTATGCTTTACAGTATGGACTGAATACATTTTTCTTATGCCACCAGCACAAAAGGATTTTGTCTGTAATAGGACCAAAGGGTCCATCTACCTTATATGAGTTTTTATTTAGGGTTTATATTTCTTTTTATTTAGTCGTTAATTTAATCTTACATATTTAAGTATCTCTTGTTTTTCTACTACCAGAAGCTTAGATTCTGTTGATAGCAGTAAGGTCTTATGCCATACGACTGTGTGGTTGACACATTCACTTCACAGCTAAAAGGTTTTGAGCTCAATCCCACACTGTGACACCTACCCACAGTATTGGGTCAATGATGAAAGCCTTTAATGAAAATGGAATTTGGTTGATGGAAATTGTGTGGAAGTCTGCTTATTTTTGGGTGTGAGGCTTAATCCATTCCTCAGTTTGACACCAACATTGGGTCCATGGGAGACCTTAGACGTTTTCACTCTGTTACAAAGCACTGGGGAGGAACCAGGTCTCTAGTCTGTGAAGAACTTCCTTCATGAACAGAATCTTGGTCCCTACTTGACTGAGTCATTAATGAAACTGGACAAAGATTATCCAAATCTTCTTTGTCTGAACACTCAGAGTGACTCTCCATCTTCAGACTGATCTCTATTTTATGACTTTCACAAATAGCAATGAATGATTATTCTAGGTTGTACTGATCTTCTTTACTATGAGACTCTATACTTGTTGTCCATTATGTAGCATTCCATAACACTTTGACACTTTTGTTGAAGTGAAACTTTCTTACACCTGTTCTTCTGGCTGAGTTGCTGGAACTATAGTGCAACCATCATGTCTTAGGCACCACAACTGCTTAAATGACACATAGATGGATCAGCTGAAAAGTTCATAGGCTGACCAAGATACTCTCGTGGAATGTGACCCAATGAGGTGTATTTTTCAGTATAGTCTCCTTTGTAGTTCACACACTTCTTCCATCAGTCTTGCAGTCCTTTGATTTCTTCGGTGAAGAAGCTTTCATTCTGTTGGTTAAAGAAGTCATCAACAGCAGATATGACATCATCATCACTGTGACACTGGTTCCCAGCGAAGTGTTTTTTCACATTCATGAACAGATGATAGTCAGATGGAGTCAAATCAAGAGAATTAGGAGGGCGGTCAACCAGTTCAAAGCCACAGTCTTGCATAGCTTTCCTGAGCATTTGGTCTTGATAGCCTTTCATAACTGCCTCAGCAAGTTGGCATAGTACTCTCCATTGATGGTGTGACTCTTTTAAAGATAGTCAATAAACCCAATTCATTTTGCATCCCAAAAAAACTGAGCCCATCACCTTTTATTATCCTTTCTCATTTTAAATAAGGGTTTGACACACTTCAAAGCTTTCTTTAACAAGGTCTTAAAAAGAATTTCTAGAAATCTTGTTTTTTGAACAACATTTCAATTGTTTTCTTAACAGAGCATCATAGTCCGTTGGGAACCCCCACCAAAAGATCACCAGAATGGTCCAATAGTTGGTTACAAGATACGCTTTAAAAAGAAAGGCAGCCGCCGCGGTAAAACTGTCACCACAGCAAGTAATGTGAAGTTCCAACCACTGACTGGTAAGTAATGAAAATAAATTTCATCCATCAGAACAATTTTGATAATCAATGCTGACTTGTAAGGATATTTTGTATATAGACACGGACTCTGGGGTGATTAAGAAGTTTATTTTGCTGAAATGTGACTCTGAGATCAAGTTCACAGCACAGAAGATTGGGCAAGTGTCTCCTGCCTTAACCTCAAGTCAAGCCAAAGACTTGCGGGGGGAAAATTTGATATAGATGTGTGAAGGCAAATGGCCTAGTGGTTAGAGTATTGCACTTGCGATTGCAAGATCATGGGTGCAGTTCCTGGACTCGGCAGTATGTTGTGTTCTTGAGCAAAACACTTCATTTCATGTTGTTCCTGCCCGCTCAGCTGTAAATGAGTAACACTGCGATGGCTTAGCCTTCTGATCAGAGGGAATGTTAATCTGCTCACCAAGCCATTGGGGTAGCATCATTTGAAAGCTAAGATAAATTTAAAGTGCATTGTGATCAGCGATGTATAACATCTGATAGTCTGGTCAATACTGTGATCATCATCATCATCATTTAGCATTCGTTGTCCATGCTGGTATGGTTTCTATGGCTGGATGCCCTTCCTAACACCAACCACTCCAAGAGTGTAAGGGAAGCTTTTACGTGCCATTTGTGTGACATTGGTATCTTCCACGACTGCAATTTTATTTGGCTTGATGGGTCTTCTCAAGCACAGCATAATGCCAAAGGTCTCAGTCATTGCCTCCGAGAGGCCCAACACTTGAAAGGTGCTCTTTACATGCCACCAGCACGGGTACCAGTTACATGACACCAGTATCAGCCATGACTATGATTTCATATATATATATATCAGGTACGTGGCGTCAGTAGTTACGGGTAAGCAGATGGTGACCTCTATGTAGTAAAACACATGAAAAATAAGTGAAAAACAGGCGCGTGACTGAGTTGGGGGCAGATTTACTTCTGCCATTATAGCACGTAAAGAAAACAGTGTTGTTGGAGTGTACACAACACTTGTACTACAGCAATACTATGCATAGCTTAAATACTGAGATTGGAAAGTAGGGGCAAATTATGCTTACCTAATCTATAAAAAAATAAAATATTTTGCATTTTATGCATAGTAATCAGAGTAACCTTCATAATTTTATTGAATTAGGTGGCATATTTTGCCATAAAAGGAAAATATTGCTATCGATCTATTTTGTTCAAGTTAGGCACTGCCTACCTAGGTGACATGTCCCTGAAAACCCATTGAAAACGAACCTCCACCATCTATTCTGCGTATATATCTATGCACATATTTCAATGCACTGTATTCCAGACAGTTTGCAAATCTAACTGAGGCCTTAAAAGACATTTTAAGATCCACAAAGATCAGAAGGTATCTGCAGCTCTTGGTGGTCCAAATCGGATATGCAATCTATGTGGGTATCTTTTCAGAAAATCGTTTGGTTTAAAAAGCCATATCAGATGCCATATATATATATATATATATATATATATATATACACAAACATATATATATATATATATATTCAGCATAGTTGTTGGCGAACTGGTCATCTTCTGGTTCTACCTTACCTGTTTATATGTTTGAAATTTACCTGATGATGGTGGGGTTTTGTCATGATGTAATCTAAGAATGTATCGCCGAAACAGCTGTTCTGAATTTTGAACCCCTCTTGTGTTCTTATATATGTATGTTTGTGTCTCCTTGTCTTGGCATTGTGTGATAGTTGTAAATGAGTGCCACTATCATACAAGCAGTGTCATTCGTTTCCAATATTCTGCAGGAACGTGTTTAGCCATGGGGAAATATTAACTTGCCTGGCCGAACCATAGCAAAATCTGTCACAAATAAACTCTGTCCAAACCATGCACGCGCAAAAAAATAAATGCTAAATAATGGTGACTGTAACTAAACAACAATAATGATATTAAGTTCGTACCAATCATAGTTTTTAGTGAAAGGTGAAAAAATCTAATTAATTAATAATATTTATACATTTAGGAGAAGAAAACATTAGCCTAATGACTAATATTATTTGTGTTTTGATTATTTTTGAATAATTTATACTTTTACACTGATTGTAGATTGTTTAAATATTACCAAATTTGCAATATTTTTTCTTCTTTTTTCTCTCCATTTCCCAATGTGATGTTTGATTATTTTCTGGATAATTTACATTTTTATATGCATCATGAGTTTGTTTTTTTTTATCTCTTTAATATATTTAGTCCGTTCCTTCCCTCTTCCCATCCAAGTATAATAGATAGAATGGTGAGTTTGCTGAAAACTGTTGCTTTTACAATTGCACGTACTTCCCATTGTTCCTGTTGTTAACCACTCAACTGTGAATCAAACAAATTGGAGACAGTTTTGTTTTGGAGTTTCTTTTTTTTTTTTCTTTTTTTTTCCCCCTGTTTATACACCTAGTCTGGAAAACTGGAACAAACAGAATTTTGATGCCTTCTTCAACAACATGGCACAACCACACCAACTCAGCTGCAAATGAGTTTTGGCACCAGGTGGGAGTTAAACCTGTGATGGGCAGATATTCCATTTAAGGATCTGTCTTCTACACTGTCTCTTAAATATTTCATAAAATGCGATATGCCCCAGCCCTAATGAGCTTGAAGACTCAAAACAGGCTTTAACTTTATGTCTTTCCTAGAAGTGTTACTTTGCTAAGTAGTTGAAACTGTAAAGCAAAGCTCTTCTCTAAAGCACAGGTATAAGCAAGATTTTTTAAGGCTGACCAGCAATTACTCGTACATTCAAATTTTCCCTCTCCATGCCCTGGAGGTTTTCCGAGGAAATGGCAAGGGCAAGCACGTCCAATCATCACTGATATTACAGGTATTACTGTCAGAATCTAAGAAACTAGTCAGTATGTGTACTACAAGGCATGTCATTTGATAATCTGACAGTTTTACCAGTCCATTGCCCTGGATTGATCGTTTATTTGACTCTCAACAGATGAAAGGAAAAGTTGACTTTGATGGGGTTTGAACTCTGCGGCACTTAATAACTCTGCCAATTTATTAACTCATGCCCTTGACTATTTGTTTTTGACTCGAGTCTGAAATTATATTCTAGTGACTGATCAATATCTGAATCTGAGTCCATATGTAGTCGCTTGACATTTTTGAAATAGCAGGCTAATATCCCTTAAATTCAACCCTACTCTCTTAATAGAAAGAAAATGCATACATTGGATAATGGTGCTCCAGATACTCAATTATTAATAGTTGAGATGGTCACAGTTGGAATGCTTTTGAACATAGGTTTATTCAGTTAGTCCTGACCAAGGGCTAAATAACAACAATAACATACCAATTCTTCTCCATAAATTGGCATTATGCCGAAACAAGAAAAATTATGCTATGTTTTCCATGTTTGTTTATATTGATACAATAATTTATGTTTTTTTTTTTCCTTCTTCCATTTAGATCTAGAAAAAGGCGCCGAATATTCAGTTCGTATAGCTGCACTCTCAACCCTTGGCATTGGTCCATTCACAGACTGGCTTTTCACAAAAACGTATGATGATGATCTTGATGGTAAGAATTGTTATTTTTTTCTCTTGATTTTTTCTTGTCTGTATTTTTTGACGGAGGTTTCTCCCCCCCCCTCTCTCTCTCTCTTTCATATTGTTCTTTCAGTATTAAATACAGCCAAACTTAATAAATGGAAATACAGATGTTAAACTAATGCTGATGGTGCCAATAATCAGTATCATTAGCATCATTTCGGAACGTAGTAATTGGATTTGATTACCAGAGAAATAAAAAAAAAAATAATAAAAAACCCTACTCTAGATTTGTAACTTGTCCAAAGAAATTTGTATTTTTGTCTATTGAAAGTTGGTAGTATTGCTTATTATTGCTATATTTCTCTAAAAAGAAATGTTTAGCTATGTTATTAATGTGTAACCTTTATCTTTTAAAAAAACTGTGTTTGTAACATTTTGGTTTGAGGAAGTGAAAATTATTATTGCATTTAATATATAAAAGAATCTTCTAGATTATCATTATGGTGGAGTGAAGTAAATAGTGGATCTGTGTTAGTCTCAGCACTAAAGGTTCAGTTGATTGATCTACTGATTTACTTGCTGATTGAATTAGTGGAGACGTAGCCAAGTATACCCTTAGCATAATTCTACACTGTTCTTCACCCCACTATTTCCCATGTTGTTTATTGTAGAGGGCTCTGTATAGTGTTTCTCAGCTTTTTTACCCTTACATAACCCTTAAAATAAATTACATGTCTCAAGGAACCCCTGCACAAAATAAATTATATACCATATCTTTCTCGTATTTTTTTCATCATAGTTCAATGGTAAATACACACACATACATATATACATATATATATATATATATGGTTGTTATATTTTTTTGATAACATAATAGGTTAGATAGGATGATGTCTATATTACAAATATTACAATAACCAATAATATGTTGTGCATGTATAGTAATATTACAATCATGAAATTAGCATTGGTTTATCTCACTCTTTCTAACAGAACCCTAGGGTTCCAGGGAACCTCGGTTGAGAAACGCTGGTATGGAGAGTATCTCTGGTGTCTGACAGTTGCACCTTGCCAGGAATGGTCAGGTAGACAGGCATGAACTGGTCCCCATCCAACTCCTAATCTATCACTTGATGGCTTCTAGTACCCCACTCTTTTAGTACCCCAGTTAATGAGTTAAACCAAGTGTGGGGATGGTGTTAATACTGCATCAGTAGGTGGTAGACTCTGGGTAATGCCTCCCAAAGAGTCATCAGCTAGGGTGGAGGAATCAGCTCTGGTCAATGGTCTTATGTTTGGGGGTAGGGCATGTTTGAGGTTGAGGCATACAATTGTGGCTAACATCTTGGAAAGGAGTGGGCACCACCAATCTAACTTGACCATGGCACATTCATGATGATAACAAATAGATCAGAACCCATATTGAATTGGTTGTCACTTGGGTTAGCATCAAAGAGTGGGCAGATCTCAATTTTGTTAACTCGCAAAGGGCAGCAAAAGACTGAGAGATGTGACAAAATTTAGCTGTGATGTCATCAACGAATGCCCCAACGACTGCACAATCAAGGGGCAGGAAGGAAGGACTTACTACCTCCCCTTCTCTGGCCCACTCTTATTTCTTTCACCTTCTCCCAAATTGGTTTTCACCATTGATCATGCCCCTTCCCTGCTTGCAGTTCATTGCATTATCTATAACCCTATATTCCCGAGCTCTAATCATTTATTGCTTGTTTCACACACTTGCAAACTTACATGATCCTCTGCTCTTCACTTTACTTACTCCTCTGTCCCCAGCCCCACCCTCGTATTTGACAGTACATCCTGACACCTCATGACCACCACCTTCTTCTCTCCTTTTCCAGCTGAGGTAGTCATGCATCTCCTCTACTGCAAAACATGTTCTTGTCTCTCTGTCATATGCTTACTTCTTAACACCTGACATAAATCACCTCCCTCAATTCTGTACCACCAGCCCCACCATCAATCACCCTGCTCAATCAAGGGCTCTTGGTTTGCAAGCTACTTGACAACCTTGCTAGTGCCAGTAACACAAAAAAAGAAATCCATTCAGTGCACTCTATAAAGCGGTTGATATTAGGAAGGTCATCCAGCTGTGGAAACCATGCAAAAACACAACATTAGAGTTTGACACAGTTCTCTGACCTGTCAAATAATGTCAAATTGTCCAACTTTTTGCCAGCATGGAATACAGATGCTAAACGATGATGGTGGTGATGAATCTGTATAACACGGGACATGACAAGGCCATACCTTTGAATTACAGGTTCAGCTTATCCTATGAGCTTCTGCACAGTGTCACTCTTGAGGCTTGAGTTGAACTATTTGTCCAAGGTACCACACTGTCGTGTGACCTCATGATTGTGAGGCAAACTTCGTAACGCTGTGTCCACTGAGTTACGAACTTCCAGTATTTAACTTCATTCCTCTGCATTTTGAATCCTAGCTGCTAGGCTGACTTAGTCTTTCATTCTTTAACGTTCAATAAAACCAGCATCATCATCATCATCATTTAATGTCCATTTTCCTCACTGGTATGGGTTGGATGGCTTGACAGAAGTGGCAAGACCAGGAGTCACACCAGATTCCATAGTATGTTTTGGCTCGGTTTCTACAGCTGGGTGCCCTTCCTAATGCCAACCATTTCACACACTGTACTGGGTGCTTTTTACATGGCACCAATATCAATGCTTTTGATGTGACTCTTTGGTTTTAGGATATCAATTTTGTTGTGGCGGGCAGACCTTGAGTACAGCAATGCGATGCATATCTCGGTCCTCTGTCATTTCCTTTGCAAGGTTCAGCATTTTGAAATCGGGCTTCAGTACTTCATCCCATGTCTTCCAGGGTCTCCATTTTCCACAACTTCTCTCCATTTTAAGTGATTGACACAAAATAAGTACCAGTAATCTACTGGAACTATAAATATATCTTATCTTCATATTTTTTTTCATTGAAAATTACCTTTCATCCTTTTTCTTTTTTTTTTCCCCCGTCTTTTCACAGAATCTCATGTTCCTGGAAAACCTTCTAAAGTTCGAACCGCTACTGAAGCCAACTCAATCTCGGTGCGATGGGCTCCACCCGTTGACAGCAGCAAGACATTAGTAAGGGGTTACACTGTTACCTACGGCAAGGGTATACCAGATGTTATGCGAGTCAAACTTGGTCCTCAACAACGTGTTTATAAAATCAAAAATCTTCGTAAGTTTGCCATTTCTCCTCTGCTAACTCTTACATACTTAAGTTTGTGCTAATAGACTAAGATATTTTTCAATTGTTTTATTATTAGAAAAATTATTCTGTCTAATGATCTAATACTCATTTGCCTCTCTAACCTACAACACTTGATCTCTCACCCTTAATATGGTTGCATTAGATGCAGGACAAGTCTTTGATACATTTAAAAATACAAAATAAAAAAAAGAGGAGTAACTGTGTGGTAAGAAGCTTGCCTCCCAACCACATGGTTCTAAGTTCAGTTGCACTGCATGGCTCTTTAAGCAAGTGTCTTTTACCATAGCCTTGGGCCAACCAAAGCCTTGTGAGTGGATTTGGTAGATGGAAACTGAAAGAAGCCTGTTGTATGTGTGTCTATGTTTGTCCCACACCACCACTTGATGACTTGTGTTGATGTGTTTACATCTCCATAACTTAAGAGTTTGGCAAAAGAGACCAATCAAATAAGTACCAAGTTTAAAATGTAATAAGTCCTGGAGTTGATTCGTTTGACTAAAATTCTTCAAAGTAATACCCCAGCATGGCCGCAGACTATTTCGTCATGTTGCTCCATTTTCCATTTTGAACCCTGCACATCATGTCCTCTTCTCTGAGGATCCACCTGCAGCCACAGCTTACATTCATTGACCACAAGCCACCTGCTCATGGTGGATGAATGAGTGTTTCACAAAGATAAAGGACTGAGTGGGACACATCTTGGAGCATTACACAGAACAGCCCAAGCAAAGTCCGAAAAATGGTAAATGCAGCGACACTGTGGTAGCACATGCCCCCATACACTGGGAAGTACAGTATTTTGGTGTGTTACTTTTACATTATGAATTCAACTCTTACTGAGGTGAATCTGGATTTTTCTGTCATCTCAGAGTCAATAAAATAAAGTACTAACCAAATTTTCTATTTATTTATGCGCCCTTTTCAAGCCAAGCCAGGCTCATGAGCCCAGTTTCCCGGTTTCTGTGGCATATGTGTTCCCCCCAGCAGGACGGGACACCAGTGCATTGTAGCGTTACTCAAGTAGCAGGAAGAGAGAGTGAGAGAAAGTTGTGGCGAAACAGGGGCCACTACCATCCCCTCGTGGAGCTTTTAGGTGTTTTCGCTCAATAAACACACAACGCCCGGTCTGCGAATCGAAACCGCAATACTCCGACCGCGAGTCCGCTGCCCTAACCACTGGGCCATTGTGCCTCCAACTAACCAAATACTAATCAGTAAACAAGACTTTATATTTTTACTAACAATCTCTTTTTCTTTTTATCATTTTTGTTATAGAACCAGCATCTTCTTATGTTATTAAAGTCATGGCCACCAACAAGATGGGTGATGGGCCACCAATATATGCCCATGTAAAAACAGAAAAAGAGTCAGGTAAGTCATTTATTGTAATAATCCTTCCCCACTCCCACGTCACATTGTCTTATGCTGTAGCCAACTTCTTTGATCACCACCATCATCATTGTCATCATTTAACCCTTTTGTTACCATACTTCTGTTGAGATGTTCTGTATTTCTTTCAATTAATCTTAAATATAACAAAGAATTTAGTAAAATAACTTCATTATCATTAAGCTGATGTTAGGAGCATAAATTGTGACTAAGGTTTGTTGGAAGATTTTTAATTCAAAACTTATGAAAACAAGATATTTGTACTACAGAGCCAGAGGTGGTTTCAGCCAGGTTGGTATCAAAAGGGTTAAGAATTGTTACTCTATATATTTTGACCCTTTCATTACCAAATTTCTGTTGAGATGCTCTGTGTTTTTTTCAATTAATTTTCAATATAACAAAGAATTTAGTAAAATAACTTAGTTATCATTCAGCTAGTGTTAGGAACATAAATTGTGACTAAGGTTTGGGGTTAGATTTTAATTCAAAACTTATGAAAACAAGACATTTGTACTACAGAGCCACAGGCGGTTTCAGCCAGGTTGGTAACGAAAGGGTTAATATCCATCCTCCTGGAATATCAAAAAATACCTTAGGAATGAGAACTCATGTTCAAAATTTCCCCAAAACACCTGATGAAAGCTGGAGGGTATATCAGCCGAAACGTTGTGTTAACAACAAACAAGATAAGGACGAATATCCGTCAAATGGAAATAATGTGCATTCCCTTGTGTTTGTGTGATCAGTTATATGTCTTGTGTAAGAACTCAAATGCAACTAACTCATAAAATTTCATAGTTGCAAACCCGTCCATTTTCAGTTCCTGAAATGTTTTCCCTGTTCTGTTCTTTTCCAGAGATTGACCTCGCTACTCCAATGATGCCTCCAGTCGGATTGAAAACAATTGTTCTATCATCTCAAACAATTGTACTCACATGGACTGACTCGACCTTGAGTCGTGCTCAGCGCATCACGGATAATCGTTACTACACGGTACGCTACTCACCTGTCTATAACAACAAGAAGTATCGCTACATCAATTCAACAGACCTCAATGCACACATAGACCACCTGAAACCAAATACACAGTACGAGTTCTCAGTGAAAGTTACCAAAAACCTTCGTAAGAGTACTTGGAGCATGAGTGTCGTCAACACAACTCAGGAATCAGGTAAATAGCATTTGATTGTTGTTAATTAACAGCAGTAAATTTTAGGATTGTATGGTAAGAAGTTTGCTTCCCAATCATGTGGTTCTGGGTTCAGTCCCACTGCATGGCACCTTGGGCAAGTGTCTTCTATTAATACTGTAACCTTGAACTGACCAAAGCCTTGTGGGTGGATTTAGTCAGTGGAAACTGAAAGAGACCAGTTATATACATATGTGTGTGTATTTGTGTTTGTCTCTCACCACTGCTTGACAACCGGTGTTGGTGTGTTTACATTCCTGTAAGTTAGCAGTTCAGCAAAAGAGACTGATAGAATGAGTACCAGACTTGGCGGTTCGGCAAAAGAGCCCAATAGAATAAGTACCAGACTTAGCAGTTCGGCAAAAGAGACCGATGGAATAAATACCAGGCTGGAGCATAAACAGTACAAGGATCAATTTGTTCAAATTCTTCAAGGTGGCCGCAGTCTAATGTCTGAAATAAGTAAAAGATTAGTGTATGTGTGTCTGTGTGCATGCATGCGTGCCTCAACTGCTATGGTTGAATGGTTAAGAAATTTGTTTAGGTGTGGGCATGGCTGTGCGTTAATAAATCTGTTTAGGTGTGGGCATGGCTGTGTGTTAAGAAATCTGCTTCCCAACCACATGGTTCTGGGTTCAGTCTCATTGCATGCAACCTTGGGCACGTGTCTTCTACTATAGTGGTGGGCCAACTAAGCCCTAGTGAATAGATTTGATGGGTGAAAACTGCAAGAAGCCCATTGTATGTGTGTGTGTAAGTGTTTGTGTCCCTTTGTCTTGACAACACGTGTTAGTTGTAAAAGTGTGCTACTGTCATGCAGGCAATGCCATTCATTTCTAATATTCTGCGAGAACATGTGTGATCATGAAGAAATATTATCTTGCTTGGAAATAGGTGAGGGTTGGTAACAGGAAGGGAATCCAGCTTTGGCATAGATTTTGCGGTTGGATGCCCTTCTTGATGCCAACCACTTTCCAGCATACACTGGGTGCTTATTTTCATGCCGCTGGCACCAGTGAAGTTACTATGCTGCTCACAAGACTATAGAACCTGTAGAGGTAAAGCGGCAAGCTGGCAGAAACGTTAGCATGCCAGGTGAACGGTATTTCGTCTGCTGCTACATTCTGAGTTCAAATTCCGCCGAGGTCAACTTTGCCATTCATCCTTTCAGGGTCGATTAAATAAGTACCAGTTATGCACTGAGGTCGATATAATCGACTTAATCTGTTTGTCTGTCCTTGTTTGTCCTCTCTGTGTTTAGCCCCTTGTGGGTAGTAAAGAAATAGGTATTTCGTCTGCTATTACATTCTGAGGTCGATTTTGCTTTTCATCCTTTCGGGGTCGATAAATTAAGTACCAGTTACGCACTGGTATCGATGTAATCAACTTAATCCATTTGTTTGTCCTTGTTTGTCCCCTCTATGTTTAGCCCCTTGTGGGCAATAAAGAAATAAGAACCTGTAGAGGGGGGGGTTATGCAATGAGATGGTAGTGGGGTGTTAAAGTATGAAAGCAGGGGAGGAGAGGTAAGGAGGTTTACCATTTTTGTTTCCTAATTAAGAAATTATTATTAATCATTGTAATGGAAGACGATAAGAAGGGAGAAGAATAAAGTTGAATTTCTGTTGATTAATGTTTGCTATTGATATTTCAGCTCCTGGAGGTATACCCCGAGATTTAACCCCAGCTCCAGTGGAGGGTAACCCACTGTCTATTACATTAAGTTGGCAACCACCACCACGACCAAACGGTCAACTAACAGGTCAGTACCTTTTTTTTTCTTTTTCTTTTTGTTCATCTAGAACCTACCGGAACAAGCAATGGGGAAATGGAATCCTTTTAAAACCAACCTGCCGCAGATCCACTGGCATTGTTAGAGGAGTGTGTGCTACTACAAGGGGAGAGGAGTGTATAGCTCTTAATTTTTCTGCACCCACCTGGGCTCCCAAGCCTGGCTAAGAGATCAGATCCCAAAAATGCCACCCCCTTAAAGCATCACTTAAGGCAGATCCCACACCCTACTTTTCTAGCTACCCTATACTGAGATTGCCTTTGGTTCTACGATACAAACTTCCTATTTTAAAGTGATCTAAATTAAAACCTTCCATTAAAATTTCCTGTTCGTTTATCTCAAACACCAGCTTGATAATGACAGAATTAGTTTAATTAATTATTCATTATTTTATGATAACAAAAGGGTTAATTTGTTCAGTTTGGTTTTTCATTTTTTTCTATCAAAAATACATCTGGATATTGTTCAGCTCACCCCACTAATGTCACTCTGTCTGCCACAACGACCCAAACTTGGCTATATTTAGTTGTGTAGTTAAAAAAACTTGCTTCACAACTGCATACCTTTGGATTCAGTCCCACTGCATAGCGCTTGAGCTAGTGTCTTCTACCGACCTGTCTGTAAGTCAACATGAGTGGCCACATTCTGATGCACGTCATACAAACACCGCAAATGTACAGCCGTGCATAAGCACTTAAGCTGCATATGCAGCAATGCAAGATATTGCTATTGCTTGGCTTGAGGCTGCCAGGGTTGACTTTGCCTTTCATCTTTACAGGGTCAATAAAGTAAGTACTAGTTAAGCACTGAGGTCTATGTAATTGACTGACCCCTCCACCAAAATATGAGTATTCCTTGCAATCACAATATAGAGGCGAAAGAATTTGACAAGATCAGTAGATATAAAGACTTGCTAATAGAAATTGAAAAAATGTGGCATCTCAAGGCAACTACAGTACCAGTGATTGTAGGATCTCTAGGAATGATTTAAAAAAAGGTACTGAAACTTATTTGAAAATGATACTAGGCTTACCATCCCTACAGGAAGTGCAAAATATTGTGTAAACTGGAATGACTCATGTACTGAGAAGAGCATTATCACTGTGGAAACAACATCCATTCATAAATTTAGTTATTAATTTTTTAAATACATCTTTTACCTGTGAATTTGCATGTGTAATCTGGGAATGCATAGAATGAGCTTCTCTGCCCTAGGTGTACAGAAAACACTCGGTGAGAAATGGATGAAAATTTGAAGAAAGAAGTGGTGGGGAGATAATAATAATAGTAATATGATGATGATGTTGATGATGTATTCCTTCTTCTCTATCTTTGCAGGCTATTTAATTTTCTACACCACCGATTCCCACCAAGACGACCGAGATTGGGTTGTGCACAATGTCGATGGAGACAAACTGTCCTCCACAATCAAAGACCTCACCCCAGACACAACTTATTTTTTCAAAATGCAAGCTCGCAACAATAAGGGATATGGTCCAATGTCCCCTACTGTTGTGTACAGAACATCAAAAGGTAAATAGCTTCATTAATCCGATATCACAGGGATATATATATACATATATATATATACACACATACATTAGCTGGTGAGGATTAGGGATTTTTCAGAACGCATGTTATATGTTATTAGTACATAATGTGACTATGCAAAATTATCTGTATTGATGTTGTATTAATTGTATTGTATGTGTGTCTGTTTATATTTGTACTTCTGTAGTAATTTTAATATTCTAAGCATTGACAATAACAGTTGATTTAATAAAGATAATTATTTTAATTGTTGATCATTAATTAAAAGAAAGAAGAAAAAAAAGAAGAAAAGCCAATTTAAAAAAAATTTTTTTTTTGAAATTTTTTCTTTCTCCACTGTAGTTTCATTTAGAGTCTAGTTATAATTTTAATTGAAATAGCTTTGATAATGAACTGTTTACTAAGAATAAATCTTCTATAATATAATTAAAGAAATAAGTCGTTATCAGTATAATAATTAGTTGAAGTTTTAATATTGCAAATGCCACATCTATTTACAATTCATTGTTTTCAAAATAAATGATGCTGTTTGTCCCAGCTTGAAAGCTTACTGCTTTTCTATTTAAATAATAATTCCCCTCTTTCATTATGATTCTATTCATATAAATTATATAATCACATTCTGATCTTTCACACAAACCCTCTCCCAGGCTTACATTTTTCATAATGGTAATTATGTACTGTAATATCTGACTAATATATCTAATGTTAAAGTATAAAACTATTCATGAGGGTTATGGGTAATTTATTCAACAGTATAGGGACAGGGAAATGAAAAGTGATAATTTTCATCATGATCATGATGATGCATTAGATATTAAATATTTAAGAGTTACTCTCCAATATTGATATCAAAATATCACAATTAAGTTAATGACCACAAATTAGTTGGCCCATTATCTTGTATCGTTTATTTTTGTTTTGTCATTGAACTGAAACCAGTAAATATTTGCTGAAGGGATTTTAGCTCAACAAATCGACCCCGGTACTTATTTTAAAATCTGATGTTTATTTTATAGAGCTCTTTTGTTGAACAACTAAGTTACAGGGGCATAAACAAACCAACACCAGTTTTCAAGCAGTGGTATGGGACAAACACAAAGATACATACACATATATCTACATATATATATATATATATTTATTATATAAAATCCGTTCTGTCTGTCTTTGTGTGTGTCTTCTAGGATCTCGAGCATCCTCCATCCAATTGCACTCAAATTTGATACGTAGATACTGACGGTATCAGGGCGTGTATAAGTCTTGAAAAATTTACAAAAATCGATTCCAGATGAGAATGCGATCAATAAAGCCATGGAACATGCATTTGTAAAATCGAATAGAAAAAAAGTTCATCTTTATTTCTTCTTTTGCTGGTGTCTCAAATTTAAGTTAAATCAGTGTTTCTCAAAGGGGAGGCCTATGGGGTGGTCGGACAAGTTGTTTTGAGAAAATTTGGTTTAAATGTTTGACAACTCCATTGGACGGTGGGGGGGGGCGCTTTGCTCGTATACATATATATATAAATATATATATATATATATATATATATATATATATATATATATATATGGGCTTCCTCACAGTTTGCATCTGCCATATTCACTAACAAGGCATTGGTCACCTTAAAGTTATAGTAGAACACTCTTGCCCAAGGTGCTGCAAAGTGAAACTGAACCCAAAACCGCATGGTTGCAAAGTGAGCTTCTTAAGCACACAGCTGTTCCTGATGAATTAATCATCATCATCATCATCAACTACAGCGCTTTCAGGAAGAATACACTGGAGTCGGTTGCTGTTGCTTCTTTCATGCTATAGGAAAAATTTTAGACTGTTTGAAAATGTGAAGAAACACATCATATTGCTGGAATGTCTTTTATTGAAATCGACATCAATGTGAGGGAGGGGCATGGCACTGACTAAGTATTCCAAGCAGTTCATCTTGGTGAGCTGGTCTTTTGCACACCAACCCTCATTCGACCCCCTGTAATTCCTTGCCGACCCAAAGGGAGTCTCTCAGATCCCCTTTGGCGACCCCTGGTCTAGATGGTCTTTCACACGCTGACCCCCATTCGACCCCTTGGCTATCATCGACCCCCCTGTAATTCCTCGCCGACCCCTAGGCGGTCTCTCAGATCCCCTTTGGCAACCCTTGATCTAGATGGTCTTTCGCATTCCGATCCCTTGGCTATCATTGGCCCTCTGTAATTCCTCACCGACCCCCTTTGGTAATCCCTGTTGTAGAGTGAAGCTACATGGCTTGGTGGTTAGGGTATTCAATTCATGATCATAACATTGTGAGTTCAATTCCTGGTGGTGCTTTGTGTTGTTGAGCAAGACACTTTATGTTACGTTGTTCTAGTCAACTGAACTGGCAAAAATGAATAGTTGCAGTATTTCAAACAGGCTGGTTTTATCACACTCTGTGTCGTATGCATGTCTATGGAGCGCTCAACCACCTGCCCATTAATTTCACAAGTAGGCTGTTTCATCGACCGGATCAACTAGAACACTCATTGTTGTAACTGACAGCACTATGACATGTAGAAGAGGTGGAAGTGAGATAGAAATAATGGTGATGGGGTGTCCAGGTCAACACTTGGAGATAGAGGACCCAAGAGATTGGATGGGTGGTGGCTGCAAAAGTGTACAGGGAGAGTGAGGGATGGGGAGGTTGGTGATAATTGTAAAGACTGGGTAGGGTTGAAAGGTAAATGTGAATGATGGATAAAGGATGGAAGATGACCAGTGATGCACGAATTAGGGAAGGTGGAGGCATAGTAAATGACCAGCAGTGCAGAAAAAAGGATGTGACAAGAGCAATAGAAAAATAAGGATAATGTCCTGATGGTTACAAAATACAGTAAAATATAAATAGAATTTAAAAGATACACGTGAAACAAAAGAATTAACTTCGTCCATAGCCACTGCCTTCGTCTCCTTTACATTTGACCATCTTAGGAAATTACCCTATGAGAATTCAATAGAAATCTTAGAATCTAGGACGCCCTTACTGACAGGTCGCCACGACGTTCTGCGCCCTCACGCAATACACTTTGGGCGAGTGGTTCTCAACCGAGGCTCACAAGATTTTGCTTTTTAAATACATGTGCAATAAAATGGTTATACTAATACAATATACAAAATATTTTTAAATAAAATTCCCAATATTATATTATTATAATAATATAATGGGACTTCTTTAAGCATCGAATATCTACCGAGCTCCGTTCGAGTAAAATAGAAATTAAAGGGTTGATAGGTAAAAAAAAAAGGGGGGGGGTTGATAGCCATTGCTATTAGGCCTTTGGCGTTATATATAACTTTTTAAAGTGACGGAGGTTGAAATTTCGGACTTTTAAATTTTAATTTTTAAAGGTCATGTCCTGGAAAATACGGATATATTAGTAACTATATACTACACCAACCGGCTATACACGGTAATACTATCATTCAGAAAATTAGCCCCTTAGGAAGCAAGTTAATTCCTTGAAGAGTGAAGTACTATAAAGAATATTTCCAATCACACACCTATAAAAGCAATTAACTCTTGTTTGCGTTGACGGATTCTTTAGAGCGTCGGACAAAATGCCTTGCGGTATTTAGTTATGGCCCTTTACATTTTGAGTTCAAATAGCGCCGAGATCATGTACTAAAAAACATTTCGAATGTGAATGGAGTTACGATCGAGCCCCGAGTCGTGTAACTTTAAAAATAAAAATAAAATAAAACAGCAGTTGTCAAGGGAAGTAACTCAATGGTCGATTAGTTATCTCCCTTTTTATGTAGTGTACTTTAGGATTAAAATTTTTTTTTTCCTCCCACCTCTAAAACTGAAATATCAAGCACGCTTGCCTGCGATCATATTTGCTACTTGTACTATATGTATGTCTTCCTGCTTCATTAACCAATGCATGTTTCCTTTTTTTTTTTTTTCACTCGTCCAACTTCATTCACTACACCAAACTCTTAGCTGGAACATCTGCCTTTCTACCCTTCTCTTAGTTGCTTTGAATAAAGACCCACAGGCTCCACTTTCTTTTAAAATAGAATAAAAATGATTCAAATGAACGTATTCCATTCTCGGAACCTCATCAAAATTACAAACAATTCAGTAAATATTTTGAATATGTAGCAATCACTAAATCGTTTTATAACTGCGATTATAATGATTCCACAGAAATATACAAACACACACACACACAATGAACATTTGAAAGAAATTTTAGAGAATTGCTGAGATCAACACTTAGATTTTGTCAATTCTTATTTTATTGACTTCTAAAGGAAAGTAGAATAAAGTCCTAGAGGAAGTAAGACTACCCATTTGAATACGGAACCATTTTTATCTAGTAACAGCGCGCCATCTGTACCAAATATTCCAAGCAATGTTTCCCAACCAAGATTCCTTGGAATGTTGATTGTAGTTCCACAAGAAGTTGTCATAAATAGAGGAATTATAGGCAAATGCAATTTTTACCATTTTTGTGTTTAATTCTATTTTCATAACCTTAGGCGTGGCTATGTGGTAAGAAGGTTGCTTCCCAACCACATGGTTCCGGGTTCAGTTCCACTGCATGGCACCTTGGGCAAGTGTCTTCTACTATAGCCTCAAGCTCACACCAAAGCCTTCCAAGTGGATTTGGTAGACAAAATCTGAAAGAAGCCCGTCATAGGTATATGTGCATGTGTCGGTTTGTTTCCCCACCATCGCTTGACGACCGATGTTGGTATGTTTACATCTACATAACTTAGCAGTTCGGCAAAAGAGTCATTTGATTGTGGCCATGCTGGAGCACCGCCTTTAGTCAAGCAATTCGACCCCAGGACTTATTCTTTGTAAGCCTAGTACTTATTCTATTGGTCTCTTTTGCTGACCCACTAAGTTACGGGGATGTAAACACACCAGCATCGTTGTCAAGCGATGTTGGAGGGACAAACACAGACACACACACACATATATATATATATGTCTATACGACGGGCTTCTTTCAGTTTCCGTCTGCCAAATCCACTCACAAGGCTTTGGTTGGCCCGAGGCTATAGTAGAAGACATTTGCCCAAGGTGCCATGCAGTGGGACTAAACCCAGAACCATGTGGTTGGTAAGCAAGCTACTTAACACACAGCCACTCCTATGCCTATTTATATCTTGTTAATGACATGTGCCCATTGCAAAAATACATAACTAGAAATAGCTAAATCCAAATAGCTCTAAAGTATCATATCATTGATATTAAAACCTACTTCTGTTATTATCAGTAGCAGCTTTGTGACTGACAAGTAATTCATTGGATCACAACAGTGCTGAATTCACTTTCTCTTGTAAATAAAATTTCTTATGCTGTAGACTACATTCTCTCCCTGGGATTTGTTTTCTCTTCCACTTAATGCTACTGAAACTAGGAGACTAATATTTACATGAATTCCTTTCATTTGAACAAGAAAATATCAGCTTCAGCAATTATAAATCAATTTGGCTCAAATATCTAATATAGGAGTTTCATTAATCGATATATTAGTCTAAGATTTCGACTCATTTCATCTTTACTATCTAATATATGCATTCGCCTGTGAGATTGGATAAGCCTTTAATGCATCAAATGCTTTAACACCAGCACTGTTCCTTAACTAGAGAACCTAGGCTTCAATCATTTCTCTATCTGATGCTGAAATGTAAACATTTACACAAAATCCCACAGTCTATCAACAAAGTTCTGCTGGCACTTTATTACTTCTTACTCACAATTGTGCAATTGAAGAAAGGTATAAGCTTCTAAAGATTTTATAATGCTCAGCTGGAGCTCAGCATTTTTCAATGTTAACTCAGAAGCTCATTCAGTAGAAATTTGGTCATCTTCTCAAGTCATCTTAACCAGGTTGTCTTTTGCAAAGTGATGACAGAAATTGGGTTAAATTGGGTTTTAAGGCGGCGAGCTGGTAGAAACATTAGCACACCGGGTAAAATGCTTAACGGTATTTAGTGCCAGGCGAGACGCTTAGCGGTATTTTGTCTGCCGTTACGTTCTGAGTTCAAATTCCGCCGAGGTCGACTTTGCCTTTCATCCTTTCGGGCTCGATTAAATAAGTACCAGTTACGCACTGGGGTCGATATAATCGACTTAATCCGTTTGTCTGTCCTTGTTTGTCCTCTCTGTGTTTAGCCCCTTGTGGGTAGTAAAGAAATAGGTATTTAGTCTGTCTTTACATTCTGAGTTCAAATTCTGCCAAGGTTGACTTTGTCTTTCATCCTTTCAAGGTCGAAAAATTAAGTACCAGTTGCATACTGGGGTTGATGTAATCGACTCGATCCTTTGACTGTCCTTGTTTGTCCCCGCTATGTTTAGCCCCTTGTGGGCAATAAAGAAATAAGAAATTGGGTTAAACAGGGTTACTCTTTGTTCACGCACTGACATACCTGAAACCCATAAAAAAAAAACTTGAACTTGGCATTACTATGCTAAATGATTTGTTCTACTCTGAGCACAAGGCCCGAAATTTTGGGGGAGGGGGCCAGTTGATTAGATCAACTGCAGTACACAACTGGTTCAATATCAACTCTATCTGTTCATATATCAGCAAAACCAGTTCTACACTTACACTTACACTTGAACTGGAGTCATTTCTAAAATTCCTAAAATTATTCCAACTTGTTGAATCAATCTTTTGAAATTTTACCCATTCAAAAAAAAAAAAAATTTTTTTTTTCTCTTTCTTTAGCTTATTGCCTGTGTGAGGTTCCACATACTTATTTGTCTTTTCCTGTCTATTCTTTGCACATCACCTACCTGGATCCCCTTCAATCTACCTAAAACTTCTACACCCCCCTTTTTTTTTAATTCCTTGGTGCTGCCATTTCCCTTCTTTTGAATGCCTGTCTGTCTGTCTTTTGTATAATTGCATTGTATCTGTTGTCTTTTTTCCGTTTGGGTAGCTGATGGTACTGGTGGGGGTTTGGTACAAGTCCCAGACTTGCCTCCTGATATTCAGCAATTTGACTTCAAGTATAAACCAGGCCGCAGTTTTTTACCTCCCGACCCAAATGAGCCAAGAGGTAAGCAGTGGTTTCAAGACAAGCAAAATATTGCAAAAAATATGATAAAAAATATAATTGTATTTGTCTTAAATATATTTCTTTAAACAATAATTATTTCTAAAATTTAGCTATTTTTCCCTCCCACTGAACTTTAAAATTTTAAACTAATTCAAGATGCATGGTGTTGATTTAAAATTTTTAAAATACACATATATATATATATATACACACTAAATAATCTAACATTTTTTTTTTGCTTTCTTGAATTTAAATCACATTTTGAGCTTTTTTATATTGATTTATTTTGCATAGCTAGAAATGCTAATTAAATAAATAGATAAATAAACAAACAAATACACTAAACAATTAGTCAACTGAGTTGAAACTTGTTTTTTAAATGTCACATCAATTATGTATCTACTTGTCTGCTGTAAAAACTAAGCAATGTATACATAACAGTGGTTGGCTGCTTAAGGCTATATTCATGGATTGTTCTATCAATGGGGTGGTGTTAACCTTTTGAAGAAGAGCAGAACGATTGAACGATTCCATAGTTTATTTCACAATAATAGCATTTTCAGAAATCTCATAAAAACCAAAAAATATACACATATATGATAAATAAATAAAAAGATAAATAAATAAATAATAAATGAATAAATAGCAATAAAAATGAAATAATTGTTTTTTTTTATTCTTCTCTCTCTCTCTCTCTCTCTCTCTCTCTCTCTCTCTCTCTCTCTTTCTTTCTTTCTCTCGCACACACAAACTCATAACTTTATAGAATATTTTTCTGCATGACATTTTTTGAAACAATTCTTCACAGAATCTAACATATCTGAGAGTAGAGTGTTGCATTGTTTAAAGATGCCATCATCATAATTTGGAGAGGGTTTCCGTTTATCAATCACTTGTTTATTGTTCAAACGCTACTTCATCAAGTATTGACCTGTGTCCAAGTGACAACAGCTTTATTCTTCCACAATGGAATGATTTAAATATCAGTGTCCTCTGAAGTCTTCTACTCCAATAACCTTTACTCATCTCCTGCTTACTATAAATCCAGTCCGAGTACTTTCGTGCCCAACCTTTATATTATCCACATCATCTCCTCATGAGCTGCGGGGAGGGGCATGCTTTTCCAGGCAAAAAAATAAAGCTACCAGTTTATTGAACCTTTTAACATTCAGATAACTCGTTCAAATGTAATTTTTATATATTCACATCTTTCTAAATTAATCACACATTATCTCATAGCTTTGAGATTTCACTGATGTGATTTGTTTAGATTTGGAATGAAACTGTAAGGTTGGTGTGAAAGATTAGATCTGGCCAGTTTGAACTAAAAACGGGTAGAATATTTTGGCCAGATCTGGCCAGTTTAAATGCTAGAGGGTCAGTTTAAATGCTTCAGCGGTCAGTTTTATTTTGAACTAAATCTGTTACTTCTACTGGAGATTGTTTCATTTACTTTGCTCATAGTTAGTAGCAAAGCATGAATGGAACAATTTTGTATATTTTCTTCTCTTTAAGGAATGTTGAGTTCCTTCTATCTCTATAATCCTGTAATCCTACATTATTGTTAAAAAAAAAAGATGCTTAAAACTATAAAGATTTAACAATACAAATAAACCACTATTACTGTAGGAACATTCCTATAGCTGCTCAGCCTGCAAGAAATAGCAACTAAATTGCCCTCAAGTTGCACCTTACTTTTAGGGGTAACTAGTCTTGTGTGCTAGTTTCTCCTAAAAAGATGGGATGGTCACTTATGAAATGTTTTTGATCATATGTCTGGTCTGGGGTTGAACAACACCAGCCATTATCAGACATTATCAGTTAGGATTATTTGGCTTTTGTATGTAACCTTTTGATCTATTTTATGAATAAGGTGTATGTGGTGTGTGTCTAGAATATAATATAATCTCTTGAACAATAAAGGAACAGGAATTACATAATCACCTTCATTGGCTTACAGCTGTTTCTGCTGTAAGAAGCAGTGCATTCAGAGCTGAGTGCATGTGCTGAATTATTAATACTGGTTATTAATATCACTATGCCTGAGCAAAGGTATAATGTGGTTGTGTGTGTGTAAGAGTATGACTGCTTATAATTTGAAAATCTATTACCAGCAACAACATTCATGTGAAATTGAGAGCAGCTTCCATTATATTGTAGCGACACTTGTTATCAAAGCCAAGAGGCTGAGAAGCAAGATATTTGTTTCAAAAGTGTCAACAGATTTCATAACAGAGCAATCTTCTCCTAGAGATGTTTCCTTTACAAAATTTGTAGGGTGCCACACTCCAAGTAGTGTTAGAACATGGTGGAAACCAGCTTAGAATTTCCAGGTCCTTTACACTGCTGAAATACTGAAGTCCTTTGGTAACAGACATTTCACAGAATTGTGGGTTAACATTGGTTGGATTTCGTATCCAACCAACAACTCTACTCAGAAACTGGGATGCATTCTGTTGCTATTAAAATTCAAGAGCATCAACTCATAATGTTTGGCCACGTTGCTCAATTTTCCAAGTTAGACCCTGCTTGCCATGTTCTCTTCACTGAGGATCTGGCTGGGTTGGTGGCTCATGCTGGTCAACCACATGCCACATGGTCACTGTAGATGAAGAGGTATTTCATGAAGGTGGCGAGCTGGCAGAAATGTTAACACGCTGGATGAAATGCTCAGCAGTATTTCATCTGTCTTTACGTTATGAGTTCAAATTCCGCTGAGGTCAACTTTGCCTTTCATCTTTTCGGGGTCGATAAATTAAGTACCAGTTACGCACTGGGGTTGATGTAATCGGCTTAGTCCCTTGGTTTGTCCTTGTTGGTCCCCTCTATGTTTAGCTCCTTGTGGGTGATAAAAAATAAGAAGAGGTATTTCATGGAGGTGGAGGTTGACTGGGATCTACACAACTGATCGCCCAGCAAGACCTGGAGAATATTCTGACAGATGGTGAATGCAGCAATAGCTCATACCCCTCACACCTGTCCCTGACGAGTTTTTGCTAGGCATTCATTGAACATATGCTGGGGTTTCTGAGCAATCCTTCTCACCAACCTAGTCTAGTGGAGGCACTGTTTTAGTTACTGTGTCTAATTAATTAATAGCTTTAATGAGACATGAGCAAAAGCATCTGAGTACAAAGTCAGTGTATTAATTGAAGAGAAGAAAAAAATTAAAGAACAATTGATTAATATTTTGGACAATGGTCCTTCGTTATGACAGAAACAAGGAAAGAAAAATACAGTAAAATGTAAAATGTGAGGAAAGAAAAGAAATCAAGTTGATTCAAAGATGTACCATATTTATTTGGTCACCTTCTCCCTTTCTTTCCTCCCGAAGTATTAAATACTTTGACTTTGTGCTTTGTTTATTATTGTTCTGATTTGGTTTTTGTTTTTTGGTTTTTTTTTTTGCTCATGTCTCACTTGAATATTAATTGCCACACTGATGCAAATAACCCAGATTACTCCTGGATATATATACATAAACATGTATATTTGTGTGTGTGTGTATATATATATATATATATATATATATATATGCAAACACAACCACATGTATACACATGCGCGCGCGCGTGCCTCTTGTTTCTTGTTTCACTGTGTGGTTATAGTTCTTGTTATTTGCTATTCTTGTTATTTTCTGATTTCTGGGGGGGGGGTGGGCTTCTTTTTTTTTTTTTTTTTTTCATGTAAAAGCATTTCATTAAACTCAAACTTTATCATTTGAATCGTGAGTGAGACATGAACAGTGGCATGATTTCATTGAGAGTTAAATAAAATGACCACTAGCAGTTGGGACCAAGCTCTCTGTCCTTCCCCGAGTACATTAGTCTTACACAGCCACTCATAGAGGATACCTTGTCATGATTCAGATGCTCTGGCTAAGATGGACACACTGCTTGTGAGATAGGTGTTAAGAAGTCTGCTTTGCAACCACCTGATTCCAGGTTCAGTACCACTATGTGGTGCCGAGGACAAGTGTCTTTTGTAACCTTAGATTGACAAATGCTTTGTGGGTGAAATTTGATTGATTAACAGAAACTGTGCAGAAGATGGTGTTTGATGTTTGATTGTCATCAGCATCGTCATCATTTAACATCCGCTTTCCATGCTAGCATGGGCTGGACGATTTGACTGAGGACTGGAAAACCAGATGGCTTCGGCAGGCTCCAATCTGATTTGGCAGAGTTTCTACAGCTGGATGCTCTTCCTAACACCAACCACTCTGCGAGTGTAGTAGGTGCTTTTATGTGCCACTGGCACAAGGGCCAGTCAGGCAGTACTGGCAACGGCCACGCTCAAGTGGTGTTTCTTACATGCCACCTGCACAGGAGCCAGTCCAGCAGCACTCGTTCGAATGTTTTTTTACGTACCAGTATGGTGACGCTGGTAACAATCACACTCGAATGGTGCTTTTTACGTGTCACCAGCATGGAAGCCAGTTTGATGCTCTGGCAATGATCACACTTAGATGGTGCTCTTCGTGTTCCATCAAATTTGATTTTGATTTCGATTTTCATTGTAATATGTAATAATGATTTTAGTACATAAATAGGTCAGTAATTCTGAACCAATGCTATATGTATATATAATCAATTAATTGCCTGTAAATCAGGAAAAAAACACAATGAGTAATGGAGAGGTTATATTTTTATATACCTGAAGGACATTCCTATCAAAGAACTGGCCTTGCTTAGTATGCAGAAAAGAGGAAGGTTAGAAATTTCATATGGTCTACCCTGTGCAAACTATGCGTGCTTAAGAGGTACAGAGGTACCATAGGCAAGCTAAAGAGAAGGTAGATTTCATATGCAGCAGATATACATGGACAATAAGCACTAATAACACATACGAAATAGATTATCTCAAATGCCGTGACAGCTTCTGTTACGTGGCTGACATAATTAGCAGTGGAGTTAGGTGTTCCAAAAGTAGAGCAACCCAAGGAAGACTGGGCTAAATAAAGTTCAGAGAGCTATTACCGCTGCTGGTAAAGGTAGTTGTTCCAAAAATAGAGCAACCCAAGGAAGAATGGGCTAAATGAAGTTCAGAGAGCTATTACCGCTGCTGGTAACGAAGGGCTTCTCTCTTAGAGTGACAGTTGAATATATGATGCTACACGGTTGTGAGACATGGGCTCTGAATGCGAAGAATTTCCAAAGGCTAGAAAGATATGAAGCAGGCATGGTTTCCTGGATGTTTAATGTTTGTATGCATAAACAACGGAGTACACATTAGCTGGAGTAGCATTGGATGTAAGATGAAGCAGATGTACAATAGAATACTGCATTTGTAAGGGCATATGATGCACGTTGAAGATGACAGTTGTGTAAAGAAATGCAAGCCATTCATGGTGGACGAACCTGCAGAAGAGGGAGATCCTAGAAGACATGGGATGAAGTGGTGAAGACTAATCTGAGGATGCTGAACCTAATGGAGGAGATGAAAAAAGATCTTGATGTTTGAGGGCAAGAAGATCCACCCACTTATGCAAGCACAGTGAAAGGATTATTAAAATGGTTGTGGAGACTGGGAAGTATAATATGTCTATATTTAGGTCTCTTGCTCACTATGTTCCTGTTCAGTCTGGATCTGCTATCTCCTGTGCCTCTTGATACCCTTTCATTTCTTTCAGCCCTTTCTTCTGGTCATTCTGTTATGCTGCCTGTGCAACTAAGCATGGTAGTGTTTGCTATACTATACTGTTCATGTAACAAAGGTCAGCATCGGACTTGTCTGACCCTCCCATCTCTTTGGTATTCAGCTTCTCTTTGATTAACTGTACCTTGCAGCCTCTGTTCTCATCCGTACACCATGCTTTTTACTGCCTTTGAAATGCAGGATGGCTCTGGCCCTTCTCCCCTATTCTATCATTCCAACTCTCTTGTTTGTGCCCATTACAAGGCTTATTTAGATATATATATATAAAAGACTGCATCAGGTCTGTTTGTGCCAATACATATCTTCACCATTTCTGTATTGCCAGTCATCACCCACTCTCTCCTGACCATTTGTTATTGACATCCACTACTGTTACCATTGTAAATCTCCACTACTGTCCACCCCCTCTACCCCCTTCTTCCCTAATCACCATTTCTACCTCCATACTCTTGTTTTTTTTTTAGTTCACCTACACATCCTGGTTTTTCTCCTGTCATTGCTCCATCACCCATTTACTCTCTTGATCACATTGCCTTCAGCAAATGAACCCACCTTAGACTAACGGGGGTTCTTTAGACTTAACAAAATAGAAAGCAACTTTATTGATACCAGTACCATATCTGTCACATAGTTGGCAAACACAGTGAGACTGTATAGGATCAAGAGGGTGGTTTGATCCTAATCAAGGACACAACAACATCCCTGCTGTTGGTGTTGTGATAAAATGCTGTTTGTACACACTGTAAAGTAATCGGTGCTAAGATGGGTATCCAGCCATAGAAAACATGACAAAACTGAAACATAAAGGTGTCATGATCCTCCATCCTGTCTAGTGGAGGGCAATGGCTCCAAATATCATCTTTTACTTTAACAATCTGTCCAGCCTATGCTAACATGGAAAGCAAACAAAAATAATGATATATAATTCACACATATACTATTGGCTTAGTGAATAAGAATGTTATGTGTATAGTCAACAGCAAGCACTTTAACTCTTTAGCATTTAATCTGGCAATATCCGGCCTAAGTATTCCATCCACTTTTAAGCTGGCCGGAGCTGGCCTCTCACACCTAGCCTGTAATATTATTAAGATAAACAGTCACATCTTTGAAATCTCAGACCTATAAGATAATACATGATGAATTTTTGAAAATTTGAATAAATAAGTTTGACAAAATAATCAGAATGCTGATGACTTAAGGCCATTTTCAATGCTAAAGTTCAGGTTAGGTTTACAGGCACCATGATTAATCATCACGGTCCTGTTTCTGTTGACAGATTCTCTTCCCATTGCCAACACATTTGGCCACCACATACTACATCAGGGATATACTGTACCTTTCAAAAAATGTTTTGGGTGGGAATTTTTTTCTGTTTTTTCTTAGAAATATATGATGGGTATAAACGGTACAACACAAATATAGAAATTTTTGGATACAATTGAATACACAAACCATCCATTCAAATACCAATCATTATCTTCATCATCATCATATCTATATTGCTATTGTATACTTCAGTATGGTCTGATAGCTATCTTACTTTTCTATTTCTTATTGCAAACCAGTTCATGTTCTGTCTTTCTTATTCCTAGGTGTTTATTATAATCCCAAAGTAGATTTGAACCTGGAGACTTTGTTTCTGAACTAAAAATCATTACAGCCTTATTCAGTGGATAATAAAAATTATACAGATAGATAAACAGATAAATGGGGAAAAAAATTTAAACAGGATCCTCAGTAAGCTCTTCTGCGAATACTAGCTATCAGAGTGTGTATTTGTAGAAGGTTTATCTTAGAGAAGAAAATATCAAATACAAGCTGAAATTCCAAGTCAAATAGATTTGTCACTGAGCATGAATACATAAAATATAAGATCAAAGTCTGGAATTTATGGTATTATCTTCAATTCTTCAATTACACTCGTTTCTATGCAACATGGGAGAGACATTTCATGAATATTGATATTGATACAAGTATATTCTGTTGTATCTGGGGAGAGTCATATTTTCTTTTTTGTGCCTTATATACTTGTATCAATATCAATATTCATGAAATGTCTCTCCCATGTTGCATAGAAACGAGTGTAATTGAAGAATTGAAGATAACACACCGGTAAAATTTCCCCTTATTTCTTATTATTTCTTATTTTAAAAAATAAAAGGAAGAAGTGGAAATTTTACCGGTGAGTGTGTTAAATTATAAGGCACAAAAAGAAAATGACTCTCCCCAGACACAACAGAATATGCTTCAACACACGAACTCATATAAAGAATCTTGCAAACCAAATCCAAAAACGCAATACAAATATAAATAAATTCATAATACATTTTTTAAAAATCTAAACCATGTGCATTTCTTCAGACTTGTATATAAAGCTCTGAAGTTTATGCCCTTCAGCTCTCTTGCTTATTTCAGTTTAGCTTTTATTTATATCTAAAAATCTTCATTTATCTATTTACCTTATTTTTAATGTTTACGACCACAACCACCCCCATGTTTGATGCATGAGGGTCATCGTAGCGTTAAATATTAACCGATTATCTCTGTTCAGACAAACCATGAAATTAGTTCCTGCTAAGTTTTTTTTCATTCTCTCTTGGGTTTTTTTTTTTCTTTGTTTGTTCGTTTGTTTGTTTTGTATGCTACATTGCTTTCTGTTTTGTTTCGGTATATTCATATTTGTTATTATTGTTTTGTTTGTTTTTAATTTAAATTTTTTTATTTGATGTTGTTGTTTTTTATGTTTCTTTTTTTTTGTATTACTGAAGTAACTACACAAATATCTGTTGGTAATTTCTTTTTCATTCAATTTACTGCACATTTGATTACCTGCATTTATAATTTTACACTTGCATGATTAATTTACGTTTGTAGTTTAATTAATAGTAAATATCGTTGTGTCCTGTATTGATATTTCTTTAATTATTGTTCCCCCGTCCACCCCTTTCACCCTCTAACCCACACTGGGAATCTTAATTCTCAAAACCTCCATCAATTAACAATCTACTGTTGTTACTGTTGTTGTTAATGATGATGCTGTTAGTATATTGATTTTTTTTTTTTTTTGCTTGTTTTTGCTTTTGTTTCTACCTTTCCATTTACCTTACAGGTGTTAACAAAGAACCAAACGAAGATGAGAATGATGATTCTGTTCCTACCAATGTTATGATTATTATTATTGCCTGTGTTATTGGGGTAACATTCTGCATTGCCGTTGTGGCTGTTGCAATTGTCATCTGCAAGAAGAAGGAATACAGAAACAAACGGAGGTTGGTTGTTGTGTCATTCCCTAATTATTATTGTTGTTTGTTTGTTCGTCATTCCTTATCCCCCAGATTAGTTTCCATTAAACAAGTCTACTTGAAGGCAGTGAGCTGGCAGAAACGTTAGCATGCCAGGTGAAATGCTTAGCAGTATTTCCTCTTTCTTTATGTTCTGTGTTCAAATTCCGCCGAGGTCGACTTTGCCTTTCTACCTTTCAGGGTTAATAAATTAAGTACCACTTGTGTACTGGGGTTGATCTAATCAACTTGCCCCCTCCCTCAAAATTTCGGACCTTGTGCCTAAAGTAGAAAAGGATATTTGTTTCATTTATCTTATTTATAGGCACAGCAGTGGCTGTGTGGTAAGTAGCTTGCTTACCAACCCAATGGTTCTGGGTTCAGTCCCACTGCGTGGCACCTGGGGCAAGTGTTTTCTACTATAGCCTTGGGCTGACCAAAGCCTTGTGAGTGGATCTGGTAGACGGAAACTGAAAGAAGCCCGTCATGTATATGTATATATATATGTGTGTGTGTGTGTTGGTGTGTCTGTGTTTGTCCCCCTAACATTGCGTGACAACCGATGCTGGTGTGTTTACATCCCCGTAACTTAGCAGTTCCACAAAAGAGACCAATAGAATAAGTACTAGGCTTACAAAGAATAAGTCCCGGGGTCAATTTGCTCAACTAAAGGCGGTGATCCAGTATGGCCGCAGTCAAATGACTGAAACAAGTAAAAGAGTAAAGAGTATAACTTCAGGCTGACCAAATCCTCATAAGTGGATTTGATAGACAAAAACTGAAAGAAGCCTGTTCCATGTGTGTGTATGTATACACGTATGTGTGTGTATGTCAAAACTCTCAAAGGTTTGGCGGTTCTAAATCCATTAGATGCTTGAAAGAAGATAGAGGGTTTCAAAATTTCTTTGGAGCCAGTTTAATAAAATTGTGTATGTATGTATGTATGTGTGTGTATTATATATATATATATATTAAAATCAAATGGAATTGTGCCGGTGGCACATAAAAAGCACCCACTACACTCACGGAGTAGTTGGCATTAGGAAGGGCATCCAGCTGTAGAAATACTACCAGATCAGACTGGAGGCTGGTGCAGTCTCCTGGCTCCCCAGTCGAACTGTCCAACTCATGCCAGCATGGAAAACGGACGTTAAATGATGATGATGATGGTAATAGACATATACCCAAAGTTCAAGTAGCTACATATATATATATATATATATATATATAGAGAGAGAGAGAGAGTTTTTGAAGGGCTGTACAGATATTATATATTGCAAATAGCAAGGTAGTCAGAACGTTGGATGATTATAGTAGTTTTATTTACATTTTTAGTGCTTTTTTTTCTGTTATCGGATTTATCCAAAAAAGCGTTTCACAGTAAGTTTGCTTTGCCATCTCTCTCCCTCCCTCTCTCTCTCTCTCTCTCTCTCTCTCTCTCTCTCTCTCTCTCTCTCTCTCTCTCTCTCTCTCTCTCTCTCTCTCTCTCTCTCTCTCCCTCCCCTCTCTCTCTCTCCCTCCATCCCTCCCTCCAAAGCATCATCAGTTTCAATTTTATATAAAATGGTGAAGCAAACGGACTGCAAACCACTTTTTTGATAAATCCAATAATGGAAGAAAGCGCTAAAAATGTAAATAAAAATATATATAATAATCCAATATTCTGGCTACATATATATATGTATGTGTGTGTATATGTATATATATATATATATATATATATATATATATGTGTGTGTGTGTGTGCAGACTGTGAAATCAAAAATGAAACTAAAATTCCCCCACGGCCAGGTATGTTTTTGCAGAATATTGGAAAAGAACGATACTGCTTGTATGACAATGACACACATTTTACACATCACATGATGTTAAGGCAAGGAGACACAAACACACACATGATGGGCTTTCCTTCAGTAACATAGGTAAAATGTAGATGTGTGTGAGGAGTGTTTTTAAGAATTCTTGCTGCAGTGAGTTTTTTTAGATATACATTTTTTATTTATGTAGAGTGTGACTGTGTGGTTGAGAAGTTTGCTTTCCAACCACATGGCTTCAGGTTCAATCCCACTGCAGGACACCTTGGGCAACAAGTGTCTTGTATTATAGTCCCAGGCCAACCAAAGCCTTGTTGAGTAGATTTGGTAGACGGAAACTGAAAGAAACCCATTGTCTGTGTTTGTGTCATGTGATGTGTAAAGTGTGTGTCATTGTCATTCATTTCCAATATTCTGTAAAAACATACCTGGCCATGTAGAAATATTACCTTGATTGGAAACAGGTGAGGGTTGGCAATGAGAAGGTCATACAGCTGTAGAAAAATCTACCTCAATAAACTCCATCTGACCCACGGAAAATGGGATGTTAAAAATAAAGATTATGATTATTTACCATATTCAGTGGCATAAAAGACACACGGACATATTTGATACACCCAAAGTTATCATTAAGCCAGTGTTAGGAACATAAATTGTGACTAAGATTTGGTGGAAAATTTTAATTCAAAACTTATGAAAACAAGACATTTGTGCTACAGAGCCAGAGGCGGTTTCAGCCAAGTTAGTATCAAAAGGGTTAAGAATTGTTTCTCTGTATATTTTGATCCTTTCTTTATGATATTTCTGTTGAGATGCCCTGCTTCTTTCAATTGAAATAACTTAGTTATCATTAAGCTAGTACTAGGAACATAAATTGTGACTAAGATTTGGTGGAAGATTTTAATTCAAAACTTATGAAAACAAGACATTTGTGCTACAGAGCCAGAGACGGTTTCAACCAGGTTGGTATCGAAAGGGTTAAAATGTAAGTGGAGAAAACATGCTAAGCCCTTCGTCCTGCAATGGACTGGACACAAACAATCCAATCCAAAATGTAAGAGAGGCTTAATTTTGCATATAGGACCGGAGGGGGGGGGTCCTTTTTGTTGTTTCTTTTTTGTGGTGGGAGAGTAAATATGTGTCATATGTCAACAAATATGGTATATTTTTAATTTGTTATGCGACAGCTAATGAAATATTTCTTTCTATTTTTCATAGTTCTGGGACTTACGCATCTCCTGCTAAAGGCAAGACGCCAAAAGCACCTACTACAAAAGATGTAAAGCCACCAGACCTCTGGATCCATCATGATCAAATGGAAATGAAGAACTTGGATAAGTCAGAAAACAGAGAATCATCCGCACCTACTCCAGCTCCCTCTCAGAGATGTGGGGAGAGCTCCAAATGTGAAGATTCATCCTTGATGGATATGGAGAAACGCAGAAATTCATTAGTGGGTAAGTTACCAAATATTTGTTTGCCAATGTGATGTGGTGGCAAATATGCTCAGCTGCTTATAAGACGCATCGGTTCTTCCACATTACTCTGTAAGGAGCGAGGGCCAATTACCTGGTTTCCTTGCCATATATATTCCTCCCTGGATGGGGTGCCAGTCCATTGTAGCATTACTAATTTTTACTAGCTGAGTGGACTGGAGCAACATGAAATGAAGTGTTTTGCTCAAGAACAACAAATTGCCCAGTACAAGGATTGAAACACAATTTTATGATAATGGGTCTAATGCATTAATGACTACACCATGCACCTCTACATGTGAGGCACATTAGTTTACCTGATTGGCCTAGATGAAAATAGATACTGACCCTAGTTGATATTTGAGTGATTAATAGTAACGTGTAAAGTGTATGAATATGCAAATTGCTCCTGGCATGGCTGTGTGGTAAGAAATATGCTTCCCAACCACATGATTCCAGGTTTACAGTGATCCCTTGTTTATTGCAGTAGATTGGTTCTGAGACCAGCCACGATAACTGAATTTCCGCGAAGTAGGGACACCATATTTACAGTATTTATTTAACTTGTATTTGGACTTTTGAAACCCACCCATTACAGTAGTCTATTAGTAACAAGGACAACTGTTAAGCAATAACACTTTAGATTTAAAAAAATAAAAGATTATTACTGTTACACTGACCAGATTACAAAATAGAAAGCTATGATTCGCCGTCTCTCTCCATTGCACCAATCACAGCCCGTCTTAAGTTCAAATACCCCTGTATATGCTTTTTTGCTATTTTACGCTTGTTTTGTTGTTCCTAGACTAGGAAATAATATTTTAATGGATTTAATGAAAAATTTTAGGCATTCATATATATATATATATATATATATATATATATAATATATATATATATTATATATATATATATATATTAAAATCCGCGAAGCCGTGAATCCACAATAGTTGAACCGTGAAGTAGCAAGGAATCACTGTAGTCCCATTATGTGGCACCTTGGGCAAGTGCCTTCTATTGTTGCCCCCTGGATAACCAAAGCCTTGGGAGTGAATTTGATTGATGGAAATTGAAAGAAGCTTGTTGTGTGTGTTACTTTCTCCTTGTTTTGACATCATATGAAGGTTGTAAGTGAATGTTACCATCATGCAAGCAGTGTCCTTCCCTTCCAATCCTCTGTGAAAACATGTCTGTTCGTGGGGAAATATTACCTTACTTAGAAACAGGTGTGGATTGATGATACAAAGGGCATCCAGTCATAGAAAATATGCTTCAACTATTGGGAAAATGAATGGTAACATTATGATAATGATGTAAAAACATTCTTCCCAGGATAAAAATCCTTCCTGAGTCAAGTAGATTCATAGGGCCAGTTCTGTGGAGGATATATATATTTTGCCCCTGGATGGGTAGCCAGACTGTTGCGAGATTGCTTATTTTTACCAGCTGAGTGAACTGGAGCAGCATGTAATGAAGTGTTTTGCTCAAATATACATTGCATTGCCCAGTCCAGGAATCGAAACCACAATCTAACTATCATGAGTCCAACACCCTAACCATTAAGCCATATGCCTCCACACAATGATGTACCCTGGTAGTAAATGATATTTATTTCTCACCCTTTTTCTCCCCTATGCGGTCATGATATGTAAGTGTTTCATTTAATTTTTGTTCCTTTTGCAGGAGACCCGAGTTATCTATCACCAGCTCCTGATGAAAGGTATCCTCGTAGCATCATCCGTCCAAAACCTATTATGATTTCTGTGGACCCAACACAACCAATGTCTCGAGATCGTAAGTGAAATTTTGCTTTTCCTTTATTAATTGATTCGTAGTATAGAATATCCATCAGAATCAATATTAAATGGTATGCAATTATAGATGATTCCTAAATATAAAAATCAAGATGACTGATTCAGTCATGTACTGAACTACAATACAACTGGTTGGTTGTTCAACTGGTTATTTGTTGACATTGTACTCTGTTCATCCAGTTCTCTTAATGGTAAACAGATTTCAGAGTGGGCACAGTTTATGTCTGTGAGGGGAGCCTCTATTTTGCAGTGATGCAACCTGCTCAAAACAGCAGCCATATTTTCCTCTGATCATATAGTGCCATGATGCAAAATGAACATTTAAAATTCTGCATTCCTAGATTACCCTTCCAAAAACAGGATGGTTACAGCTGGAATACCTTTGATCATAAGTCTACTTGTGGAGGCACATGGCTTAGTGGTTAGAGCAGCGGACTCGCGGTCGAGGGATCACGGGTTTGAATCTCAGACCGGGCGATGTGCGTTTTTATGAGCGAAACACCTAAGCTCCACGCGGCTCCGGCAGAAGGTAATGGCAAACTTCTGCTGACTCTTTCACCACAACTGTGTGTTAAGTAGCTTGCTTACCAACCACATGGTTCAGGGTTCAGTCCCATTGTGTAGCACTCTAGGCAAGTGTCTTCTACTATAGCTTCAGGCCAACCAAAGCCTTGTGAGTGGATTTGGTAGACAGAAACTTGCTGAATATAAAATAATTTAACCCTTTTGCTATTATATTCCTGTTAGAATAACTATGTCATTATTAAACTGGGGTTTGGAACAGAATTTATCATGAAATTTTGATGGAAGATTAAGTTAGATCACTTTTACAGGAATTTTGTATTACGGAACCATGGTCTACGGTGTTAGACTCATGATCATAAGACTGTGGTTTCAGTTCCTGGACCAGGAAACCCTTCATTTCACAATGCCCTAGTCCACTCAGCTGGCAAAAATGAAAGTGAAGTTGTAACTGACCTGGCAAGCTGGTGATGGATTGCCTAAAAAAGCAAACAAACAGAAGAGAACTTCTGGGCTGAGGGGACCATAGGCCTACCCTGGTGTTGGGTATTATCAAGAACTATGTGTAGTCCTGGGTGATTTGATATCAAAAGGGTTCTAAAAATTCTTTTTCAGAAATAAATTAATAACAATTCCTTTATTCAAATGCAATGAAAATGTATGATGTTCAGGTTTCATTTCCTTGAATTTCTTAAGAAATATTGTTTATATTATTTTGTCATGTTTTGATTTTATTTGTTCAATTTTTAATTAAATTTTCTTATTTTTATTTTGGCCGTTGCCTTTCATTATTCCATTGCAGTAGAAAATTTAGATGCACTTGTTAAAGCTATTTGTATAATAAAATAAAAAAAAAATTAACACTCCTGCACTTTTGTCAAAAAAAATTTGCTTACATGTCAAACCTTGCTGCAGCACTTTGCACACCTTTTCCTTTATCCCCACCATCTATTCTTTCCTCTGTAGCGCCAGTCTCCACGGTGACTGCCGTCCCCAATGGGCATTATCCCGGCGCTGAAAGTCCTCAATCACAGGTGGCTGTACGTCCTGTCTACCCCAGAACACAGTACAACACACAATATTCTACTCCACCCAGAGTTCATGCAGGAGATGTGTCTCAGACCACTTCCAGTGCGTAACTATCTTCTTAAATTCTAACAAGAAAAAAAAATAACGATAATAATAATAATAATATTTTTCCCTTCTATACACAAGTCAAAAAAAAAAAAGCACAAATTTGTTTCTTTTGATTTATATTTGAATCCAAATTTCATTTGATTTAAGAATGATGAAGTTGCTCAGTCTTTTGTCGATTCAGCATGTGCCATGTATGTGTATGTGTTTATGATCATGTGTGTGTCTGTGAGAGTGTTTGCAGTAGAGAGGAAAAAAGAGTGGGGGTAGTGGGAGTGGCCTAGATGTAATTACTGTATACATTTCCTAATTAATTTAACCTTCTAGCTTATCTAGCAATACATGTGTGTACCTGCGTGTGTGTGGTGTGTGTGTGAACATATTAAGTGTATCTTAGATATTATAAAAATTTGAATAATCTACCATAAATACACAAGATTTAAACCTTTTGAGTAGTTAGGTGTATGTGTATGCATATAATGTATGTGTGTAAATGAGTTTAGCATATTTTCATTATTACAATTAGATAATCTGTTACATGTATGTATGTATGTGTGTGTGTGTGTATGTATATACATTACATTGAATCCCATTATTAGTATGAATGTAAGTGAGGAGTGACTGAAACTAATATAATTTCACATTTTCTTTCCTTGTAAATATTAACACGCTTGGTTTGTTTGAACTTTTCTTTTATTTCAAATTGTAATATTTGATAAAACAAACAGGAATTCTTCAGAATTATATTATTATTATTATTATTATTTACGACTGGCACTTTTTTTAATTTTCTATTTGAGATATATATATATATATATAATTGAAAGGATAAGTAAAATTCAGATGGTTATCTCAGCAGCATTTCGTGCAAGAACCTGGTTAGCCTTAATTTGTCTTCTTTTTTCTCAATTAGAATTAAAATTATTATTATTATTGTTATTATTATTATATGTATGTATATGTATATATATATATATAATAATAATAATAATGATAATAATTTTTATTTTAATTATATATATATGTAAATAATATCAAAGGCTGCATTTAAGAAAACTTTGATGAAAACTCAGGTAAAAAAAAATTGTAATTACATTTATTTTGAAAGCGTAATGCAAAATGAACTTTTGGGGATTTAAAAACATTAAGATAAACATCGTACTATGTAATCAATAAAAACAGCATTTTGTTTTTATGCAAAATTCAGGCATTACGCATGGCCTTTAAGACTGCAGGTTCCCCTCACACACACAAACACCCGATCTAAAGCAATAGGATCAAATGCATAAATAAGGCTGGTGTTATCAGTAGCATCAGAGTCTGATGACCAGCTTGTGGCACTCTCCTTGCAATGGTGAGGTAAGAGCCACACAAGACTCCTTATGATGGTATTGTAACATCTTCATCACCAATACCTTTGCTCGTCCCATTACTAAGGTGATATAAATATCCTCACCAGCTTCTCTTTGCAATGGAACCAAGTTATTTGCTTACTCCGAACAGGGAATCTCCTTTGTGATTGCTCTACATGCTTGGAATGGCAGTTAAATGTCCTTCAGATTACACCCTATCTTATTAAAACGTAGGAAGGACATTTAATGATGAAGTTGAAATATGGTCATTAGTTGCCCTTAAAAGGATAAGATGGTGACAGATGGAATGCCTTTGATTATAAGTTTGCTCAACCATGGCCAACCTAGGGCTAAACAACAGCTATTACTTCAAACTCCCTTTGCTGTGGTGATGGATTGCTCATTCAAGACTTTCTTTGTTGTGTGGTAAGTGATATCCACGCCACACTCTCCTTGCCATGGTGTAGCACTACTTCCTATGCCCTTACATTGGTGTAGTGTTGCTGCAGTTTCCAGACTATTCTTGTAACGGGAGCCCAAACCAGATACTATTCATCAAAATAATACTTTTACTTGTTTCAGTCATTTGACTGCGGCCATGCTGGAGCACCGCCTTTAGTTGAGCAAATCGACCCCAGGGCTTTTTCTTTGTAAGCCTAGTACTTATTCTATCGGTCTCTTTTGCTGAACCGCTAGGTTACGGGAATGTAAACACACCAGCATCGGTTGTCAAGCGATGTTGGGAGGACAAACACAGATACACAAACTTATACACACACATACATATATATATATATATAATATATATATATATATATATATATATATATATATATATATATATATATATACACATATATACAACGGACTTCTTTCAGTTTCCGTCTACCAAATCCACTCACAAGACTTTGGTCAGCCTGAGGCTATAGTCGAAGACACTTGCCCAAGGTGCCTTGCAGTGGGACTGAACCTGGAACCATGTGGTTGGTAAGCAAGCTACTTACCACACAGCCACTCCTTGGCCTATATCAAAATAATACTTTTACATTATTCTCTTCATTCTGGTGCTGTCTTACCTATTTCTAAACTATAAACCATTTTGTTTTAGGCAATTAAATTCAACTATGGCTTTTGTCCTTTTGCCAGGATGAAGTCCAACAAATTCATTTATTAGTGTCTCTAATTTTTAGTCACCAACAAAACTATTTTCATTTGTACTATTTGCCAAATAAGGTGTATAATTGAAAATTCCTATTTGTTTAAATATTTGAAAATCGTATATATGATGTGTGTGTGTGTGTTTAAAATCAGATGTGCTTGGGCATGTTTGTGTGTGTGAGTGTGTGTGTGCGTGTGCATGTGTGTGTGAGTGTATGTGTGTTCACATATATATATATATATATATATATATATATATATATATATATATATACGCACACACACTTGCACATACAAGTGTGTATTCATGTATGTATTATTGAAACATTTTTTTTTTTTTTTGCTTTGAATCCTGCTCCCCCTCTCCATAAAAACTAACAATTCATCTTTAAAACAAAAGTTGAGTTTTCACCTACATGCATGCATACATATGTACATACATACATATATATATACACACATATATATACTTACACAGATTTTTGGTTCTATTATTTGGTTCTGAATGCCACAATCAGAACTAAAATTCTTCAACACTAAGTTCTGTTTGTTTTGAAACCAATTAAAATGGTTAACAGACTACTTTAATTATAGCATTAACCTTATTTGTTATGTGTGTGTGTATATATATATATATATATATATATATATATATATACATAGATATATAGATAGATAGATAGATAGATAGATAGATAGAGTCCAATTTGTTATTCGTTATTCACATGATGTAGGTTAATCAGTTTTGATCTAATAATTAATTATTCATAGTTATATTCATTGGATAACGTCCGTTACTGGATTTATAACATTCAACTAGATTTAATAATGTTTAGTATTAGTTAATGTAACTCTGATGTGGTAGTATGTTACATAATGTACCATATTATATCTAAGAATGATATAAAATAAATTGCTATATTATTAGTATTATATTTTTTAATTCTGCATTATAATATTATACACTACTAGATTAAGTAGCTTTATATCAATGCAGTGCATCAGAAAAAAATTATATTAGATCATATGTGTGTATTTATGCATATATGTTATTAATTAACTAACTAATATTTAGTTTTTCATTGAAAAATTTATGACATCATAACTAACATATATTAATTGATATATAAAGACATTCAGAAAAATAAGACCTTCATTATTTCTCAGTCATGTAGGGATTTACTAATATTAACAATTAGACTTTTGTGTAAGCATTTTTTTTAATATGTTAACTGATACAGAAGAAATCATGATTACTTGGTTAAAAGTCTTTTACTTATATAATTCTTCATTTCTATTACAAAGGTGTTATCTTTAAATGTGAGCAAGTACCACAGAAAATATAAACTTTGATACTAAATATCTCGCAACATTGATTCCAGCTGAATTTAATCCTAATTGCTTTAGATTATTAAATAGAACAATAGAAAGGTTTACAAAGCTCTGTGGCTCTTTGCTTTGTTTACATTTTATTGTACAGCTTAATATTTAATAAACATGAAACGAAGGTCATCACCAACCTTTCTGCTTGATTAAGTTTGTTGCTATTGACTAAAATGTAGTCACTGTATCATAACTTGCTTCAAAAACTCACTGATTCTCACACACTCTGTCTGTCCGTCTCTCTCTCTCTCTCTCTTCAATCATACCTTGTTCATTGCTAACCTTTCACATCTTACAGCTGTTTCATAGCACATTTTTTTTACTACATTAACACCAACATTAACTCCTGTTCATTCATCATTGTTTTTCGCATTCATACTTTAAAGTTGTCTGTTATATTTAGTTTCTCTTTATGTTCATTCATATTGTCTTTAAAAATTAACCATGTCTCACTATGTTTTTTTATTATTTTTTTTCTTTTCTAATTTCTTCATAATCATTCATGAAAATCTTCTTTCCAAACTATTTGCTTTCTTTAAATGCCATTGCCATTTTTTATTCATGAATTTATTTAATTTTATTTTTCTCCCTTATTTTTGATTTTCCTGTTTATGCTTATATTTCATACCAGATAATTTGCATAAGAAACTTTACATTCTTCTCTACTCTTATAATTTATTTCTTATCTAGAGCTTAAAAAGATTATTAAATAATGTATAGTAGTCTATAGTTTTAGAGTTACTTCTTGTTTCAGCTTTTTTTTTTTCTATTCTTTATTCCACTTTCTTTTTCTCTCTGTACAAAATAGACCAGCTCCACATATTCTCAATTTAATTCTGTTTCATTCATAATAAAATGAAGATTGAAAAATTCAACATTTTGAACAGTTTGTTTTGGGAGAAAAAACAATATACATATACCAATTAATAGCAGGATTATTTACCCTTTCGTTACTGTATTTATTTTGAGATGCTCTGTGCTTCTTACAATTACTTTAAATATAACAAAGAATTCAGTAAAATAACATAGTTATCATTTGCTAGTGTTAAGAACATAAATTGCGACTAAGGTTTGGTGGAAGTTTTTAGTTCAAAACTTTTGATAACAAGATATTTATACTCAGAGCCAGAGCCAGTTTCAGCCAGGTTGGTAATGAAAGGGTTAAGGTATTAAGAACATAAAGATAAATTTGCTGGCAAAGACCAAAGACTGCTACCATTTTTTTTTTTTTTCAAATTTTTTCTTAGTTTTGAAAGTTTTTTTTTTTTTGTTCCTTTATCATCTAAGAATACCTCTCTTCTCATTGACTGTCTTTGGGGGTGTTATATCTCACATTAAAGAATTTGAATCCAAAAAATGAACCCTTGGGGGAGGGGCATTATCTTTTATTGTTTCTTATCACTTAAATATAGAAGCTATACTGTTGGGGCAGGCATACACCTACCCAAGGTAGCTCAGAAAGATGGATGTTTACATCATGATGATGACGATGATATTGACTACTTTATTTAGTACATTCAACAAGCATTCATGCATATATTATAGATAGGTAGATATAGATAAACTCACTCTTACAATTGAAGAAATCTGCAATTAAAGTTGAAATGATTGCTAAAAACATGAGTAGGTATATTTTAATGCTTTCTTTATAACTTGGCCAGTGTGTTTCAACTTTTGCCTCTTCAGAGAACTTTGCTAAAGAGACAGTAGTAGAAACACATTTAGGCAATTTGTAAGGAAATGATGAATCTTATATTGATGTAGATACTTAGTGCTTTTTTTTCCTTTGTAAGATAATTGTTACCTCTCTCTCACACACTGTTGTATTGACATTCTAGCGGGAATAGTTTTGTTTTGTATTTTTTTAAAAGGCTCAAAAGAGAATTAACAGAGGGTATTTCTAGGAATATAGCACAGGTTAGTTCAAAGACTCTGGTACTAAGGTTGCTTTGATTAACCTATTCTCTTCAAAAATTTGTGGCCTTGTGCCTATGTGAGAAATTAAAATTATTATGATTATTATGATATTGTGAATTGTCAGGTCTTTGGTATATATAATATTGTTTCTTGTGTTAACACTTCCACAGGCCTGCAAGTAAGAGCTGTTCCTCAACAAAACACTCGAGGTGAGAGACTTGTAATGTAAATTAAATTTTAAAGAAAAAAATATATTTAAACCCGTCTGATTCTATAATCTTGCTTAGAAATTGCTTTAATGTTTAGTGTTTACTAAATTAGTTTTCAACATTTTAGGTTACTAACACCAAATAAGGCCATATACATTTGTCACCCCGTTTATTTGTTCTGAGCATTAAGCTTATAAACCTTTCCATATCATGGAAGCAATTTCAATTCTTTAAAATTTCTTCATTATATTTAATATGTTAGTGCTCATCCTTACCAAACATTTTCTTATCATTTCTAGCATACATGTATTGCCTCCTCTACAGGAAAAGGAACTGTTCCTTCCCTTACTTTCATACTTTAACCTCTCAACAAGTAACTTAAAACTACCTCCTTCTTGACTGAAGTCCCACTCAACAGAACGGTGTCTTAACCTTGCAAGTTACATGGCAACCTCACTAGTGTTGGTGCCACAAATTAAACACTCAGTACATTCTGTAAAGTGGTTTTAGAAACAGGATGCACTCCTCCAATTCACTGGATCCTGTCAAGAGTCTAACCCATGCTAGTGTGGAAGACAAATGTTAACTGATGCTGATGACTCATTAGTTCTGGTTTTAATCAACATTTATTTTTTGAATAGAGTATTAATTTTTGTTCCAACAAGAATTTTCTTGGGGTTGGGTTGGGCTGGTGTTTGAAACCTCTGGTGATGTATTGAATAATTGAAATCTGCAGTTTTGCAAGTAACAATTGCAAATAATCCTTCAATTTAAGATCTATTTATCGTTAGGCATGCCACAGAACTCCAGGTTTAATTTCACTATGAAATTTGTAGCTTTGTGTTTGCCAGTTCTTTAAGTGCAATAATTTGGTAGCTGGAAACAGCAGAAGCCCATTGGAAATATATATATATATATATATATATATATAAAATTCGATCAGAGGTTAAAATAGCCTCATTAAGGGATAGTAATATCCAGTGAATTACTGGTTCATTACCTAGTTTTTTTTTATGAATAATAATATTCATAAAATAATAGGTCTAAATCTCGGTTTATAAATATTCAAAAGAAAATTTACAAGATGGAGATGTGGCATTAATATAATTTATTATCTACAAAAATCCAACATATTCTCTTACAGCTGTTAGAGAATATAATAATAATTATAATAATAATAGGGAATATGATTCCAAACTTACAGGGAAAAATTAAATTTAGTAATACTAAATCAAATTTCACAATATATAATACATGTATATATATATATATATATATATATATATATATATATATATATACACACACACACACATTGAAAATGTGTTGGTATTGGTATTAGGAAGGATCTCTAGCTGTAGAAATCATGCCAAAGTAGACGTTGGAGCATAATGCAGTCCTTGAACATATCAGATCCTGTCAAACCATCCAACCCATGTCAGCATAGTACGTGGACATTAAATGACGATGATGATGATGATGATATATAACTTAGCAGTTCAACAGAGATAAATAAAATAAGCACTAGACTGAGATACTGCTGTCAACATGACTACAATAAGTAATAGGTTTGTTTTTTATTATTATTATTATTTTGCACATGCACTTATTTACAGTTAGTTATTTTGTGGGTGGCAGGTTGGGCATAGCTTGTGTCCACCATGTTGTTTAACTCCACCACCATCTACAATTTAATGGGTCGCAAATATTTCAAACCAAACCCCTTCTATAATTGCTGTCCATGTTTTTCCTACAGATGTTTAAGGTGGTCAGGTGAACATAGGTTACATCTATTTTTTGAATTTAGAAAGGTTTTTAACTTAGTCATGAGCACTGTCCAACTCCCATTCTGATTACTTTATATATGCTAGAAATAGCAGTTAACTCTCCATTTAGTCACACCTTGCTATCTTTAAAGCAGGATAAATGAACACAGTAGATAATGTAGTTTTGCAAATGCTAAAAAAATGAAATGATCAGAAAGAAAATGGAGGGATAGTCATGGTAGGAATATCTTTAATCCTAGTTCCTTTTGATCAGGGTTGACTTGAGTTATGTACTTTTAGCAGAATTGGTGGAATTGTTTGAGCATCAGACAGGGTGTCTTATGATATGAGTTCCTACTCTTTACTTCTGAGTTTTAGGCAGGGACACTTCATCTGTTTAACACATCTACCCTGGTCCTTGATGTTCCCTTTGCGGAGTTCACTTTGTTGTAAGAATTCAGAGCAGCTCTCTAGTTTGAGGGTAACTTCCTTTCCCACCAGTTTCAGAAACTTTGAAAAAGTTAAGGGTTTTAAACACTAGCCATTTCTTTCTTAACTTAGTTTTTGGGAAATAACTCTAGTATTAGTTGCCTAGCTATCTATGCCACTCTTCGGTAGAGAAAAGGTATAGAAGGTGCTTGGAACTGAGAGTAGGGGCCAACTTGGAGTGAGATGCAGGAGACACAAGAATTGCATTGCAGCTTCCAATATACAGCCTTACCATTTAAACCTACTGAAAATTATAGCATGTTTGTAATTACAATCCAATGATAAAACACTCTTACGTTCTTTAGTTAGAACTTTTTGAACCTAGGTACACTTTTCCCATATGAAGTAAAGCTACTTGTTTTATACACATAATACAGTGCTAATAGACTGGATTACCAATAATTCAGTTCTTGTAATTCTAACAGTCTTCAGGTTATCTCCCCACATATTATGTTACTATCTGCTGCATCTTGAAAGTATCTTATAATGATAATAATAATAATAATACTTTCTTATTGGTAAGGGCTAGTTAGGTATTGTGTACATATACTAAATCAGCCTTGCATTTTGTATGTCCTTAGCTTTCTCATAAATGCAGAGCTTATATAGCAGATAATATAACCAATAAGCATTTGCTAACAATGATTGCCTTCAACTAAGTACTAACAGCAAGCTATATTACTAACGCCTTTTACCAACTCTAATTTGCTTCGTTTTAATCTAACCTTTTTTTTTTTTAATCTAATTTCAATAATCATTTTAGAAGAATTATATTTCTTTCCAACCCTTTGTAAAATATCCTCTAAGATAGGTTGCCATTGTTGTTTAAAAAAAAAAAATCAGATAATCTTCAGCTCAGGGTACATGGCAGGTTGAGGTGATCTAAATAAAGGCTTTTGTCTTTGAGCTTTTCTCCCAGACTTGATTATAGGTATTAACTATTCTGAGTTGATATTTTTTAACCCTTCATTTCACTGTACCCACCTTACTTATGTTAATTAACATTGCCAAGATAAAGAAAAAAAAATAGATACATTTTGTGCTCAAGTCTCCAGTACTGCACAATGTTATATATTAGCCAACATGACATTTTACCTGTTTGCTTCAATTTAATTTTTTTCTTTTTAATTTTATTTTATGGAGATATACACCTGTTTTCTGTAAAATGTCTCAATATACATCTTTCATCCACAAACACCCGCTCCATTTCTTATATTATTGAATGGTTAATTAGTAACTGACTGTTTAGTGAAAGGTATTGAACAATAACACTTAAGAAGCAGCACTCTGAACTCACTGATGTTCTCATTAACCATCAGCCTCATCAATCCTGTCAGTCTCAGAAAATCGGCACAAGTCACAAGCACTGCCCTTCTCCTTTAACTGATTTGATACAAATTGCAACTAGCCAATGAGAACTAATTTCACGTTAATCAAGATTTGTTATTGGCTGTTTACAAGAAAAGATAGTTGAGTGGATAGAATATTGGTTCGGAGAATAAGATCAAATCCACTGCAGGCATTTTATTGTATTTCTAGAGGGAACTCTTTTTTCTATATTGTCTCAGTTCACACAGCTGTTGTCAACAGGTATCAGAGCATCGGGAAATGTTACCTGAACTATCGGACCATCTGAATGTGTTAGCTTAACTCTTAGGTCATTTGGAAAGGCTATGTCAAATATCAAATCATCTTGATGTGTTTGCTTAACTCTTGGATCATCTGGAAATGTTAAGTGAAGTATCAGATGATCTGGATGTATTATTTTTACCTATCAGATCATCTGAAAATATTGTCGAGTATGAGATTGTCTACATGTGTTACCTATAACAGAATCTCTGAATATTGCCTACCCTGTATTGGCATTCTATCCAGGGAGAAGTTATATTTCTCTTTGATTTCACACTATAAAGCTACAATTAAGCATAAATCCTTTATGACTTAAACTCATTCACATTTGTTTTCTTTTAATATCTACATTGTATTCCTTAATTCTGGGTGCTTCATTTAAATTTTAACTTTTCAATAAAGAAAATTACAATCTGCTGCAAGTATCCTATGCTATCCTTTTACATACTAAGTTAAGTCTTAGCACAGACATATTTTTTTTACATGTCTTGTGACACTTGTGAAGACCTGTTGAGGCAAGTGAAAATCAAATCAAAACAAATCAAAATAGATGAACATCAATGGAATTTGTATCTTTGTGGTACCAGTGCCGGTGGCACACAAGAAAATCATCCTAACGTGGCCGTAGCCAGTACCGCATAGACTGGCCTCCGTGCTTTGGGGACGTAACAAACACCATCCGATCGTGGCCGTCCGCCAGCCTCATCTGGCACCTGTGTCGGTGGCACATAAAAACACCATCCGAACGTGGCCGTCTGCCAGCCTCGTCTGGCACCTGTGTCGGTGGCACATAAAAACACCATCCGAGCGTGGCCGTTCGCCAGCCTCGTCTGGCACCTGTGTCGGTGGCACATAAAATCACCCACTACACTCTCGGAGTGGTTGGCGTTAGGAAGGGCATCCAGCTGTAGAAACACTGCCAGATCTGACTGGCCTGGTGCAGCCTTCGGGCTCCCCAGACCCCAGTTGAACCGTCCAACCCATGCTAGCATGGAAAACGGACGCTAAATGATGATGATGATGATGATGAGTCAGCCAAGCATCAAGATTCACTTTCACTTTTATGATGCCTACTATTTTAGAATTACAAACCATCTAGTCCAGTCTAACATGAAAAAAAATCATATTGAAGTATATTTATTTGATTGCTTAAATGACTGAAGAGCATGGGGCTTTATGTTTGGTTACAAGTTGTTAAATAAAAGTTAATTATATTCTTGTTTAAACTTAGGGTTCTCATTCTCAAAGAAATGTATCACCAATATATGCTAAAGGAAGTGGGGGGGGGCAAGATTTTCAAAGTAAAATGAAATGGTGAAGTTGAAGAAGTAAAATCTAGCAATAGCTTTTATTGAAGTTGGTGAACAGATAAAGTGTGGGTATTTTTGAGTAGACTTCAAATGAAATAGGTTAACATATATAAGCATCGTAATTTGATGGGTTTTTTTGGGGTTTTTTGTCATATTGATAGAATTTAACTCTGAATGAAATTTGATTGGAAAAAAAATCTTTTAACAGACACTGAAATTTAAGTTTCAGTTGGAATTCAATACAAATATTAAAATTCAATTTTTTTTTTTTTTCTGATAATTTTGATTATTTCAACATAAGTTCAAATCGAAATGTTAAATTCAGGTCTCAGAATTTTAGCAATTTGAAATTCAAAAGTGAAACCAGTTAAAATAGTTAAACTAAAAAAAATTTCCTGCCATGATTCGAACACAAAAATATTCATCACCTATAGCAACAGTAATGATATTTTTTATTTATTTTCTTGTACCCTTTAAAGTTTTCATTTTCATTTTTTTTTTTTATGACTAAGAATCAAAAGGTCAGTTCTTATTACCTTCTTTCATGACCTCTGTGACTGGTGGGTGGAAGAGAATAGCTTTATTTGTTTCACCTTAAGATTAGAGACTTGTGTCGTGAATGCTTGCAGCAGAATGGGTTCTGTTAAAAGCACCAAGGGCCAAGTGACCAGGTAATGGCAAAGGATTGCATCTACCAATCAGGAACAAGTGTCCTTGAATGGCCTTCCACAAAATCTCTGTCTACCAAGTATTCACTCACAAGATTTCTGTCATCTCAAGGAAATGGTAGAAGACATCTGCCCAAGGTTTTGTGCTGAAGGACAGATGTCAAAATCACATAGTTGTGAAGCAGACCACATGGCCATACCTTCTCGTAGTTGATATGTCTATGACTTCATTATTTAAGATACTCTCTGAGCTGAACAGCGCTTATATGGAGTCATTTGATCTGCTAGAAATAGCAGTCAAATTCACTCTCAAATGAGTCCCTGCTGTTTAAAAAAAATGTTAAATGATAATAATGGTTGAGACCACACTTCTCACTTGTAATGTCTTTTTGTTATTTAGATTGTTGCTTATTTTAGCGCATTTTAGGCACATCATGTCACCATATAAGTTTTCTCCCCTCTTAATGCCATACAATGTAGCTGGAGTTACAGGGGAGAAAACTTGTATGGTGACATGATGCACCTAATCTTGCTAAAGATTAATTAAAAAGGAAAAAAACACAAGGACCTCCGTTTTTAGTGGACAAAGGGTAATCACATTTAAAGGTCAGCAGGTCAAATTAAGACATTATTACCAGGAATGATACAAACATATCCAAAGACCAATTCTTTTGTAACATGACGGTGGTAATAATGGTGATAAACTATGAGGAATAAAAAAAATTTCCAACAAGTATGAAACATGTCTCATGGTTTTAGCTTTTACATCTAGTTTTTCCATTCTGGTATGAGTTGGTTTAGAGTTCTTGAGCAGGAGACAGTACTCTATGGCTGGATGCCCTTCCTCACACTAACCCTTACCTGATTTGCAAGTAAGGTACTTTATTCCATGTGTTCCCACATATCATATGTGTTTTGTGTGTATGTGTGATTATATATTTTTTACCTTGTTTCAATCACTGGGCTGGCACCATGCTATGGCACAGCCAAGAAAGATTTGGTGAAAATCGGCCCTTAAGTTTGGTACTTATTCTGTTATTCTCTCTAGCTGAACCACTAAGTTACATGAACAAAAACAAACCAACACCAGTTGTCAAGTGGCAATGGTGTACAAACACAAAGAGACACACATATGCAAAGATATATGTATATATACATACACACATGTGTGTGTGTGTGTGTGTGTGTGAGAGGGATCTTTTTTGCTGAACTGCTAAGTTACGGAGATATAAACATACCAACACCGATTGTCAAGTGGTGGAGAGGGACAAACACAGATTGAAATATTCTCTTCTTCAATGTTTCACAGATTTCATATTATTGGTAAAATAAAGGCAGGCAAGCTGGCAGAATTGCTTCTGTGCCAGACAAAATGCTTAGTGACATTTCTTCAGGTTCTTGATGTTCAGAGTTCAAATACTGCTAAGGTGGACTTTGCCTGTCATCCTTTCATGATTAACAGAATAAGTACCAGATGAGCAGTGGAGTTTATGTGATTGACTTCCCTCTCCCCTTATAATTGCTGGCTCTGTATCAAAGTTAGAAAGGATATTATTTACATTTGACGTATATTTTATCCCCATCTTGTTTGTTGTTAACACATTTCGGCTGATATACCCTCCAGCCTTCATCAGGTGTCTTGGGGAAATTTTGAACCCGGGTTCTCATTCCATGGGCATATGGCATAGTGGTTAAGAGTGCGGGCTACTAACCCCAAGATTCTGAGTTCAATTCCTGGCAGTGACCTTAATAATAATAACATTATTAATAAATACCTTAGGAAAGATAACCCAGGTTCGAAATTTCCCCAAGACACTTGATGAAGGCTGGAAGGTATATCAGCCAAAACGTTGTGTTAACAACAGGATGAGGACAAATATCCGTCAAATGTAAATATTTTACATAATTCCTCATCTCTTAAATGTAGAACTGAAGATATTATTGGTAAAATATAACCGCTCTTGACTTTTGGAATCATTTTCTTTTTTTCTTTTTGTAAGTTTAAAAATGAGAATTTTTTTTTTTTTCCAAAATTCTTCATTATTAATTAGTTGCACTATTTTGAGTAAGTTTTGCAATGAGCATACTCTCCAGGACATTTAATTCTTTAGTATTTAAACCAGCCATATCATTCTGCTTTTTTGATGCTCAAACAGGCCAAATCTGGTCGCTTATACCTACCCTACAATGGCATACTAAGAGTAAATAGTCCAGTCATTGAAATCTCAAAACTACAAGATAATGCATGATTAATTCAAGAGAATGTTAATATATATAAGTATTACATTTAGTATAATAATTTGAATGCTAAAGGGTTAAGAGATTTTAGAACAAAACTATCATCTGATGCCAGCAATGGTTTAACATCATATATTAAAACTCCCCACCACCATGTCTTCAAAACTCCTCTTTATGAAATACATTTAATACTAGAAACTAACACCTAAACCAAGGTCAGGTCAGGTTAGGTTTTTGTTGATAGATTGACTGAAAGAAACATTGAAATTCACCTCCCTTTAGAATTTACCAATGGCTTCCTTCCTCGTTTGACTTTCCTTACCTTTTTTACTCTTTTCCTTTAATTATTCTTCTCCCACTTTGGTCACTGCACTCACTCTTGGATATAATTCTCTACTTTTATTGTCATAATGGCTAAAGTCAAGCTGAAGCATCACCTTTATTATATAGATCAGACAGCTTATTCTCACAAATATGGAGCTGGTTTATTGGTTTACTATTCTTTTTTTCCTTCTTCAAGTCTAGAAATTATCTTTCTGCTTAAACTAAACATAAATACATTTATGGCTTACATCTCTCTCTCTCTCTCTCTCTCTCTCTCTATATATATATATATATATATATATATATATATATATATATATATATATATATATATATATATATATATATTGGGTTGGTGAATAATTATTGTGGCTTTTTTTTTCAACAAATTTTATTCAACAATAACAATAACAACATGTAACAAAAACATCTTTAAATGATTATTCCAGCGCATATTCACTATCTACTTCAGATACTACTTCGCAGACAGTCAGACCATTATTTAAAGATGTTTTTGTTAAATATTGTTATTGTTTTTGTTGAATAAAATTTGTTGAAAAAGAAGCCGCAATAATTATGCAACAACCCAATATGCATATACATACATATATATATATATATATATATATATATATACATATACAGCTTTCGTTTTTTGTTTTTTTTCCATTTTATTTCATCTAGTTAGCTTATTGTTTCCTTCATCCTTTTTTTTTTCTCTCTTTTTCATTCATTTCTTATTAGAAAACAAAACCTTCAAAAACATGCAGTTTTCATCTTCATAAATGCAGAACCATGCATTAAATATCATCTGAGAGCAAAAACACATGCATGTGTGAATGAGTGTATATATATATATTATATATATATAATATATATATATATATATTATGTGTGTGTATATGTGATCATAAGTTTTCTTCCCTTCATCTCATATCTAACACAACATCTAAATATCTAAGTAATAATAATAATGATAATAAGCCTATCACCCCCATCCCCATCGCTGATACTCTTCCAAATCCCCCCGCTCCACTCCACCTCCTAAAAATAATTAGCATCATAAGCATGTTTGCATGTTTTTGTTATTTTCCTTCTGGCAGAGAAGCTGGCCTTACTGGATGACGATGACAGCTGCCTCGCAGATACTCTTGATGATCCATATCTTAGTAGGATTGGCTATGGCATGTATTATTTTGAATTTTGACTTTACGTAGTTCTCCTGCAGTTCACCTAAACAAATCTGCTTGTTTCTGTTCTGTCTGTCTGTCTGTGTGTGCGCGCGCGCGTGTGTATGCGTGTATGCATGAGCGTGTATGAGTATGTCTGTGTGCTGTCTTTCAAGTTAGATAACAATATGTTTACTCGTGTGTATGTATATATATGTTGTGTGTATATATTTTATATATTCATTTATCTGGTTCTTTTTTTCTTTTTTTTCTTTTTTTTTTTTGTAGAGCTATATCTGTGTGTGTGTGTGTGTTTGCATGAATTTGTGCATGTATGATGATTATCTTTTTGAGTTATGTCTGCAAGCGTGATATGTACGTACGTACATACGTATGTATGTATGTTGTTTTTATGCTTGTTTGTGTGTGTTTGGGTGCATACGTAGTCATACATGCACATAACTGTTTATGCTAGCCTGCAAAACCTTATCTGCATGTATCTGTCTAACAATGTGTGTTTGTGTGTATGTGCATGCATACATGCATATTTTTGCCATGTATGTATGTATATATGTATGTGTGTGTGGCTGGGTCTTTATCTGTATCAAAATGTCAGTGAGTGTATGTTGGTGTATAATGGTCCTGTGCATGATATGCATTCGGGGAAACAGCATGTGCGATTTCTGTGTCTGTGTGTGTGTGTATGTATGAGTAAGTACACATTGACCTACCCCTGAAGAATTTGAAATATTATCCATTTTTGCTGCTGAGCTAGATTTATTTCAAGCATATTTATATGTTGCATTATATATAATTCCATATGGAGAGAGAGAGAGAGAGAGTGCATATGTGAGAGAGATTTAGCTAAGATGAAAGTATGTTTCTGGAGAGTACCTAAATCTCTCAGTCATAGAAAAGATTGTGTCAGGTTAGGAAATGTGAGATTATATTCCAGAAAACGTGTGTGTGTGTACATCTGCATTATTCATTATACACTTGCATCCGCATTATCTTGTGTACATTGCATTGCGTATTGTACTTTACATTGTATACATGTACTTGTCTTGTATTGTGTATTTGTTTACATAATTCCCTACAGTTGTATGTGTATGTATTACATTGTGTACGTATCTGTATTTACACACATACACATATTTATATATATATACATATGTATGTGTATGTGTGTATGTATATATATTTGTAATTTTGTAATTATATTACATTTGCTTGAGTATGTGCTGCCTTAATTGTCCAGTTTTCCTCATCGACACTTATAAATCAGGCCAGTCACTTTTATGACACTCTCGATTTGTGCGGTCATCCAAATTTGGTCACTTTTTTGTTGTTTGTTTTTGAGATCTATTCGATTCTGTTTCCCCTGCCCCCCACCCTAGCAGGTTCTACTCATTGTCAGGAATCATCCTTCATTTTTCTTTGTGTGTTTTGGGGATTTCATTGGTTTTCTTCATTTTTTTTTTAAGTTCAAGATTTTATATATATATATATATATATATATATTAATATATTATATCCATTCAGTAATGCCTGCTCATCAGAATCATGTCATCATGCTTCTATCATCACTATCACAATCCAACATCATTTTTCTCTTGCATCATCATCGCTGTTTTTCTCTCAATTCTTTCACTGACGGAAAAAAAAAGAAAGCTAATTTCTTTTGAAAAACAAGTAACATAATTATTTTTAAATATTTCATTTTCTTCATCATAGAAAATTAGTTTTAAAAAGATAGCTGCATAAGATATTAGTAAATAATAATAATAATAATGATAATAATAATAATAATAGTAGTAATAATAATAATAATGATAATAATAATAATAATAATAATAATAATAGTAATGATAATGATAATAATAGTAATAATAATAATAATAATAATAATAATAGTAATGATAATGATAATAATAGTAGTAGTAATAATAGTAGTAGTAATAATAATAATAATTGAACACTATCAATACAGTAAAAATAGCACCACCAAATAAAACCGCAGCACATACCCAAGACACACAAAGCTGCACTCAGTAGTGCAGTGAAAACAAACAATAAAAATAAGACTACTGGATGATAATAATAATAATAATAGTAGTAGTAGTAGTAGTAATAGTATTAGTAATTGATAATAATGATTATAATATCTTGTTTGTAGTCTTATCTAAAGTTAGAATAATTAAAAGGATATGAAGAAAATAAAGCATTCAGAACAACTCAGAACATATGTTGAAACATATTTAAAAAATCTTGAGATATTTGCCATTTAGTGGCACATAGTGGAGATGTGGGGCATAACAACATTATTGAATTCTGTACCTATGATTGACATTTTTTTACTTCTTTATCAGTGAAGGAATGCCATCAACTTGTATAGAACAAATAACTAAAAGCGAACTTTTTTATGCCTGTCTTCAAGATATCAAATATATAGAGAGGTTTTGTTGAAATTTTAGTTACAAATATTTTCCTGTCATTTTTAAGATCATTTTGGTTCTCCAGATATTTCCGGCTGGAAATATTGGGCAAAATACTAAGAATAAAAGTAATTGAGATATTTTGGTATTCTAATATATCTGAGAAAAGTTTCTCCTCGAGAAGTTTGAAATTTCCACATTTATTAACCTTATTGGCTCTACACCACACATTGAGCCATTTATAAGTTTTAATTGGTCTGCTCTTTAATAATAGAGTTCAAATACATTATATCAATATTCTTATATTTGTATGAATAGAGTGCCTGACAAATGTCAGAGACCAAATGACAGAATTCATGTTTTTTGCATGAAGCATTGTCTTATAATATATATATATATATAAGTTTTTTATTTTATTTGTATAAAATGCCAACACAATGCAAGTTATAAAAAAATAATACAGGTCTATGATCTGTACGTCTGCCTTGAATTTCTAATATTTCAAGGTGAAGACTTCTCCTTTGGGAAACTCGGGAATGGAGAAGTCAGCTCTGAAGATTTCCTGAAGAAGGGTCCTAACCTCAAAATATTGAAATACAAGCCATAATTTGTATAACTTTGGTTTTATGAAAAAGAAAATCTTTAATGTTGTACCTTTCAACAGACCAAAAGAACAGATCAATTAGGATTACCTTGGAAGACCGAATCATTAAAGACGTGGTTAAAAACCTGGAAATGTCAAACAATTCTTGAATATTATTGTTGGAAATTGAAGTGGAATTTCTGAAACGTCAGATGATTCCATTTTTAAATTTTTACTTGTTATCTTAACATGAGTTTTGAAGACACATTTCAGCTGATGGCCATCCACCCTGACATAAATACACCTTTTCTCGTGTTCTGTTTCTTTATTGTCTGTTAGCATTGTTAATCTACAGGTTACTAAGTTGTGTTCTTGTTTCCAGGTTGTTGCACACCTGTTCAGTCACCTGAGTCTTTCTTACCTCCATCCCTACGCATGGGTGGAGAGCACGTGCCCTGTATGGTCTCCCATGAGTACGCTGTACTTCAGCCTGAGCCTCGTTTTACTGATATCAACACCACCTCTGCTAACACTGCCACTAGTCCAGCTGCTTATGCCAATACCATCACCACCACTGCTGCTGCCAACAACAATAGCAGTACAACCACTACTACCACCACCACAACTACCACTACTACCTCTGCTGCTACCCTTCCTTTGCCCAACACAGCAGTCTCTGTCACTGACAGCAATAATGGGTTTGTTGTTCCTGGAGCAGGCCTCACCCAGCGACAGCCGCTGGTATCAAACCTCAACTCACTGAAAGCTGTCTCAGCTCCAGGAGTTTCCCTCTCAGCAAACCAAGGCACAGGTGCAGCAGCAGCAGCAGCAGTGCCTAAACATTTAGGTAGGCATGGTCATCTCAAGAAATAACTCAACTATTTATCCATGTTGCGCTACAGAAACAGTCAACATCTGCTCTCTACCAATATGATTGCTTTTTCATTTAAGAGGCTTTCTTTCTCGTTTCCCAAAATATTTCCAAGTTAAGGGAATCTGGTAATCATCTTAGGTTCGAAAACTCACTAAGAAGCTTTTTACTTCAAGTGCCTTGCTCACCAATAATTATTCCTATATTCCTATAATATTCCTAGTTAGAACCCATGAATCTGTTATTTCATTCACTTTTTTGTTATCTTATAGTCACACAAAAATCATAGAGGCTAGAAATACGTGATACAAAGTGTGTGTGAATCCTGGTTAAAAGGCAAATAATGAATCATATTTTGTCAGTAAAAATGAGAAAGTATTATCTCGTATTTTGCCAAATATTCCATCACAGAAAAGAACCATGATTATCTAAAGGTATTTCTGTGTTAGGATATATATATATATGAATTTTTTTGTGTAATGAGATTAAAAAAACCAAGGCGGTATAGATATTAGAGCATTTATAGATAGACGGTCTTACAGCTGTTTCTAGGATATTAATAATATCCCTTCATCAGAGACGGTGTGAGAGGAAAAGTTAAGTCATAGTTAGTTTCGATGTGATATAGAGTTTTGGACAAATTGCTTTAAAAATGCTGACAATTTTCATTTGATTCAAGAGTATTGATTCACTTGGAATCAATGCATTTAACCCTTTAGTGTTTGAACCGGCCACATCCAGCTCAAATATTCTACATGTTTTATATTCAGACTGGCGATATCTAGCCTTTCACACCTACCCTACATTGTCACTCTAAAAATAAATAGTGACATTATTGAAACCTCAAAGCTATAAGATAATGCATGATTAATTCAAGATGATGATGATGAATTTGAATGAAGAAGTATTACATTTAACAGAATAATTTAAACACTAAAGAGTTAAGCCAACTCAAAAGACCATTAAAGACAGGTTTCGTAGTTTTTCTGTCAAGAGCTAAAAAGACCAAAATTTCTGTTGTTTCAAATATCTTGAGGAAGCAACATACCAGAAGAAAATGTGGGTGATTCTTTGTGCTTTGTTGATGCTCTAAGGCAAATGTAAAGACTTCTGGGAACTGAAATCATTTAAATTTGAAGAGCACATCTATCAGGATCAAATGAATTCTTGGCATGAAAACCTTGTTCCCTGTCAAAATTGTTGCTTCTTTCTCTGAAGATTCTTTGGTGGTGGGGGTCAACTGCTAGTATAGTGGGATTCCAGGAAGATTCAGCGAATCTAAAAGCCAGTTTATTGGCATAGATGCCTCTCCTTTCTTCCACCTACCACAACCTCACACATACACAAAAATACAACTCCATTTTTGTTTGTGTGTATATTTTACAGTTGGTTAACAGTTTAGTTACAGTAGGTGAATATACAACTCCATTACTTTCCTTCAAGAGACAACTTAGGTTAAATTATACAAAGTGTTTCTGGAATAATTGGTTTGATGGGAGGAGGAAGATTCTAATTAGTCACTGATGCAGGATCTTTCCTTATTTATTCTATTTCTCACAGCAAACTAATCTATTTGGCTTTATGAACTTCCTGTACTCACTTTTAACTGACTCAGACTTTCACAAGTTTCTGCGAATTTTTGTGTTCAGCTTGGATCAACGTGTTGTATAGATTGGATAGTGCTATTTGGAATATATAAAAGTGCTGATGTAGAAGTTAGATGAAACTGTAGTATGGAAGGACAGTGGTATATGAAATATATAAAATTTGTTTCCGTCATATGTTGATGCAGGCCTCTTAACCCTTTGGCATTTAAACTGGCCGTATCCAGTCCAGATATTCTACTTGTTTAATGTTCAAATAGGCTAGAGCTGGCCTATCACACCTACCTTTCAATAATCCCAAAATCTCGAATTTATGAGATGAGTCCCACCCATTGTACTAGCATGGAAGACAGACATTAAACAATGATGATGATGATGAATTTAAAGCAACTGAAATAAACAAATATTACATTTGACAAAATAATCTGAATGCTAAAGGGTTAAATCAAACTCTAGTATAAGAACAACAATAATATATACAAACAGACATGCAGGTAGATAGATAGATAGGCGGCAAGCTGGTAGAAACATTAGCACGGTGGGCGAAATGCTTGCCGGTATTTCGTTTGTCTTTACGTTCTGAGTTCATATTCCACCGAGGTTGACTTTGCCTTTCATCTTTCGGGGTAGATATATTAAGTACCAGTTACACACTGGGGTCGATGTAATCAACTTAATCCCTTTGTCTGTCCTTGTTTGTCCCCTCTATGTTTAACCCCTTGTGGGCAATAAAGAAATAAGATAGAGAGATGGGTAGGTAGGTAGGTAGATAGATAGAAATAAATATACATATATAGTTAGCTCAGAAATGTATAAAATTAGCTTGGTTAATAATGAAGTGTCTAGACCAGGCCTGGCCAACTTAAATTACATTGTGTGCCACTTTAATCACAAAAAGTTTTTTTGAGGGCCGTTTGTATACTGACAAAATTGAAAGCGTTTTGCTTTCTCATCTATTATTATAATAATGAATGAATGACTGTTGATTCAACATCAAATATTATCGTTGCAAAAACAGTAGTATCTTTCTTTTTTACTTTTCATTACAATCTTTGATTTTTGATGAAATTTTTAAAATGTTTGTTTAAATAGACCCATTTCAAGAAAGTATCAAGTGGGCCGCAAGATAAAAAAGTCCGTGGCCTGTGGGCCTCAGCTTGTCCAGCCCTGATCTTGATTAATCTGCAGCATTTGAAATCTGAAATAAATATAATTAATTTGTTTCATATGCTGATGTAGTTTATACAACTGATTGACCCCACTAGAACACAAAGACAAATATGCAATGAAACTATAATTCTGCCTAAAAATTTCTCTCAACTGACGCAGATGTTGACTTTTCTGCATAGTTCTGCATGTGTTACATTTTGTAATCTGTCCCATAGTGGTGTGTTACTATGTTTTCTCTGTCACATTAGTGGTGTATCATATAGTGCTGTTAGATCGCCTTCTGTTATGTAGTGGTGTATCCATATAGTGATGTTATCACACTGTGGTATGATGTATCATTATAGGGAATGTGTCGCACACAGTGAAGTATTACACAGTCAAGTGTCACATGATCAATGTACCACATCATCATATATCTTACAAGTCATCTTTTTAATAGTATATTGTTATATAGTGAGATACCACAAAATAACATATTTAGTCATATTGTGATATATATATGTGTGTGTGTGTATATGTATATATATAACTATGTATATATGTATGTGTATATAAATATGTGTGCATGTATACAAGTATGTATGTGTGTGTGTGTGTATATATATATATATATATACATATACACATGCATATATATATATATATACACACACACATATATATATATACATACATATTTATATATGTGTGTGTATATATATATATATATATATATATATAAATATACATATACATACATATTTATTTACATATATATATGTATGTGTGTGTGTGTGTTGCTTAGTAACAGGAAAAATAGAACTCAAAACATGAGTGCATATATTTTTTTTTTATTTTTGATTGGCAGAAGTTGAATAAGATGCTCAAAGCCCTAGAGTTTTATGCAGACAAAATTCCCATCCCATGCATCCCTTTGCAATTTTTGCCAATTAAAAGTAAAAATGTCTGTTTGAGTGCATGTGTAATGAATGTATGAAATATCCTACAAAATTCTATCATTTCAACTCATTTGATTACCACATTTTTTGCTTCTTTTTTTTTATGTCCTTGTTTATCTTTATCCAATTCTTTATAGTTGTGATTTGACTGCTAAGATCTATGGCTTCACTTATTCTATTTGAGTTTCCACTCCATTTTTCACCTCATTCACCTAACACAGTGGTTTCCCAAACATTTCTTAACATCACACCCTTCAGAAATGTTCAATTTTTATGTCCCACTACTAAAGTGATGATATTATACTCAAAGATGTAAAAGTCACTTTTAAGAACTAGTTTTCTTTTTATATATATATATATATTTGACCCCCCCCCCCACAGTAATTAGTGAGTAATTATTGAAAACTAATTGTGTACATAAAATTCAATTACTTCGTTCATGCTTCTTGCTCATGACTTTATCCAAATATGGAACTTTCTTGCTGGTTATGATGTGCAGGTCTGCCTGTTGGTCCATGAAATTCCTAGATTTTTGTTGTGGTTGACAAACGGTAACTGAATTTAGGTTCACACAAATATGTCTTTGTAAATGGAATGAGGACACAGTTCTTGGTCATTAATCATTTAAGGGTTAATTCTGTCTAGGTAGTATGATATAAGTTCTTGGTGTGCTTAACAAAAGCAAAATTATTTCTCAGGGTTTGTAGTTTTGCAAGCTACTTGGTGACTTCAGTTGCACTGGTGACATGAAAAAAGCACCTGGCATATGCTGTGGTTGGCATTAGGAAGGGCACACTGCTATGGAAACCATGCCAAAGCAAGCATGATACAGTCTTTGGGCCCATCAGAGCCTGTCAAACCGTCCAACTCATGCCAGCATGGAACATGGATTTTAAGTTATGGTTAATTTTATTCTGCAAAGTGATTTTAATGAAGTCACTATTATCTTCTCTTTACTGCACCCACTGAAATTCCACTTCACATTCCCAGGGAGTTGAGGAACCCCAAGTTGGGAGACCTTGATCTAATGTATTTGCTTTAGCGAATTACATATTAATTTATTCAGAAGTTGGATCAGCAGAATCATTAGAACTTTAGACAAAAGTGCTTTGCAACATATTATGCCTGTCTAAGAAATCATTTTCCTATCTTCCCTCTTTTTAGCTCATGGTTTTTTGTAGGGGGTGGGCATATGTATGATTAAAGAATGTCATTTTCTACAAATGATTCCCCTCGTTTTCATTTTCTTTTTTTTATTTATCATTGAAAGAACTTGAAGTTCTGGTTGAAGTATTTTAAAAATCCACATTCAAGATGTACAGGCAACCATTTCACAGTAGTTACAAAATATCTATCTTGTAACTGACCTAACCCTAACCCTTTAGCATTTAAACTGGCCCATGTCCAGCCAAACTATTCTCCTCCTATTTTAAGTCCAAATTTGCCAGATCCAGCTTCTCACACCTCTCCTACAGTGTCATTCTAAAAACAAGCAATTACGTCATCCGAATCTCAAAGCTACTAGATTTATTCATGATTTATTCGAAATAATGTGGATAAATAAACATTACATCTTGATATATGAATGCTAAAGGGTTAAATCTCAAAAACTCTATATCATAGAATACTATTGAAATACTATTCATCAAGTCTTCCCCTTACTTTGTGTTATTCATTTATTCATTCATATCACTGTGTCTGATGTTAAAAAACATGCACAGCTAAGTACCCACTCTGTACTCTACCCTCTACCCCTTCTGCTGCCCTGGACCAGGTACTGTAACCTGTTTCATTTACTAGCATGTTCTTTATAACCATCCTTCTTTCATTCTTCATTTTTGTCAGTCCTAATAGTAGCTCTCTCTGCCTTTAATATTTCTCTCTTTCATCTCTTTTTCCCCATATTATTTATTTGTTATCTACTATTTTCTTTCTTAACCTGCTGTCAAATATCCATAACATTTCAATTCTGGAGAAAGCCTCTGCATTTTCTGTCTGCTTTTGTTATCCAAATCCATATTGCACTCACTGGGGAAAGTGCAAAACCAACAAGGCCTCAAGCCCTGACATCCCTTCTGTTACCCTCAAACAATGCAACTCTGTGCAAGACCACCCTGTCTTCACCAAACACTTCAATCTCTCTCTCTCTCTCTCTCTCTCTCTCTCTCTCTCTCTCTATATATATATATATATATATATATATATTTATATATAGAGATATACACACATACACACCCCTATTTATCTATATCTCTGTCTCTCACTGTTGTTATGATGGTATTTGCTCTTTGAAATTGTACTGTATCCAGCACTAACCATTAAGCCGAGTGTTTTCTCTCCAGACAATTAGCCTTCATGCTTTACCTGCAACCATTGAGATGCAAGACCTCAAGAAAGAGAAACATTCAATTAATCTCACCACTCTCGGACCTATTAAAGTCATGGATACCACCTCTTCCTCCAGACCAACAACACACCCATATATATATTTTCTTTAAATAATTGTCAAATCTCTTATCTCTACTGATTCTTTGGAGGTTCTGTCTAAAATCAATTGCTCTGAATTTAATTTCACCTTTCTCCATCTAAACCTCCACACACACACACACACACACACACACCCCTGCCACTCTCACACACTCACATCTTGCCTTATTTCATCCTTTTCTCTGTAATTGGTCTGATTATAAAGAAATCATTAGTTTCTTTCAATGAACTTGCTTACATTCTAAAATAAAATGCTTGAAAAATGAAAAAGGAATATATTCCATTTTATGCTTTTGATTTTCGGATGGGCATGCCTTTGCTCAAATCATTAAATTTACTTTGTCATTTTTTTAAAAGTCAATTAAAAAAATGATTAGCATCTTTCATTTATGCTATTGCTTCATCAATGTTCCTTGTGGGTTTTTAATCCATTCATTTCTTGTCTAAAACATTCAGCCACCATTTTAGAAATTTTGAAAAATTTGCAGGAAGAGATTTGAAAATTAGAGCATACATTATGATTCCGAGTAGTCTGAAGTCATTGTGAATTATTATCGTATTGGATCATATTATACTGTTAATTTAATCTCTATCATTTGTCAAATATCAACTGAAAATCAGGTTTGATTCTTTATTTATTTTATTTTGTGATCTGCTCTGCTTTCTTCGAAATCATTGGTTATATTGCCAAATACTTAGAATATATGATTTATAATATTCTTTCTCATTCTCATAGTTGTCTTGTCTCAAACAACACCTTACTAATTCACTAAATCTCAGTTCCTTCCAAACTCTCTGCTTGTTATTTAATTCTCTCTATTCCTAGATTTTTTTCTCTGTATTCTTTCAAATGTATATTGATGAGGTTAGCATATCAAAAGTATTCCAAGCAAATGTAAAATTGGACCAGTTCGGACATCAATCACTATATATATATATTTATTATTGTTATATATGTAATATGCATGTGTATGTTAGTTCATGTACGCGTGTGTGTGTCTCAGCTACAATTACCTATCATCCTCATCATCATGCACTCACACTTTTGTGTGTAAGATTGTGTTTGTATGTTTGTATTGCGTGTGCATGAATATGTATGTATGATATATATTTATATATGTATATACATACACCCACGTGCACAATCTCACATTTAATGTATTTATGTGCATTGATATACATATGACTTTATTTTTCTTCTTCTTATTATTATTGATGTGGTTTATTATGTTAACTTGTCTATATGCAAGAGGAAGAACGTATGCATGTGTCTGTGACTGAGGGAGTTGACTCTACAACTATGGCTGTGAAAAACGATTAACTGTGTATTTGCCAGCATAAAATATATATATTTTAACTTTGACTTGAATTTTTTTCAAAAAAAAATATATTATTCATTGCATTTTTTTTTTAAAGTTTTGAAAAACTGTTTTAATAATATTAAACAAATTTAGAGGTGGAAGTTGAATGTAAAATTGTAAATTTTCATTCTTAAGTTGTTTAAAATGAAAAGTCAACAAATATTGAAAAATATTCACAAAAAAAAAAGAGCCAGAAAAGTAAAAATTTCTAATAATAACAAAGAGGTTTTATTTTTATTTATTTATTTTTTTTAATTTTGATATTGAGATAAGTTGGAAAATTCCCTTTGTTAACTTTAATCTATTTTTTCATCTTGAATTTTTATTTTCTATTATTATTTTTTTTCCTTCAATTATATTTCTGTATTCGATCTAGATGTTTATTTAGCTGTAGACATAAACTGAAAGTAGTTAACTAACTTTTTTAATAAACTCAAAAACACCAGAGAAGTTGTAAAAAAAAAATAATAATATGAGACACTTATGAAGAAAAAAAAAACAATCATTATGTCATTCCTTTGTTTTTTGCCTTTTGCAGATTTTTATTTTATTTTTTTTATTTTTTACTAAAAAAAATTGTCTTTTTGAAGTTATTTATTTGATCGCACATTTTTCTTTTCATTAAAGAAAGAAACCAGTACTCTAGACAAACCATTTAGTTGATTTCAGCTGAAACAAACCCAGAGCTTAATATTCTCTCACATCTCTTCCATATTCAGAGATATAGTTGAAGAATTGAGCAGAACATGTTGCTAGCCATTAGCTTTCCATAGTTGCCTAAAATAAGTTGCAACAATATTTAGTTAACTCTTTGATGTAACTTCCAGGTTAAGAAGTCATTATTGTTGCTGTTTAATCCTTCCTGAAAACAATAAAAGAAGGACCAGCACACCAACAAGAAGAGTATTTATTGGGCTATAAAATGTCTGCTTCAATGATTCATGTTACGTATCCAAATTTCCATGTACTATCCGCCTCATTTGAAGTTGTGAAATAAATATTTCACCTGATATGTCCGTTTTAAAAAAATTATGCCTCACTGTCAAAGAACAATCAGACCATTTTAGCATTATTATTAATAATAATAATAACTCTTTAGCAAGTAGTCTCAGTAATAAAGATTTATCACAAATCCTGTCAGATACAGAGTAACTTCCCTTTAAAGATTGACACGTAGATTATCTCCCCTCGCTGCCTCTGTGAAACTGGATATATTCTACACATACACACAACCATGCCAGCGAGATAACAGTATAATTTCGTCTGGTCGATTTAAGTATTATTTACGAAAGTACTCAAGTAGTTTGTGAAAGAAATAAAAGCTTATGTGAAATTGATCAAACTCCAAAAATATGCCACGTAAACCAAAGAGGAAATAATATCCTCCTTCAGTACTGTTACATTTAACTCTAAGAATTGCATTAGATATTACATTTAAAAACAAAATTACATTTTTAGCCAGTTTTTAAGCAAATTTCCAACTTGTTTTGTGCTTTTCGTTGATGAATAAATTACAATCTAAAAGAATATACAGATTTCTCACCTCCCAATAATGTGTTACATTAAAAATCTTTAGAAACAGTTAGTAATAACTGAAGAAATATAACTAATTTTTAGGTAGTAAAATTCTGTTTGTAACTAACTCCCACTTCAAAATAGAGTTCATAATCACCAACCATGTAATATATTTATTTTTTTTTTTTTACTTTATTCATTACTTTAGAATATATTTCTGTTTTATTTGTCACATTTATCTTCTCTATTAAGCTGCTCTGCATGTGTCTTTTAATTTTGATATTTAATTAATTCTGCTAAATTGTACCAATATGGCTCACTTGCACTCTCTCTCTCTCTCTGGGAAGAAAAAAAATATCAGTTATCACCATTTAACCGTTTGCTTTGGGTTAATTAATGTTCTATTTAATAATCACAAAGAAAAAAAAATCAAAAGGTGATATAGGGAAGGATTGGGTTTTTTTTTTTTTTTTCCATGTGTGCTATGCTACTAACAAAGTTTTTGATATTCATCTATTTTTACTAGTTAATAATCATGTTAAAAAAAATAACCTTTTCTTATAACAGCATGATTAACCACTAATAAAGGATTTGCTTTAACCATTGTATATCTATTTCATATCATAACACCACTGTCCCCCATTTGTATAAATATTTTGGTATAAATTAATTTTTTAAAAAACCAGCAACTCTCCTTTTCACACACGCACAAACTGACTACATTTTCCAAGCCAGCAAATTAATAATTATTCTTACAATTTCTGTGGTGGAGGTGGGTGAAGTGGTGGTTGAGAGTGGTAAGTGTAGTCTGTGGGGGGTGACATTATCAAACTGATTTATATTCCACTCTCCTCTTCCACACCTACCTCTCACTTTTTTTTTTATCTGATCAAAATGTTTCTATGATGTGTTGATATATTTTTCAAAAACTGACAATTTTTTTTTTTTTTTTCACAAAGGTAGCATTAGATAGATACACATAGATGATTATCTTGGTAAATGTTGAACAAAACAATAAATAAATGAAATAACAGAAGAACCTTACATTCAAAGTGCCTTTCTAATATGCTGTGAGGATGCTTAGCAAAATAGTCTATTTTCAGGTTTTGCTTATCAGCTGTGAAAACTATGAAGTAAGTGTCAGTGTTTAAGGCACTGAAAGAATAAAAAAGTGGGGCCAATTTAATTATAGATAGATATACTACAGGAATATATTTATTTAATATTCTATTGAATGAAATAACTACAAGCTTTGGCACACTTAAGCTAAGAGCTACACTGACAGTGAGGTTAAAGCTTACTGGCAGTTCAAGTTCAAAGTATTATTATCACTATAGTTGGAATCTTCTTGCCATTTTGTGTAATATATATAAAACTAAGCTCCTTACAAATTTACCCAATTGACAAAAAAACCAAGGCTCATTCCTAATTCAGTTGAATAATTTGTGATACCAAACGAAAGGCTATCGAGACAAGAGCTTTCCACAAAGGTCTTTCGCTCACCTTATGAGTACAGCAGAATATTATATATAAAAACTATGTTAAAAAAGGTGGAGGCTGTTTGCCAGGCAAAAGAAATATTTATATATAACTTCACTGAAGAAGAGAAAACTACATCATTATTCTCTGTAAAACCAAGATTTCTAGTTTTTAGCTGTCTATATAGTTCAGTGTTCTGTAATTGTCTATTAAACCTAATGTGTCCCCACAACTACTACTCCTTCAAAACTAGACAATATAGATTTCATACCCTCCTGTTATAAGGTTATAAGTATTTCCCATCGCATACAGACTTCATGTATGTAAGTGATGGGAAATATTTGCAACATAGTGAAGTACCCTGTTGTGTGTCTGCTGTATATGCATGTCTGATGTGTATGCGTGTGCCTTCCAAATAGCTCATTTCTTATTGTACAAAGCTCACTTCAACAAATTAAAAGGGTATCGCCTTTGAATTGTAGGCAACTTAAGCTGACCCTGTGGAAGAAGAATCAACAGTACATTCGTAGATAAATATATAATGAAGTGAGGTTCTGTTATTTTTTTATACACCCAGTTTCATGATGAACTGGACGATTGGTCTCCGTACATTGCAAGCTGACAAAACAATTATCCAAAACATCCAAAACCTGCCTTTTCTCACAGCATTTGAACATATTTTACAGTTTTTATTAACAAAATAATTGTACAGCATTTCCATATAGATTCTCCACAGTTGTGATTATATAAATTAATTTAGAGTTTCTAAATTCTTCATTTTTTTGTTCTTTAATTCCCCCAAATTACTTTAAGGTTTGAATATTATTAAATTGTAAAAGTATCTATTCATGTCATTTCATTTTTTTTTTTAACAAAACGACATTTTCACAACACTCTTACCTAATTCCTTTCCACTCTTTTACTGGTTCTACTTAACCAGGCTATGACCATAGTGGGGCACTGTCCTCTAGCTGTTTCATATATCTGCTCTACAGCCAAACACATGTGCATACAATATGCACAAATGGACTGACATATCCATCTATATTCCCTTTATGAATAAATGTAATACAACTGATACTGAGGCTGTTTGTTGAGCACTTATTACACATTGATGATAGATTGTTATCTAGCATAAAGACATAGAGAAGTCTTCAATTATTCCAGCCCAATTTAGGTGGTTTTGTTTTGTTTGTGTATTTTCTTAATTTCAAACACAACAAAATGCCAATAAATTATGAATATATATTTCTTGATTCCTTCCTTCACTCTGAATTCTAGCCTCTCAAATTTTACCTGAGTATTCTTTTTCCCCTGCTGTTTCTCTTCAGTTTTTATCCCACTCATACTTTCTCCCACTCTATCTATCTTTCTATCTACACTCACATGTTTCTCTTTAACTAACTATTGAGCCACAGACACAAGTATAAATGCAATAGGAATAAACGTGACTTCATAGCTCATGAATGCTGTATCCAAGGTATTTTACCCTTAAACTTTCAGCGAATCAGCATCTCTTATTTCTTTTATGAATTTCAGCCTTATGGTTGCAGTCATGCTGGAGCACCATCGTATTTCAGTCTCATTGAAAATTTTCTGGTTTTACATGTCCAGTCAGCTGTGTTCCAGTTATCTGGAACAACTATCACACTATATTGAATATCAACAAGCTGCCATGTTGTTAAGTTGACTTTACATAAAGATATTTTTTTCTTCGTTATATCAAAGTGAAGAACTATTATCTTTCTTTTCCAATTCCACTGAGATAACCCAAAAGCAAGTATTTTAAACACACGGCATTGATTTGGAACATGTCTTTTTCCCTGTTTGTTTACACAAGTTCTTGTTTAACATATCTGTCTGTATGTGAGTGAGAGACAATCTTATGGGTCAATGGATTATTAAAGTTTACTTGAAGACTTCATCTCTATGTAGTGTGTCTAGCATAACCGAGCCTCATATAGTTGTTTCCTCTCTGAGCAATGTTGAATGAGAGTTTTTGAAACTCAACATGAAAAGATATCAAGACACTCACTGGTTCTGAACCAACATCAGTACTCAGCTACTTACCAAAGTGTGTAGATTTGGTTCCTACACTGCTTCATTATTTTACGGGGTGGTGGGGTTTGTAGACACCCATAGCTTCGCATTTGTACATACACATTTATACTCATATGCAAAGATAATCATGCACAATTTAATTCATTTGCTCCATCCCTACCATCCAAAAAAAGTGGCCATTATTCATCATATTATCTCTTCATAAATCATAACATCAAAGATTTAATCATTTTTTTTTTTAATATTTAAAAAGAGAAGAAAAAAAAAGAAAGCCATAGTCTTCGGCTACTTACTCCGTACGTTTGATGCTAACGTTTTTTCTACAATTACAGTGAAGCCTCAACAAAGTTCTAGCCCTTATAAAAGACCCAACCCTCCAGTATCAAGTGGCCCTATAAAACCCCGCTCACCAATGCCAATAGTAACACCTAAGGCCCCAGATGTTACTCTAAAATCAGGAAAAGAAGAGTCTGAGATGCAGGTAAGGTTAGGACTGGAGAATATCACACAAAAAGTACTAAGAAAGATATATTGTATATATATATATATAATCACACACACATATGTATATATATGTCTATATGCATGGAATTTATGTATATTCATACATACACACTCATATACAGAGAGAAAGGATTGTACAGGAATAGATGTATATATATATATACACAATTCATAGAGAGAGCAGTATAAGAATCGATGTTTATGTGTTTGTATACATGCATATATATATATATACATAGATATAAAATAGTCACTATATAATGTGTATTATATATATGTAAATATGGATTTTTGTTTCCTCAATAGATATGGTTCGCTTTGTCAGTATCTAACCATATCAATGTAAAATTCTCTTATTTCTGAGAGATTTTCTATCTCTTTCCTTCTTTCTTTCTTTCTTTCTACCCCTTTTGAAATATATTTCAATTTCTCTCTGTCTCTCTTTCTCACTTTCTCTCTTTCTATTTTCTCCTTTTTTTTTTTTTTCCTTGGATTACTGCGTCAAAAGTCTAACGTTCTGTGCTGTGAGAGCTTGGTAAAAATGGGGTTTAACAAACTTAAAAAGTTTTTTTCACTGTATAAATATATCTATATAACAAACGACGTATAAAAATATGTTTTTTATATACATAAAAAGCAACCAACTTATACCGAATAACGGACTCAATACATATATGGAGTCTAGTATTACAATTTTGATAACGGTGACTTCCAAGTTTTGCCAGCATTGTTTTATTCAAGCAGTTTAAATGACTCGACACTGGAAAAACTTAGAATTTGCTATCAACAAAAATTGTGTGTGTATGTATATATATATATATATACATACACACACTTCTATATATATAATTTTTCTTCATCACTGATGACTTCATGATCTTTTTTTTCTTTTGTCTATTCTTTTTTTTTTTTCAACTTAATTCCCTTTGTCTTTCCTCTCTTCCAAACCCCATTTTCACACTAAAATTAATAATAATGATAAATAAAATTATTATCATCATTATTATCTTTACTATTAGCATCTTACTTATTTCTCCTTGTCTGACAGTTTCTTTCAGATGAAACAATCTCCGACTAATCAACTAACAAATGAGTTCCTTCTTTTCTTTCTCATTCTTTCCTCTCTTTCTTTCCTTCTTCCCTTCTTTCACAGAAGGGACAGAATGAACATGTTTAGCATAAGATCAGCAAAACCACATGTAAATGTATCCTCAAAGCCATCATTCCACAAATAGATTATATTGTCTTATATCATATACTCATATCTCATTTTTAGATATTAATTAGAATGGAAACAGCCTTAATAATAGTAATTTAATTAATTTTAATTTTTTTTTATTTTTAATATTTCTATTTTCAGTATTCTGCTAACATATATATACATATGTATATATTTTTATTTACTTAGCATAATTTTTAGCCATCATCATCCTCATCATCATAATCATTATCATCCTTATAAATATTGTTATTATTATTGTTATTATAAATTTTCTTTTTAAATGCTTTTTTTTCTTAAAGAGCAGATAGAAAACCTGCAATGCACCAGTTTAAGATGTAATTAAAGTGGTTCATTTAGAACAATTTCTTTATGAAATAAAAAACAAAAAATTTTACTTCAAAGAATATTTCATTGGTAAAACCTCCCTCCCCCTCTCTCTCTCTCACTCTGTATATATATATATGTGTGTGTATGTATATATATATATATATAGTTTACATAATGTTATATAACTAGCATAAAGTTTTCTCTTTGTAAACTGCTCTTCTTTATCTTACATATTTTCTCTTATTTCTTTTTCTTCTTATGTCTATCTTCTACTTTTCTTAAAATTTCTCGTGCGTGTGTGTGTGTCTGTCTAATGTAAACCTCGCTCTCTTTCTCTCCAAGTTCTTCCTTTGCAACCACCAGTCATGGAAGCTAATAGGAACAATTAGAGGGGAAAAGCCTCAGGCTAGCCTTACATAACAGTGCCACTGACATTCCTATTCCCCAATGTCCTAATGGAGCTATTATCCTGTGTCTGAAAGAGATATCATATTTTGTGCTCACATTCTTATTTTTGCACCATCAGCTCCCCCCCCCCAACTCATATATTTATTCACTTTCTCATCTGTCTATTTATCTATCTATCTACTTGTCTATATATCTATAGCCATATATATATATATATGTTCACATATACACACTTGCGCACATACATGTATAATATACCAAATTCTTTCATCTGATGTTCTGAGACATCAGGAAAATTAGCATTATTTTTTTTTCTACCCAATATTTTATTCTTCACTTCAAAAATATAAAGTTTCTGGGGGTTTATCTTAACCCTTTTATTGCTATATTTCTACTGGGTTACACAATCCTTACCTAGATTGGTTTTAAAAATAATGAAGAATTTTGTACAGTAACTTCGTCATTATCAAGCTGGTATTGAAACATAGATTAAATTTCGAAGGAATATTTTAATTTCAAGTACTTCAGAACAGGAAGTTTGTATCAAAAAACCAGGGACAGTTTCGGGCAAGTTGGTATCAAAAGGGTTAATCTTACTTAAAATGATTTTTAAAAAAAAATTTTTTTTTGCTTATATTATTTAATGTCCTTCAAAAAATGGGTATAACAGCCAGTTAATATGTTTCAGCTTTCCCATAAACATGAGTCAGTATGCCCGTGCAAGAGGATATTGCTTTGTTTTCTCAAGTTGGTTCTGACACCAACTTTTAAAGAAATAACAAAAGAAAATATCATCCTTCATCATACTCCCATTTTTTTTTTTCATATATATATATAACATAATCTCAGTTTTGTTAAAATTATATCCTGGAAAACTCTTGATAACCATCTAAAACACATCTTTATGCACACCACATGTGCACACACATACTGTTATGTTCACTCCTGTTCTATTTTTTGATTGTTGTGTATATTATGAAGTATCTAGATGCTTCATCATACAGTCTACAATTTTGTCGTTCTGAATATAAAAGTGAGTTGGCTAATGTTAGGTTAATTGTGTGATTACAGAGTTTGCTTTGCAGCCTTCTCATAGTTTCACATTTTATTTGACTTTAGTTCCTTGAGCAACTGTAATCTATCATAGTCTTAAAATGACCAAGTGTCTTGTGAATGGAATCTGGAAATTGTATAGATACCTGTGGTGTGTGTGTGTGTGTGTGCGTATGTGCACGTATTGGTTTCAGTATGATCTGTGATGTGGTTGATATTAAGAAAGGCATCCAACCTTAGAAACCTAACTAAGAATCTTTTCTACCCTAACCACAAGGCCTGAAATTTTAGGGGAGGGGGCCAGTCAATTAGATCAAACCCATAACACAACTGGTACTTACTTTATCGACCCTGAAAGGATAGAAACCTAAGAATGAAACCTACAAATGAGACGTGGTTTTCCAGCCTGTCTAGGAGAGCTGCAATGAGCCATCCTACCTACGCCAACATGATAAAGCAGGTTTTAAAAAAATAAGAAGGATATTACACACATGCACATGAAAAAGAGCATTCGAGCATGGTCGTTGCCAGTGCCACTGGACTGCCTCCCGTGCAGGTAGCATGTAAAAAACACCTTTTGAGATGGTTGTTGCGAGAACCGCCTGACTTGTCTTCATGCCGGTGGCACTTAAAAGCACCCACTACACTCTCGGAGTGATTGGCGTTAGGAAGGGCATCCAGCTGTAGAAAGTTTGCCAGATCAGATTGGAGCCTGGTGCAGCCTCTGGCTCCCCAGTCCTCAGTCAAACTGTCCAACCCATGCCAGCATGGAAAGCAGACATTAAACGATGATGATGATGCACATATGCACACACATACAAATACACTAACTTACAAGCACACACTCTCTCAGACTTATGTATACTTCCTTTGCTACCATATATCAGTGAAAGATTGAAGAACCCAGTCCCTTCTATCAATTTGCAGCTGCTCCATAGTTGCTCTTAGTATCAGAATGTAATGATGCAATAATTCACCAATTAGAGATCTTGTTACCAGTGACACTATTGTTAAGAAATTACATTATCAAATGAATATATAAGCAGAAAATTATTACAGGCGTTGGATGTAATTTAATCATTTCCTGGATCACAGACATCTGTATGACCAGATCTTCATTCTGGTTTGTAAAATGCAAAGATGACAAACATCTCTTGTTTTGCTATTGTATTTTTCTACCTGAGGAGTAAACTTGCTGTAGTATATAATCGTGTGTCCTAATTGATACTTGCTGCAGATATGAACTCATGTCATCATCATCAATTTACATCTGCTTTTCCATGCATACAAAGTGGTGAGCTGGCAGAAACGTTAGCACACTGGATAAAATGCTTAGTGATGTTTCATCTGTCTTTACATTCTGAGTTTCACCCTTTCGGGGTCGATCTATCGACTGGCCCCCTCTCCAAAAATTTCAGGCCTTGTGCCTAGAGTAGAAAATAATATTTCAGCATTTGTAAAGCGGCGAGCTGGCAGAAACGTTAGCATGCTGGGCAAAATGCTTAGCAGTATTTCCTCTGTCTTACGTTCTGAGTTCAAATTCCGCCAAGGTTAACTTTACTTTTGTCCTTTCGGGATCAATAAATTAAGTACCAGTTACATACTGCTGTCGCTCTAATCAACTGCCCCATCCCCCAAAATTTTGGACCTTCTGCCTAGAGTAGAAAAGGATCGGATGAATTTTCATAGCCTGGGTTAGTTCTTATTTAAAGTTAATGTTATCCAAAGGGATTCTGAGACCACATTATACTCATACATTTCATTTTATGGCAACCACTCTAAAGAGCATACTGGATGCATTTTATTATGGTACCAGCACTAATGAGGTCATTTTGCCCGCAGCAAGACTAAAATGTCTTCTCTACTCTACACTATCTTCTAATTTATTTATGTAATGTTACTCCAAGAATTGAAAGCCGAATCACATTATTAGTACTTCTATTATGACTTATCATTTCCCAAAAGGACACCAACTCTTACAAAATGCACACCAGCTTATAATGCCCATTAACATGGAGCTAAATTGCCTAAACCATTTAGCATCATGTGTTTTGACTATGGACATGGTACCGTTCCCAATCAGAGATTACAAATAGATAACCCCCTTTGTTGATTGATTGATTTTTGATTGGAATCAGTTATCTACAATTCTCTTTATGATTTATAAACCATCTTGTTCCACTTATCTGTCTCCAGTAATTTTCAAAGAACATGATTTCAGTTCAGACCTGTAAGCGAACAACACTTCACAGCAGTATAATGGTGCTTATCTACAGCATAATGAATTGCACCATTTTGTCATTACTGTCCTTCCAACAACATTGATAACATGACACATTGTAAATAGCTTCCAATGAACTAAATTAGAAAAACTCTACTATCGTAATATCACTGTAGAAAATTGAACTCTGTTGTGATAAAAGTATGTTTAGTAGAAAGTGAAACTTTGTTATTTTTATTATGAAGTTGTATTCCTGTCTTAAGCTCTGTGATGCTATAAGATAATATTCAGGCACTCAACTATGACCCCACTAAATCTTCTGGGAGAAACAGCTGTGAGCTAGTGAAGTTTATAACTGTTTATTCCTTTATCAGTTGAATTTCTTTATATATATATATAGTACTTTCTAAAATCTCTGACAAAGCCTAGAGAAATACCCAAGTACCTCAATTTCATCTACTTATTACTTCAGTCTACTGGAGAAATAAAGGTAGAATTAGATATTTTTGCCTCTTGGCCAAAACAGCTGTAAGATATTTTCCCAATTTATATTCCTGTATATTATATTTTAATAATTACTGGTATCTTTATATATTTTATATGTAAAGCATCATATGTTATACATGTATGTATATTCTTGTAATTGTCATTTTAGTAAATAAATAAATAATTTGACACGATATAATGTCTAAAAGTTGATGAACCACCTATTGATCCCCTCCATTTTCTTATTGCCCTATATATATATATATATATATATATATATATATATATATATGGTTATTAAACTGTCTTCCATAATATTTTATATATTGAAACACAGGAATTGAAGTATTTGATTCCAGCCCATTTTTCGGCAGACACTACACATAAATTCAACTGTCTAAGAATAAGTACTGCTTATGCTCATTTTCTTTTTCATCACACCAAGAAAGAACAACTTACTCTGCTCTTCTTGATTTCTTAAGAAATGTGTGAATTTTGCAGAATTTTCCAACCTATGAAAAGAAACAAAAATATAGAAGGGAAAACTGTTAAAGGAACTTGTATGTCATAAATGGAAAAAATATGTAGGTTATGAATAAATTAAGATAGGCACAGGAGTGGCTGTGTGGTAAGTAGCTTGCTTACCAACCACATGGCTGCGGGTTCAGTCCCACTGCATGGCACCTTGGGTAAGTGTCTTCTACTATAGCCTTGTGAGTGGATTTGGTAGATGGAAGCTGAAAGAAGCCCGCCGTGTATGTGTATATATGTATGTGTGTGTGTCTATGTTTGTCCCCCCATTATCGCTTGACAACCGTTGTTGGTGTGTTTACGTCCCTGTAACTTAGCGGTTCAGCAAAAGAGTCCGATAGAATAAGTACTAGGCTTACAAAGAATAAGACCTGGGGTTGAATTGTTCGACTAAAGGCGGTGCTCCAGCATGGCTACAGTCAAATGACTGAAACAAATAATGAAGAGAAAAAAAATTAAAAAAAGCAACCATGGAAGTAGTTGTGAGGTCAATGTTTCATGCAGTGCCAACCAATTATGTTTTGTCTGTAACCCAATGCACTTAGTTGCTGTTGGTTATTTTATGGTAAAGAACAAACCAACTATTTTACGTTATTGGTAGCATTCTTGTTGAAAGTTCCACAGCTTCCTGTGCTGTGTTCAGCATTTGCTGTAATGTATGTCTGTATTGTCACTGTGATTCTATGCATATTGCTAGCAAAGATATTGCTGCTTTCTCTAACAGTGGGACTGTATCTGGAACCATGTGTTTGGGAAGCAAACTTCTTACCACACAGCCACATCTAAATAAAAGTTACAAAATACAGAGCAAAATGAAATAAAAATGAGTGGTGTTTATTTATGTGATGAGTGAGTTTACATACGTGATACAATACCTATGTAGCTAAGTATATTCTTTCCAATTGAATTTTTTTTTTTTAAATCTCGAAATATAAATTTTTTTTTTCATTTTCTTCCATGTCTAAAACCAATCCTATGTATTTGCAGTTCCATTTAATATTTTATAACATTTTAATGGTATTATCTTAATTTCAACCTACCATTTTCGATGGCATAAAAGATGCATGGGCATATTAAACACACCCCTATTTCACCCACATATTAAATGCACCTCAAGTTTTTAATGCATCAAAGCATGTAATATAGGCCCAACTTAACATAAAGGACCCAGGGTGATTTTTTTTTGGAAAAAATATGTATCTTGTGTGCCATCAAATATGATAATATACGAAGCTAAAAATCCTATTTTTACTTCTATAATTTGAAATTTTTATTTCAACCATCTCATCTTTTACTATGGTGTAATTTTTTTTTCTTTTTATTACATCTTTATCCTCATCCCCACTGTCCCTCTCTCACTGTCTTTCTTCAATAGCATCCAACTTTTTTTCATGCTAGTCTTTGATTTTTACATTATCACATTTGTTTAAATTACTCAAACCCCTATCTTGTAATTCTAACATGATCGAGAATCTTCAACATGTATCAGTTTGATTTGACCCAGTGTTTTGCATGCCATTGTTCACTTAACATTTTGTTTCATATAACCTGTTACTTCAATAAGAAACTTTTTCATTTTTTTTATTCTTATTCAATTCCATCAAACTATGGGGCCAATACAGGATTTTAGCATTAGAACAATTGTTTATTTAATATCATATTTAATAAAAAAAAGCCTTTAATCTTTTAGTGTTTAAACTGGTCATGTCTGATGCAAATATTCTACCTACTTTTAATTTAAAACTGTCCAGAACCAGCGTCTGACACCATCCTACAATGCCATTCTAGGAATAAACAATCGTATCATCAAAATCTCAAAGCTCAAGGATAATGCAAGATTAATTCAAAGCAATGTGAATAAACAATTGAATTATACTCCAAAAGATTTAAGTTCGAATCAGCAGTAAAAACCACCAAGAAAGAATGTGCTTAACTACATAGATATTGTACCATAGACTACATATGACAAACTTGCCTTTCATCCTTTTGGGGTTGATAAAATATCACTCAAGTACTGGGGTCTGGCTATGTGCCAGAAATAAAAAGAAATTACTACTGGTATTATAATTAAGGCACTCTCTTGTCTTTTCATTCTGAGTTCAAATTCCGCGAAAGTCACAGGGTCAATGAAATAAATACCAGTCAAGTACAGGTGTCGATGTAATCAAGTAGACCCTCCCCTCCTCCTCCAAAATTTCAGGCTTTTTACCTGTAGTAGAAAAGATTATTATGATTATTATTATATTGAGGTGGTCCGCTGGCAGAATCGTTGGCACGCTGGGCAAAATGCTTTACAGCATTTCGTCCATCTTTACACTCTGAGTTCAAATTCCGCCAAGGTCAGCTTTGCCTTTCATCTTTTCGGGGTCAATAAATTAAGTAGCAATGAAACACTGGGGTTGTTGTAATCGACTACTCCCCTCCTCCAAAATTGCAGGCCTTGTGCCCCTAGCTGAAAGGATTATTATTATTAATATTATTAAGGCCATGAGCTGGCAGAATCATTAGCATGCTGGGCCAAATGCTTAGCAGTATTTCATTCATCTTCATGTTCTGAGTTCAAATTCCACCGAGGTCATCTTTGCCCTTCATCTATTCAGAGTTGATAAAATAAGTACCAGTAGAGTAATGGGTTTTAGGTAAATGATTTACCCTCTCACCCAAAATTGCTGGCCTTGTGCCAAAATTTGAAATCATTATTATTATTATTATCATATTGTAAATTTGAACTGGAAGTATTTCATTTACCAATCCAATTTGATTCCTAATCCTAACCTTATGACATACTGTGCTAACTCCTCTGAGAAGGGCATGTGTACCACAAACTTCTCGGACACTTTCCCTTCCTCCACCAAAGATTTGAATAATGATATTACTTTCGTTGTTGTTGTTGTTGTTATAAGAATCACCTAAGCAAAATTAACAACCTCACATTCGGTCTTCATCTCAAATCATTATAGTTAAAGGTGAAATGAAAATTTAAACCAGCAAATTTATCTCCTTCATTCGCTTTATATATTGTTTGCTTATTTTAGTTCTGTTTATTTAATCTATCACCAGGTTTGTGTTGTAAGCATTCAAACTAAGTTTCTGGTCTGAAGTTAACTTGATATAAGTACACCACCAACTGTCCATCATCCTTGGTTCCAGACCCATGCCAAATTACATGTTTTTCTGGACTAACAGGGGTCATTTAATAATGATTCGATGTAAAAACTTAGAAAACTACAACGCTATTGATAATGTTTCTCTACCCAAAATTTCTCTATGGTATAAACTAATGCATGAAGCTGGAAACACTTTCTCTTGACCTCTTTGAAGGTATGAATATCAAGTGTTCTCTCATAATTATGTCTTAATTAAAAGAGATGGCAGAGTATCTATTGATCTATCATCTTTCTCTCTTACCCCACAATAGCCTCAGAAGTCATGCCAAGACAAAAAAAAAAAAGCGAAAAATTATTTGCACTGTTCTCCTTCTAAATAAACCAAAGGGAAAGAAAAATAATAAAAATACAACCAGAAACAAATTTCTTCTGACAATCTTTGGTTGTGCATTCCTACCATTTCTTCAATCACTAATTTGGAATATCTTTACACCTACATCAATAAATAACTATTCATGAATATGAAAGTACAGTTGACCATCACTCACAAACATATATAACTTGGTGGCATGTACCATGCTTTCACTAATTGCTTAAGGTACCTATGTTAGCCATGAGCAGGCTTAGATACCCTCGCTGACCTCTCACCTTTGGCCCAATGGAACATCCAAGTTGTGAAAGCTGGAATGAGAGAGAGCTGCATCCCCACTGGCATTCATTTATACCTAAGATTTCAGCACTGCAAAATGAAATTCCTTGTTCGTGACAGCATGCTACCCTATCCAGGAACTGAACTCACGACCTTTCGATCAGGAGCCAAACGCTCTTACCACTGGGCCACTTGGCACCAATGCCATTCTTATATTATATTTCTAATTTCATATTTTAAGTGTGAAATAGTTTATACACGGAATCGTATATGAAGAATTATTGAAAGCATGCTAGGTTTGTTTTGAGACTGTTTTTTCTTCTTTTTTTTTTGCTTCCTCAAATTGTTCATATATATATATATATATATATATATATATATATGCATACATACATATAGTGTTGTTGCTGTATCATTCTTCAGCAGAAATGATTTCATTTAGAATTAGTGCTGCCCTCCATCTGATAGCATGTTCACCACTCCCTCCTCATATACCGAACCTATACACTCTCTCACAGACACATTATTAACTCACAGATTCGCACGTACTAACTTCAATGCACACACTGGAGGCTTCAACTAACATTTTCCGTAATTACAAACTTTATGATAATAATATAACAATTTGGACAAACGGTTTAACACATTAGGATATTAGCTTTCCACTTACATATGCATCTGCTTAATGTATGTTTAGTGTGTTTGTATAAAAATATGAGTGACTAGGTACAGGGGTGGCTGTGTGGTAAAAAGCTTGCTTCCCAACCACACGATATTGGGTTCAGTCTCACTGCGTGGCACCCGGAGCAAGTATCTTCTATTATAGCCTTGGGTCAACCAAGGCCTTGTAAGTGGATTTGGTAGATGGAAGCTGAAAGAAGACCATTGTATGTATGTATATATATATATATATATATATATATATATATATGTATGTACTTGTTATCACCATCGCTTGACAACTGATGTTGGTGTGTTTATATCCCCCCATAACTTAGCAATTCGACAAAAAGACCCCGATAGAATAAGTACTGGGCTTACAAAGGAAAAGCACTGGGGTTGATTTGTTTGACTAATGGTGGTGCTCCAGCATGGCTGCAGTCAAATGATTTAGACAAGTAAGAAGAGGAAGAAGAGTATGTATCTTGGAATGACTACACATACATACATTATATACATGTGTGTGTGGATATATATATATATATATATCAGTTGCTTGTTGTAGACTTTCTCTGGTAATATAGGAATAGTTTCCAGTATTCTCATCCAAAATGGAAAGGAGTACCAACACTTCAATGTGATGTATTTGGACTTGTGAAGAGATCTTCACATGAAACCATTAGTTGCCTTAGTAATCTACAAATAAAGTGTGTGTGTGTGTATACATACATATATATAATGTTAATCATCTAGTGAACAAAAAGTGGCTCAGGCTTGGCACCTTACAGTATGCACCATCCTGGCCACAACAAGTCAGGACTTACTCTCTGAAAGGCTGTAAATGGTGATATTCGGCAAGGTTCTTGGAAGATAATATGCAGATATGCAAAGGAAGCATTTATATACTGAACCAGGGCATGTTGACAATAGAGAATCATATTGAGACCTCGAGTTCACCTGTTCTCTGTATGTATTATTATGCATAATAAAGGTATCCCCCATATGGAAACATTGTATTGCTGAAAATAGTCCTGTAATGTAGAATTTCATAATGCAACACCTATGTTCCCCATTAACTTCCATATATATACATATATAATTGTTAATATCGTAAGAATTTATAAACTTTTGAGAACATGAAATAATTTGTTTTTAGACCATGTTTGAAGCACATAACGCTATAAATAATAATAAGCAAATAGTGGGTTGAAAAATCTCTTTTGGATAGAAAGAGTAGAATATATATATATATATATGTTGTGTTAAGGAATTATCCATTTTGAATTATAAATATATAAAATACAGTATGAAGGACCATATGGAAGAGCTACATTTACAGATATGCCTTATAAACAAAGAAATTGAGTTGAAAACCTTTCTAATTTTATAAATATATTCATTGGCATACATAGAGAGATAGATATAAATAGAAAGTTGCACATACAGACACGCACACACAACCATTTGTCCATTGATGCTGAAGATCTGCTTTACAATGTTACCTACTTGTGGATCGCTCCAATTCAACAATTCAACAACCTAGATGTCCACGTTGTATCTACCTCATATCAACTTGCCTTGTCTTGTGAATTCTAATCTGTCACCTCATTTGTAATTGGCTACTGTGCATGTAACATGCTGACTGCAGAGTAGGTAACATCTTGTTGAATGTCTTACTTGGGCTGTAGGTTTGTTCACAAAAGCTGTGGGGGGGGGGGATGGTACAGTTCTCTTCATTGAACGAATGATGTTGATGAAAATACAACTGTTGTGTGTGTTTGGGGGGTGGAGTAGAATTAGGTAAAGCTTCAAAACAAAGACTAACTTGTAAGTAATGGTAATTGACGTATATAATGATCGAGACTCTCAGTTTGGAAGATTAGGCAGATATTAGGATAAAACAGTGAGAGTCATGAAAGAAATTATTTCTACCATTTAACAGTTTAACCCTTTCATTACTGTATTTATTTTGAGATGCTCTGTGTTTCTTTCAATTAATTTTAAATATAACAAAGAATTTACTTAGTTATCATTCAGCTAGTGTTAGGAATATATTTTGATCCTTTTGTTACCATATTTCTGTTAAGATGTTCTGTGTTTCTTTCAATTAATTTTAAATATAACAAAGAATTTAGTAAAGTAACTTAGTTACCATTCAGCTGGTGTTAGGAACATAAATTGTGACTAAGGTTTGGTAAAAGATTTTAATTCAGAACATATGAAAACAAGACTTTTGTACTACAGAACCAGAGCTGGTTTCAGCCAGGTTGGTATCAAAAGGGTTAAGAATTGCTTCTCTGTATATTTTGACCCTTTCGTTACCATATTTCTGTTGAGATGCTCTGTGTTTCTTTCAATTAATTTTAAATATAACAATGAATTTAGTAAAATAACTTAGTTGTCATTCAGCTGGTGTTAGGGACATAAATTGTGACTAAGGTTTGGTGGAAGATTTTAATTCAAAACTTATGAAATCAAGACATTTGTACTACAGTGCCAGAGGCAGTTTCGAGTCGGGTTGGTATCAAAAGGTTAAGAATTGCTTCTCTGTATATTTTGACCCTTTTTGTTACCATATTTCTGCTGAGATGTTCTGTGTTTTTTTCAATTAATTTTAAATATAATAAAGAATTTAGTATAATAACTCAGTTATCATTAAGAATTCAAAACTTATGAAAACAAGACATTTGTACTGCAGAGCTAGAGGTGGTTTCAACCAGTTTGATGTCAAAAGGGTTAACCAACAAGAATGACTTATTAAATTCAAGTTGCACTAATTTTGTTCTACGATGTGGCTGGGGTTTTTGTTGGGTTTTTTTTTGTTTATTTATATATATATATATCAAGGACGTGCCGCCTGGGTAGGCAAGGTAGACAATGCCTACCCTGAATGAAATAGACCAATAGTAACATCTTCATTTTATGGCAAAATATGCACCTAATTCACTAAAATTATGAAGGTTACTCTGATTATTATGCATAAAATACAAAATAATTTTTTTTTTTTTTTTGTAGATTAGGTTGTCATAATTCACCCCTCCTTTCAATTTCAGTATTTAAGCTACACACAGTACAACTGTAGTACACATGCTGCGTACATTCCTACAACTATATTTTCTTTACGCTCCATAAAGGCAGAAGTAAATCTGCCTCCAACTCAGTCACATGCCTGTGTTTCGCTTATTTTTTTGTATGTGTTTACTACATAAAGGTCACCAACTGCCTCCTCTGAGTAATTACTCACGGCACATGCCTGATAATATATATATATCTTAGTAATTTTAATGTTATTAGACAAGTCAATTAAGTTATATACCTTATATGGTACCAGTATCTTCCAATGCATATTATTGATATTACAAAACCATTGAAGGCAGCAAAAGCTGGCAGAGTTGTTAGCATGCTGGGCAGCACACTAAACAACATTTCATTTGTCTTTACATTCTGAGTTCCAAATTCCACCACGGTTGACTTTGCTTTTCATCCTTTTGAGGATCAATAAAACAAGTACCAGTTACATACTGGGGGTCGATCTAATCAACTGGCTCCCCTCCCCCAAGCTTGCTGGCCTTGTCTCAAAATTCTAAACGAATATTAGAAAACCGTTCATTATTGACAGACTCTGCAAACTAAATTACACGACCTTTTATTATACATACATGTATTATTTATGATAATTATCATGTACAGAAGTACATTTACAATCACTACTCTGTACATGGCTATTATTCCAGAAACTGTTATAGATACAGTGGTATTATTACCAAAACTAATTTGCATGTATTAATCATAATCATCATCATTGTCGTCGTCGTTTTACATCCACTCTTCCATGCTGACATGGATTGAATGGGCTTTCTGGGGCAGATATCTTTCCTGCTGCCAAACACTGGGTACATACCCTAAACTCGGGAAACCTGCAGCTGTTATAACATACTGCATACTATTATAATTATTATTAGCCCATTTTAACCCAGGTTGATCTTGTCAAAATTTTGAAGAAAGTTATATAAGTAGGGATAACAAACATATGGAAGTTTATAGTTAACCTTTATTGCAGTAAATAAACCAAATACAACTGTCCTTATACAAGGACAGTGGGTTAATATGGGTTAAGGTGGTGAGCTGGCAGAATTGTTAGCATGCTGGGCAAAATAGCATTGCACCTAACCTTGTGTTCTGAGTTCAAATTCCGCCAAGGTTAACTTTGCGTTTCATCCTTTGGGGGTCGATTACATAAGTACCAGTGAAACACTGAGATTGATGTAATCGACTAGTTCCCTCCCCAAAAATTTTAGGCCTTGTGCCTATAGCAGACAGAATTATTATTATTATTATTATTATTATTATTATTATTAAGGCGGTGAACTGGCAAAATTGTTAGCATGCCTTGCAAAATGCTTACTGTCCTTACGTTCTGAGTTCAAATTCCACGATGGTCATTTTGCCTTTCATCCTTTCGAGGTCTATAAAATAAGTACCAGTTGAGTACTGGGGTTAATGTAATCAGCTATCCCCACCTCCCTAAAATTTCAGGCCTTGTGTGTATGGTAGAAATGATTATTATTATTATTACATGAGCTGTTATTAATATGCTAATATTTTAAAAATTCAATCTGGTAGCTTGATTAAACAAAATATACTTACAATGTAAATTTAGCTCGATAAATTTTTATGAATGAATTATTATTAGGGCATTTTTAAAAAAAAAATTCTATTTTATTTCATTTCACATTGTGACATCTCAAATATATATATTTACACTTCCTGGTTTAAATGTAATAATGAAACTTTTCTTGCTCTGCTCTTTGTCTCTACGTTAAACATCAATTAATTCATTAACTTAAACAGTATATTTGTTACATATTCCTTCTTTACATTCTACTTCCACTGCTAAGACTACCAATGTACACACACACACACACACATACATACATACACTCATACGAACATTTATATATGCACATGTATGTATTTGTATGTGTGTATGTTTATGTAGTTTTTCAAACTATTTTATTATGATATTTGTTGTTGATACTTATCAATAAATGTGATAATCATTTTTAAATGGAATATTCAATGTCCTTGTTAGTTAGTAGTAGCATTGATAATAATAAATAATCTATTAAACTTAACCGATGTTTATATGATATATTTTCTGACTTTGTTCTTCAACTTTTGTTATTATATGCACCACCACCCCTTTTACACCCCTTGCCCAACTCCAATGATTTTTTTTTATTATATATATTTATATTTTTTTACGATCATTTTCTTTTTTAAAAATCTTTTTGATCTCATTTAATATCTTCATCCTCCCTGTCTTCCACTCATAATTTTCTAATTTTCTGTTCCACAATGTTTGGTTTCCTCTTACCTATCCCACCTTTTTCTCTTTGCACTCCTTTTTTTCTATCTTAATTCCTTCCCAGCCACCTTTGTACCCCCCCCCCCATCAGTCCACCCTTTACCCAGTTTAACAGTATCGATCCTCCCCTTCATCTTTCCACACCAGTCACACCAATCCATTCGCCTCCCTGCCCCCTCACTTTTATTATACTCTGCCAGCCTCTACCATCACCACCTCTCTCTGCCACAGGCAGTAAACCTCCTTATTTTCTCAGTTAACACCCCTGTTTTCTGATCTTTATTTAATTCTATTATTTATTATTATTATTATTATTTTGTATTATTATTATTATTATTATTATTATTATCATCACTGTCCATTCTTTAGAGCCTGAAACTGGCCAGAACCCATCTGAGAATTGTGACTTTCTGTTGCGTGTAAGGCCAGGTAATATACGTATGTGTGTATATATATCTATATATACATACATGTATATTTGTATAAATTACATATGTGTGTATATATGTTTGTGTGTATGTATCATATATATATATATATTATATATATATATAGTTCATGTTGTAAGAATCTGGGAACTTGGAGAACATGAAATAATTCTTTTTAGGAATGGTAAATCTTGAACCAGACAAAGCTATAAATATTAGCATATAAATTTTGAGTTAAAAACAAAACCCTTTTTGGATAGAAAATGTCAAATGCTGACCAGACAACCCAAGTCCACATCTACCATTATTAGAATGCTGGTTATGTCTACAGGAGACATGGTTTCAGATCCCACACGCAGCCTTCAATTTTTTTCCATCCAAAAGGGGTCTTTTAACCTAATATTTACACTCTTTTATTTATAGCTTTATCTGGTTCAAGACTCACCATTCCTAAAAAGAGTGTGTGTGTATGTATATATATATATATATATATATATATGTATATGTATATATATCTACATACACACACGTATGTATGTATATGTATGCCATTTCTCTTGAGTGCCACCTGCTGGCCTGCACCAGAAATTGTTCTATATTGTGACCACTATTCATTGTCATCTTTGACAAAATCACTTGAACACTCTTCACCATTCACTGTGTGGCATCTGTTTTCGGTCACTAGATACCTTTGTCCATTTATTCACTTCATGCAAATCCTCCCTCTTCACCCTCATCTATTTTCTATCTCTGTCTCTCTTTCTCTCTCTCTCTCTCTCTTACCTACTCTTTGACCCAACCCCCCAACCCTTCCAACTAAATTTCCCCCATGTCTTTCCATTAACCCACCCTTCCTTGGAAAACCATTTTCATCATACTCCCTCCATCCTATGGGTCAATCATTTTCTTCTTTTTATTTTTTTCTTTCTGTCCCTTTGTCCCTATATGACCCCTTATTGTGACTTTCTATTATTTCAGTTGTTTATACATGATGATTCGGTTTATTTAATTAATTTTTTTTTTTTCAAATAATTTTTTCCTAATTATAAAAGCCATATTCTCCTCCGTTATTCCAAAGATGAATTCCTCATCTTAAGTCTCTCTCTCACTATATGACTTTGGACAGATACCACATCTGGGCTCATGTGCAAGCTGAGTTCTCTACCGTTGCTCACTGAAAGAAACTTAGATTTGCCAGCCCATCTGGATGCTATGGGGTTTGTCGACCCCAACTACTAAACAGGCTGTGGCCCGTGTGGTGTGTGCGCGTGTATGCTGTCTACCAACGCCTCCACATCATACACATGAGAAAGCTTCCTTTGTTCACTACTACTACTACAAATACTACTACTACTACTACTTCTACTACTTCTACTACTTTGTAAAAAGATGTCTTAAATATGGTGAGTCTTACAACCGTCTTCCAAACGACTTATTTCAATTAACTGGCTTACATGAATTTTAGTCATAGTTAAATCTAGCTATGGTATATATATATCTATATATATATATCCTATCTTTTATTGTACACTCCCTAAGCTATCACCTCCCCTTTCACTTTCTCTCACTATCTTTCTATCAGTTTGTCTTTTGACTTCTTTCTTTTTTTCTCTCTCCTCTCTCTCTTTCTCTCTCTCTCTTTGCCTCTCTCTTTCACATCCCTCACCTTATCCCTCTCTTCAGAAAATGCATGTCATGTTACACCCAAGTGTTTTTGATATTGTATCATTCAAACAGGTGTGCCTATCTATGTGTGTACGTGCTCCTTTCAACCACCCCACCCCCTTCAACACACATACACACACACATATGGAATAATACACAAAATCAATGGGAATGTTGTGGTTCGGCGTTTAATTTAGAATTTAACATGTGAAAAGGAAAATATTTCAGCTTTGTTGTGGCACTGTTATGCTTGTGTAATCTGTGAAGTTTTCTGCTACTTTTGCATCAAAGCTTAAAAGGTACCATCCAAATAACAAACATTGGTACAGGGATTGATAAAATTGATAAAAAATAGTACAGTGGACATGCAGGGAGGAGTGGAAAATCCAATGTTTCAGACGTAGGCCTTCTTCAGGGAAGAGATGACTGGAGAGAAATAAATGAGAGAGACAGGAGAGTTTTCAGTCCCTGCAGCAAGTTCACTGTACTCTTTGTATCAATTTTACTAAATAATACAAGTCTTGCTGATATAGACCAACAACATTGGAGTCTGAATAATTGAAAATATATATATATATATTCAGATAAATATGGTACTTACGTTGAGACACCAGAATTTAGTATGGTATTATCCATACAATTTCAAAATAAGGTGATTAAAATCAAAATAAGCAACAAGAATGTCCAGAGGTAATGCAGTACGGTCGTTTCAAGCAACTCCATTTAATTGAACAATGTACTCATTTCATTACATCAATTTAAAATGTAGAGCTATCTTCAGCTGTACAAAGACATAGAATTTAATTAAATTAGGACACATTAGTATAATTTTACCCAAAATCTTCAAGAACATGTTTTACCAACAACATCATTGTTGTAACTATGATGTTATTGGTAAGACATGTTCTTTGTCTATCTCCTTATCCTCTTGGAGATTTTAGGTAAAATTATACTAATGTATCCTAATTTAATTAAATTATATGTCTTTGTACAGCTGAAGATTGCTCTACATTTTAAATTGATGTAATGAAATGATTGCATTGTTCAATTAAATGGAGTCGCACGAAACAATCGTACTGCATTACCTCTGGATATCCTTGTTTATTTTGATATATATATATACATATATATATATATGAATACTTGTTTTTATATGTCAAGTTACGATAAAAACAATTTATCATAAAAAGGAAGATCTGCTGAATACTTTTTATAGAGTAAAATGTATTATACTTTTACAAGAGTGGTGACATTGGTTTTGAAGTTTTCAACCTGACAGCTCAACAATGGATAAGGGACCGAAACTTCAAAAGTCACTGTCGTTCATCTTCTAAAAGCATTACATTTTTCATACAATGCATTTGATATATATATGTATATATATATATGTGTGCATATATATATATATATGGAGGTCTCCTTGATTCTTCATTTCTTTCTTCTTTGCTTCATTTCTTCCAAACATTACCTTGATATTCTTTGAAATACCCTTCACCTTTTCTGAGTCGTAAATTGGTTTTTCTTTTTCTTTTTGTTTTTTTCTCCTAACTAATTTTGAACAACTCCAGTAGTGATGAAGTGTCTAGAAATCATCATCTTCATCATTGCCTTCATCATCATTATCACCATCATCATCATTTTACTGTCCATTTTTTTCCATATTGGCATTGATTACTCAAGATCTACTCAGAGAGTATTCTATGGCCAAATGCTCTTCCTGTCTCCAACCCTTTTTCCCTGCCACCTTTCTACAAGACACATTTTTATTGCGCTAGTCTTCACATGAGACCATTTAGCTATGACATTGTCTTCAGGAAAAATATTAACACAGACACAAACAAAAGTGATGAATGGAGGGCAGCTATAGCAGATTCTTATTTATTATTATTATTATTATAATAATAAGGCTGCAAGCCGGCAGAAACATGAGCATGCCAAGCAAAATGCTTTACGGCATTTCGTCTGTCTTTTACATTCTGAGTTCAAATTTCACCAGGGCCAACTTTACCTTTCATCCTTTCAAGGTCGATAAAATAAAGTACCAGTCAAGTACCAGGGTTGATGTAATCAATTTATCCCTACCCAAAATTGCTGGCACAGTGCCAAAAATTGAAACCATTGTTATTAGTATTATTAACATGGTAAGCTGGCAGAATCGTTAGCATATGAGCATTTCATCTGTCTTTAAGTTCTGCATTCAAATTCCTTGGAGGTTGACTTTGAATTCCGCCTCCCATAAAACTGCTGGCCCTCTGCCAAAATTTGAAAACATTATTATTATATTATTATTATTAATAATAATAAGGCTGCAAGCCGCAGAGAAACATGAGCATGCCAAGCAAAATGCTTTACGGCATTTCGTCTGTCTTTTACATTCTGAGTTCAAATTTCACCAGGGCCAACTTTACCTTTCATCCTTTCAAGGTCGATAAAATAAAGTACCAGTCAAGTACCAGGGTTGATGTAATCAATTTATCCCTACCCAAAATTGCTGGCACAGTGCCAAAAATTGAAACCATTGTTATTAGTATTATTAACATGGTAAGCTGGCAGAATCGTTAGCATATGAGCATTTCATCTGTCTTTAAGTTCTGCATTCAAATTCCTTGGAGGTTGACTTTGAATTCCGCCTCCCATAAAACTGCTGGCCCTCTGCCAAAATTTGAAAACATTATTATTATATTATTATTATTATTATTATTATTATTATTATTATTATTATTGAAGCGGAAAGCTGGCAGAATCATTAGTGTACCAGGCAAAATGCTTAGCGGCATTTTGTCCATCTTTACATTCTGAATTCAAATTCCACAAAGATCAACTTTGCCTTTCATTGTTTCAGTGTCAATAAATTAGGTACCAGTAAAACACTGGGGTCAATATAATCAACTATCCTCCTCCCACAAATTCCAGGCCTTGTACCTGTAGTATAAAGGATTGTTATTATTATTATATTTTTTTACTAATTTCAATCAGTGAACTGTGGCCGTGCTGGGGCACACCATACAAGGGTTTCAATCTCTTATACCAACCACAGCATCATGATTTTGTCTGATGCTAAGTTTATCAATATGGAAGAAGAGAAAAACGAAGTGAGTCTAAGCAGGATTTGAACTCAGAATGTTAAGACATATAGCCATAAGTAACAAGATATCAAATGTACTACCAACCTACCATATATATATGGCACACTGGCATTCCATCAGTCACAACAACAAGGGTTCAAGCGGGTCCAATCAACAAAACAGCCTGCTTGCGAAATTAAGGTGCAAGTAGCTGAGCACTCCACAGACATGCATATTCTCAGGGGGACTCAGCATGACACAGTGTGGCAAGGTTGGCCCTTTGGAATACAAGTACTACTCATTTTTGCCAGCTGAATGGACTGGAGTTGTCTCTAAAGGTACCCAAGGGCAAGATGTTAGGGTTAATTGCTATCTGGGTGATGGGGTTAAATGTATCATCATCCAAGAACAGGAATGGTCCTTCTGATGGACTTCTACTGAGTTTTGTTCAACCGGAAACTCTTGTAGGAGACGCTTGCCAAGGATTTACACACTGGGATGAAATGAACTTCTTAAACCACACAGCTGTACCTCTGTGTGTATGTGTGTTTTTTTGTTTTTTTTTGACATATTTGATTTTATATACAGCCAGTAATTCTTTTGGTGTCAGAACTATATATAAACTGACAAACTACAAATGTATTTCACAAATTTGGCACTCTACTGTCATCTATCAGTCTCTTTCTCTCTTTGTGGTTCTTACCTGCTGTTTTGCTGGGAGTTGTTCAACACCTTGTCCACAGCATACTGTTGTACCAGTAAATTTGTTCAATATTCAGGTATAACAACACAATTTATGCATGTGCATGCACACACACACGTGTGTGGCTGTGTGGTTTAAGAACTTCTCAAGCATGTGATCTTGGGTTCACCTTCACTGCTCAGCACCTTAGGTGTCTCCTACTATAGGTCCAGGCCAACCAAAGTCTTGTGAGTGGATCTTGTTGGCAGAAACTGAGAGATGCCTAGAAGCTCGACATAGCCACATGTGTGTGAGAGAGAGAGAGAGAGAGAGATAGGAAGATTATATGTATTCTTCTCTAGACATCACATGATGGTCGTATATAAGTATCATCATCATCTTCAAAGAAGCAGGCTTGTTTATTTCCATTCTTCCATGAAAAACGTCTGGCTTTGAGAAAATATTACCTTGCTTGGAAACAGGTGAGTGTTGGTGACAGTGAGGGCATCCCTGTGCAGAAAATCTGCCACAACAAATTCCATCTGACTCATACAAGGATGGAAAAGTGGATATTAAAATGGTGATGATGACTATAATGATATTGTTTGCTCATCTTGCAGTTATACTGAGACACCATCTTGAAAGATTTTAGTTCATTATATCAATGCCATTACTTACAATTTTAAGTCATGTATTTACTTATTTTATCAATCTCAAACACATCTACTAAGTTATTGGACTTATGTAAAGGTTTTGTATTGTTCAAGTGGTATCAACATATATATATATACGAGGGTGACTCAAAAAGTAATGCCATTTTGTTTAGAACAGATATAAATACCAACACAGGAACATGTATCATACATCATCCTTACTTCTCAACATAGTCACTGTTTCTCTCAATAGCAACGTTCCACCTTCGGATGAGAGCATGTATCCCTGCCCCATAAAATTCTGTTGACTGTTCTTTAAGCCACTTCTTCACTACAGTTTTCATTTCCTCGTCACTGGAATAATGTTTGCATCTCAAACCCTCTTTCATGGGGCCGAAGAAATGATAGTCAAGTGATGATGATAGTCCAGTGACGAAGAAGTAGTTCAAAGAACAGTCAACAGAATTTTACAAGGCAGGGATACATATTCTCATTCGAAGGTGGAACATTGCTATTGAGAGAAACGGTGACTATGTTGAATTAGGGATGTGATCCACAGAGGACTAGCTTCATTTTGATGTATGATACATGTTCTTGTGTTGGTAATTATACCTGTCCTGAACAAAATGGCATTACCTTTTTGACTCACTCTCATGTTCACAAGCTCTTGCCTGTCAACAGAGGCCTCATTTTATCCATGTAATCATCAAAACTAATTCTATCTGATACATATCACAACAAGAATGGATTATTTACCTCTGCAAATTCAGATATTATTATAAATCTCTGAAACAATTATCATTTCATTGTAATTCTAGACAGAGCTCTTCATTCTGCATTGCCTCAGTTCACCGATCCTTCAAGACCAGTTTAACTTGAAATATTACTGGAGATAGACCAATCTCCTATCCTGAGAACAGCTGTTGCATGGGTACAATTATAGTAATGCAAAGTCCCAATCAACAACATCTTTACAATATATACACACACACACACACACACACACACATATATATATTCTATGTGTGTATTAGATAAATGATTTTCTTTAGAAAAAAATCAATGATCATTCCTGAGTTGTTCTTTCTCTTTACATCTCCCTTTCACCCCTCACCACCTCTGTTATTATCTCTCTCTTTTTCTTTCTTTAACTCTCCTCTTTTTCTATAACTCCCTCCCTCTATATCTTTGTATAACTTCCTTTCTCATACACGAGGGAACGTTTGATTGTTAATTTTTTTTCCCTCTTTTTTGTGTGTTAATGGGTGGGAAGAATTGGGAGTTGATTAATGAATTTTTACTCAATGGGTGAATGAAATAAAGTCAGTGTTTGACAGACATTGAGTGACAGTCACAAATTGTCTGTCAGACATTTTGCAACTGTCTCATATTGTCTGTCAGACATTTTGCAACTGTCTCAAATTGTCTGTCAGACATTTTGCAACTATCTCAAATTGTCTCTCAGACATTTTGCAATTGTCTCAAAATGTCTCTCAGACATTTTGCAACTATCTCAAATTGTCTCTCAGACATTTTGCAATTGTCTCAAAATGTCTGTCAGACATTTTGCAACTGTCTCAAATTGTCTCTCAGACATTTTGCAATTGTCTCAAAATGTCTCTCAGACATTTTGCAACTATCTCAAATTGTCTCTCAGACATTTTGCAATTGTCTCAAAATGTCTGTCAGACATTTTGCAACTGTCTCAAATTGTCTCTCGGACATTATGCAACAGTCTCAGATTGTCAGATAATTTGTGTGACAGTCATAAATTGTCTATCAGATATTATGTGACTGTCTCAAATTGTCTGTCAAATATTCACAAGGTCTGACAGTTAAAAATACCTTACAGCTTTTCAGTATCGTTAATGACTTCTGCAGTAATCCATCATACAAAAAAAAAAAAGCTTCTCTTCAGTTTATATTGCATTGTTGTTCATGCTTGTTGTTGTTGTTAGTAATGTTGTAGTTAATGTATTTTAATATTGTTGATGTTGTGTTTATTTAAGTCATTTAGTTGTCTGTTATGTAAGATTATTTTGCATATTTTGCACTTCTCTTTCTTTCTATCTCACTCTCTCTCTCTCTCTCTCTCTCTTTCTCTCTGTATGTACATATAATGTGTGTGTATGTATATATATATATATATGGTGTTGTATAAATTTTATTTAATGTTTTGTAATTATTGCTTTGATTCTGAAATTTGAATAGTTATATTTCCTAAGTCTCTTCTTTAAAATGGATATCCTAAAAATGTTGATAGATATTAAATGCTTTTTACACACAAGAGAGACACATACATACACGGTTATTACAAATTATGACCTGATTTTTTCTTCTTTTTTTTTCACCCCTTTACAAGCACAAAATTTTCCATATATTAATTAATTGTCAATGATACAACTTGTAAATTTATAATTTTCATCTTAGATGATCTTCCAATCTCAACTCTCATTTGAGCCATGCCTCAGTAGAAAAAATGACTGGCCTTAACCCTTTTGTTACCATATTTTTGTTGAGATGTTCAGCATTTCTTTCAATTAATCTTAAATGTAACAAAGAATTTAGTAAAATAACATAGTTATTAAGCAAGTGTTAAGAAAATAAATTGTGACTAAGGTTTGGTGGAAGATTTTAATTCCAAACTTTTGAAAACAAGACATTTGCCAGAGGCGGTTTCAGCTGGGTTGGTATCATAACGGTTAAAATACTTAATCTTAGTATTTAACCTGCAAGAACATATGGCCTTTTCTAGAAAGAGAAATAGACAATACAATTCTATATTTCTGAGATGAGAAATTTCATGTTATTTATCAATTAAAGTGGTATCCTCATCCTGGTCATTGCTTTCACAGTGTTTTGTCTTTTTGTTTGCTCCAGTTTTCTTCAGGTGTCTGGTGATTCACTGTAGTGCCTTGCTTGAAATTGAACTCAACCTCCAGGTAAATGCAGCGCGGTCACCTAGAGGTTCTGAGTTCAATCCTAGGCAAGGTACTAAGGTGAAATACAAGACACTTGAAGAAGGCTGAAGCATACAAAAGGCTGAAATATTGTGAAAGCAACAATCAAGATAAGGATACCACTTCATGGTCATAACATACTAGAATACGCACCAAATTTTCCTGTTGTCTTAAGGAAGAACATACTGGGTAATATGAATAAATCCTTAGATACATGAATCGTTAGGATTTCAAATCTCCTTCACATCAGTGAAATTTATTCAGATTTCTGGATATCAGAATCTGATTTTTGTTGATGCAGTTCTCCACTAGTTATCTTGAAATCTGGTTTATACATGCTAGATGCACAATTTCTGAAGAAAAGAAATAAAAATGTTGAGCTGGTCGTGGCTGGAACATCTTTGATCATAGCTCTGCTTAATAGAAAGCTGACCTGGAGCTAAAGAAGTGCAATCACAATGTTGGACAATGCATAAATTCTATAAATCAGTTTTGTTTGTCTCAGATGTTTACACAGAATGTGGAATTATGCTTTAGGCAAGGAACAGCTTATCCCCTTCCCAACTAATGAGACAGCTCAAAGGAAGAACACCTAGGCTGATAGAACACCAAATGAGCTTTGGGATCAGCACATAGTTCTAATAGTCAACTGTTCTTTCTTAGAGATAGAGGACTAGCATTATGAAGGGCATCCAACTGTAGAAACCATGCCTAAGCTGACATTGGGGCCTGACACCGCTCTGCATCAAACCATCCTGTGCATACCAGCATGGAAAATGGGCATTAAATGATAAAGACTAGAATGTATCCAGTACATTTTGTAATGTGGTTTACAATATTGAGGATGTGTAGCCATAGAAACCACACAGCATATGAGTGAGATATGGTTCTCAGTCCTTTTAGGAAGGCAGTAACTCCAAATATGATCTGATTTGGATTGGTCTCTCCATTCCATGCCAGCATAGAAGAGCACACAAAAGTAACGGTGGTGGTTCTTAAATGCTGACCATTTGATATTTTTGGCTGGTTTGAAAGTTGTAATTTATGCGCATTCCTCTGGCTGTTCTGTTTTTATCTTTTTACAACAAATGAGGCTGTAAAATGTATTTCTTTACATTTGGTGTCCTGAGAGAAAGAGCTTTCATCTTGAAATCTTAACTAGGGCAAGCCAATAAAGGAGCCTTTGTAGGGCTGCTCAGCCCACTGAAAACAGCATTGAAATATCCTTCAAATCACACCTTACTATCTGATAGTTCTTGATTTATAGAAAGACAGGATAATCACTGCTAGGTCTGTCTGGTGAATCAGGTCTGACCCACAAATAAAGATCATTATCAGCATCAATGAGGCCAACAGAAAGTGTTTAGACCAGGGCTGGCCAACCTGAGGCCCACAGGCCACATGCGACCCGCAGACTTTTATCTTGTGGCCTGCTTGATACTTTCTTGAAATGGGTTTATTTAAAGAAACATTTTAAAAATTTTATCAAATATTAAATATTGTAATGAAAAGTAAAACTGAAAGATACTACTTAGTTAGTTAGTTAGTTAGTTAATTTGGCTCAAAAGCAAATAGCAAGGCCATGTAGGGGGACATGGAGTTAAGTACAGGGTGGTGTTCATGTAAAGAGTTCAGGCCACTTGAGGTCAAGGGAGGCTTTGAACAAAGCGGTCGTTGGCATCTTCACCATCTCGTCTGGCAGCTTGTTCCACGGATCCGCAACCCGGACGGAGAAAGCTCCTCTCCTTTGATTGAGATGAAATCGTTGCAGGTAGAGCTTTTCGGAATGACCCCGCAGCCGACGCTCTGGAGCAGGAGTGAAGAACAGCTCTTTCGAGAGGTTACACTTTCCGCTTATGATGTTGTGGGCGAGAATGAGATCGTTTTTGCAACGATAATCTTTCATGTTGAATCAACGGTCATTCATTCCTTATTGTAATAATGGCATGAGAAAGTAAAACGCTTCCAATTCTGTCAGTATACAAACGGCCCTCAAAGCACTTTCTGTGATTAAAGTGGCCCCCACAATGTAATTCAAGTTAGCCAGGCCTGGTCTAGATAATCGAACAACAATAAGTCATGTTTGTCATGGAATTAGGATGACAGCTTATAGTCATGAGCTTGAAATTTGCTTAGAGCCATTGTTATTAGTTCCATGATAAGCCATGTAAATCCACATGCCTCGGTTTTCCTGCTTGATGAACGAAATTCTGTAGCCACAGCAACAGCACACCCAAACACCATCCTTTCTGAACCATACAGAGAAATATAAAACATAAAAACTGCCAACACCAAAAATAAAAATACACACTTAAAAAAAATGTATTGACAGATTAGGTGAGAGTTGGCAAGTAGTCCATTCATATTCAAAAAACAATGATATTTATGCTGCTTTTTACATCTCAGTATTTCCATCTCTATTCTTTACTTGTTTCAGTCATTTGACTGCGGCCATGCTGGAGCACCGCCTTTAGTCGAGCAAATCGACCCCGGGACTTATTCTTTGTAAGCCTAGTACTTATTCTATCGGTCTCTTTTGCCGAATCGCTAAGTGACGGGGACATAAACACACCAGCATTGGTTGTCAAGCAATGCTAGGAGGACAGACGCAGATACACAAACATACACACACACACACACATATGCCAGGCTTCTTTCAGTTTCCGTCTACCAAATCCATTCACAAGGCTTTGGTCGGCCCGAGGCTATAGCAGAAGACACTTGCCCAAGATGCCACGCAGTGGAACTGAGCCCGGTACCATGTGGTTGGTAAGCAAGCTACTTACCACACAGCCAATCCTGCGCCTATACTATATACACCAAGAATTAGCTCATCATCACACTTCACATTTCAGTCTCTCTTGCTTGATGTTCTTTCAATTACATAATTGATTCGTTATTAAAATAAATTGATAGCTTTGTAAAATTCATATTCATATTTCTGTTTTAAAAATAATTAATTTTTTCTGTTATTTTTTCCAATTTATTAATTTTTTTTATTTTCATTTTCATTTCTTTCTTCTAGAAATCTTTAAGTACCGAGGAATTAACAGCAGAGATGGCAAATTTGGAGGGCCTGATGAAAGATTTAAATGCCATAACCCAACAGGAATTCGAATGCTGAACTCTTCATTAGGCCTGACACATCCTTCATGCGGACATTCTGATGGGGACTAAACCCTCACATTGCCCTAAGCTCTGCCAGTCACTGTTCAGGACAAACGACCCAACTGGCTAATTGCAGTCTTTCTTTCCTCATCTGTACATAAAGTCGGCTAGCTATCCCGCTCCACCACCACCACCACCACTCTGTCATTGTCACCTCTTATTCTATCACCCTTTCTTTTCCTCTCTCTCTCTCTCTTCCTTCCTCCCCCCTCTTCCTCATTGCTGTCAATTAGCCAGATACTCAACAGAGCTGTGGGCTGGGCTGAGCATGTCCTTCAAATTTATCTCCACCAAAAAGTTTTCAAAGACGGTTGGAGAAAAATTCAGGTGCGGACTTGAAGAAGTCATCTTTCTTTCTTTCCTTTCCTTCTCTCGCTCTCTCTCTCCTCACCTCTTTCATTCCCGCTCTTTCTATCAACCCCATCTTCCCCCCCCTCTCTCTCTCTCTCTCTCTCTGTTCTTTGTCATCTTTTTATTTAAGAAAATGAAAATAAAGAGAAATATCGAAGATTTCAAAGAAAGGAAGAAGAAGAAGAAGAAGAAAAAAGGAACAAAAACCTGTTGACTGTTTAAATTTTAAACAAATATCACACATACACACATGTGCTGACATGCCCTTTTATACACAGAGTATGTGCCTGTGTTGTGTGCATGTATATGTGTGTGTGTGTATGTATGTATATATATATGTATATATATGTATGTATATATATATGTATATATATGTATGTATATATATACACATATACATGTATTTGTATATATATATATATATATATATATATATATATATATATGCATATATATATATATATATATACTCACAAACACATACATACATACTTATACACATACGCTTAACTGTGTGTGTGTGTGTATATAAAATCTTTTGTGAATTGGAAATTTCAGTGTGCTGGAAATTTTTTTGTGGACGTGAAAGCCCTAAGACTAAACATTTAAAAGAAGAAAAAAAATAATAAAATACAAGGTTCTTTTTTTTTTTTTTCTTAGACTGGGCAAATATGATGCTGTAATTAACACTAATGAGCTCAACTTCTTTGTTTCACACCCATACATACACACACACACATACATACATACAAATACACAGTTGTGAAGTAAAGAGAGAACAAAAGTGACTCTTATGCAATATGCCTCTTTACAATTAATTTTAATTCTTCATTTTTTTTTTTTAAATAACTTCCATAAACAGTATTTCTTCAACTCCTGTGTGTTTCGTTTTTTGCTTTTTATTTTTTATTTAATTTTTTTTTTTTCATCAAGTCATTCAAACCTTATTTTAGTCCTTTCTGTATTTCTACACCCACCTCTCCACCCCTCCTTTTTTTTTATATATATATATCTTTTCCAAATATTGAATGTCTGAAAAGAAAATGCGTTTGTTTGTGAATACATCTTAGTTAGTTTACGACCACATAAACATCACGACATAGCTTAACATGACTCTTTTAATTCATTAATGTGTCTTCATGATTCTCATTCATATTAAAATCAGTGAATTGTGAATCCCTCACCATCTTTTCCCACCTCTTCCTCCAGTCGTACTCCCCCTCAACCAAATACACAAATCCATATGTAATTAACAACATACTTTCAGCTTTATTTTAATACCATATTCTTGTGGTTTCTAATATAAAAAGACAAACAAATAATTTTGAAATAATTTCTAAACTGGGACTGGTTCTAAGAAAAGGTCAAAAATATTGTATGTGTGTATGTGAGGTGCAGTTTATTATGTAACTATATATATGTGTATATATATATATATATATATACATATATATATATAAAATCTTAGTGTTGCCGATCCCTGTTATGTATTCATAGAACTTACAATATCTTCTTTTTCTCCCAGTTCTACACCAGGGGTTTCACCTGATTTCATATCTCCCTTCTATTCTCCTATCTTCCTTTCCATTGTCTACCTGCTGTCATAACTGTGTGAGATCTATTTTATCACATTATCTATCTAAATTTTCATTACAAAAAAAATTCTTCTATTTTTTCAACACCAAATCTTGCTCTGTTGGTCTACCATAAATTTCTTTATGCTACCTTCAGTTTCTCCATCAAAGTTTTTTTTTTTTTTTGTAACATTTATTTTATGGTAAGATTTATCAGTACTTGTCACCCAGCTAACTCCATTGACTTCTTCATTAAACTACCCTGTGAAACCTCTTATTTTGTATCTAAAAAAAATTCTTTTTAAAGCAGGGGCATTTAACTGTAGTTGGTGTCTCACACACAAACATTTGCACACATATACCTGAAAATACTTTAAGACAATTTCGAAACCAAGAAAATATGAAACCAAAAATAACAATAATAAATATATACATAAATAAAATACAAAAACTGACAGAAAGGATGATATGATCATTTCAAGACATTTTGGATGTTTCTTTAGGGAACATTTGGAATCTTGAGATTCCAGTTTAAACCAAAATTCTTCATTATTATTTTGTTTTTTGTTTTTGTTTTTTTATATATTTATAAGGGGGTGATGCTGCTTTTGTATTCCTTCCATTTTAACCCTAAATTAAATTAAATTAAAATTCTTCCTTCATAATAGAACCTCCTTACATTTAATTTAAAAATTTTGTACATGTATAACACATTTCATTCTGTTCTAGAAGTTCTAAAAAAATTTTAACTGTCCTCACTATAATGGCAACATAAATATACGGACAATGGAATCTTCTGGATATTGTTTTGTTTCATCCAATTCATCATCCTTTCATTATTTTTATTTTATTTCTTGAACAACTTTAAGTAATGAACAAAAAAAAATAACAAATAACATCATTTTGGAAACAAGGTCAAAGTAATTCTTTTGTATAAAACAATTTTTCAATCTTGATTCAGCTAATCCTTTGAACTATGAAAAAATATTTATGACATAAAGAACAAGAGTTATGAAATTAAAATTTTTGCTGATTTTTTTTTAATATTCTTTATTTTTATTTTATTTCATCTTTAATTTTACTTTCGTGTGTGCGCGCATGAGTAGTATTTTCCTATTATTTACCATTTAGTTGCTATAATTGAAAAATCTTCTATATATGATTTAATTGGAATTGCACAGAAACCGATATTTCATTGAAAAAAAAAAAAACTGGAAAAAATTAAAATGATAAAATAGGAGAAATAATTAACCCTTTACCTATCCAAAGCATTTCCATAAATTTCTCCTAAACATCCATACTTGTTTTCAGACTTTTAGTTAGTATGTTCCCAGTAATATACAGCTTTCCTCTCATAAATCATAATTTACTCCTGGTGGTTGAAAAAAATTGGGAATGTGTATCATATGTTATGCATGGATGCCAGGCAAATATGTCCTGTGTATCACATGATGTACAGAGTAGGTAAAGGGTTAAGCTAAATGAATATTACAGACCACAAGTAACTAAAAATGTATAGTATTTTGAGGTACTCTAGCACTAGCTTGATCAATAATGGTACCAAACTCTGATATAGCTATTGTGTTGTGAACATAAGCAAATATTACACTTCTTAGCTCAGTTGCTTCTGCAGGAATGGTAAATATTACATGGTGCTCCTTAAAGTGAAATAGTGGCTATAAGAAAAAGTAGACAGATGGAAAATACTTGCTTTGGCAACTTGCATTAATGTCTAAACATGCTAAAGCCATCTAAGTCATGCTTCCTTGAAAAACTTTCTCTTTCTTTAAAATCTATAATTTGTATTAACCAACTCTCTGACGAGGATGATGACAACATGATGATAATATTATCATTATGGTTTGTATTGTGTTACAGCTGGCATGTTTTTAGATTAAGAGCATTGTCACTACTTACCTAAAGCTGCTTATGTAGAAATCAGGTACCAATCTTATTTATCCAGAGAAGTTTGTCTCTTGTCAGGTAACACCATATATTTGATGATGATTTAAGATTTAACTGGAATAGATATGAATAGTTTTATCCTGATCTTCCCAGAGAGATAAATGGGCTGGAATATTCTACTACGATAGAGAACCAAGCAAGAAATTGATTGCAAAATAATTAACCTGTAATACAGAAATACCTCATATCATTATCTCTCAAGAGAAGTTTTAAGTTGATCTAATTGATCCCTAATGAAATGAGAGTTAACAATGTCTCCAAGACATTTATTAAACATGCCTTAAACAGTTTGAATCTCTGCCATTGTAACTGCCACAAAAGAACAACTAGTTATGATGCTAGCAATAGAACCTTACTGATTGCCTTTAGCAAGCATGTTTCTCATCGACATTTTCCTATTTTTCAGTGTGTGTATGTTTGTATGTATGTATTTCTGTTCCAGTCTGCTGTTTTCTTTTTAAAGTTTTATCCACACCACACCACATCTTTCAATACACACAAACACACTTGTTTCATTGAAAACCTCCCACAAACATATTCACCACAGACACACACACACTCACACATGCTCATATAATATACTACTTCACATGAACACCACACAAACTATTCATTATACATTACACAACCAGAGCTGAATACTGCCATCTAATTACCAAGCAAAATTAATAGTCATTAACAGTAGATGTAGGTTTGATTCTTCTCATTTTAATAGTTTCTAATGGGTTTTTTAAAAAATATTTTTGTTACTCATAAAACTTTCAGAAAATGTTTTCTTTATCTTATTTTTAAATTTTAAATTCAACCTATATTATGTAGTTAGCAAGTAATTTTAATATTGACTGATGCAGGTTTCCGTCTGTTTGAACCTAACTGTGATTAACGTGGCAGCATTATTTAATACCACTCAATTTCATAAGTGGTTGGCATCTCTTAACTGAGGCCAACTAAACTGCAGTTGCGTTGCATAAAGTTGAATTTTTGTATTAAAGAAATCATTCAAACTTACAGACACATTCATGTTGGATAAGAGAGTAATAAAATCTTGTCACAAGGTTTTGGAGAAACAGTTGACATTGGTTAATAGGGTTTTTGTCCGAATTTGTAAATCTAACACTGACATTGTGTAGCGTTTCGTGAAGTACATTACCAAAATATTTTCAGATGAAAATAATATCACAGACACTTCACAGGTTGTGTAGTTAGCAGCGAGGTGAATATGTATTTATTTAGTTAACCATTTCATATCTACTCAATCCTCATTAGTTGACAGATTGCAGACCAGATTTTGTGTTGTTTATCACAGGAACATCGCAAACTTGCAGATATTAATGACAGGGTGATGTAGAATAATAATAGTGGTTGCTCTATGGTGTCTGTCGTGTGTTCAAAGAGGTCATACAAAACATGTAGATTTATTAGGCTCCAGTTCAGATTATAACTATTTTTATTTAAGCCACTGTAAAGATTTATGGAGGTTTTTCTTCTGTTTTGTCGAATAGATGATGTATGTAACCCTATCAGCAAATTGTATTTATGAAACCTGATGTTAAGAAGTAATCATTGTCATCAAAGCAGGGTATGGGGGGGGGGGAAATTGGTTTAGGGACAAACAAAAATGCCATGTGGTATTTAGTTAGATCCCTTTCTGTTCTGGTTTCAAATTTTGCCAGAGTTGCCTTTGCTTTTTCTCATCCTGGGAATCAATAAAAACAAATATATCTATCTTCATTTATCACAGGAATTTTGTTCCAAAAAAATCACATTGATAAATGAGTCATCTCCATGCCCTTTGTAAATGGAATGAATGGTAGATTCATTGACACCAAACTCATGGCCCACAGCAGAGAAGCTTCCACCTTCATATATTTTCTTCATCATCTCTACTTTTTCCTGTAGAGAATGCACTCATCTGTGTTGTTTGTAAGGATCAGATGCCTTCATATTTTTTTTCCCTGTTCACTAATCTCATATTGATTGGAATGAGTACATAAATCCAAATAAAAAAAAATAATACTCTGCTTCACAGCATGACCATGTAAACATAAGCGATAGTGCATTCTGGGTAACTAGTCATTGTGGGCGGATGCCAGAGCTTGCTACTGCAGTACAAACAGTATTTTCAACAGATCACTGACCTGTGTTATCACGTATCAATCCATGATAAGCGTAATGCGGTTCACAATTGAGCCGACTGTGCTACCCTGGATCAGTGATGAATAAATTGATGACACTTGAGGTTACATGTACTGGTATTTATTTAATCAACGACACCCCGCCCCCTAAAAGCATGTGGTGTTGTATTTAAGTTAGAAATTGTTATCACTATTATTATTATTGTTGATTGGTCCCCAGTCATGTGGCTAAGTGGTTAAGGTGCTAAATTGTCCATTTATCATAGCTTTAAAACCATCTCCCAGACAAATTGTACTGCAATGTGTGTATGTGCATATACGTATGTTTGTGTGCATGTATATATATACATACATATATATATATATATATATATATTTAAACATGCATGTATGTGTGTGTGTGTGTGCACATGTGTATGTGTATATATGTATGTATAATAAATAAAAGCATTACTAGAATAAAGCCTGAACGAGCTGTAGAATTATGCAGGCATAGAAATACTGAAAAATCGACTAGACTGAGCTGAGAGAAACAATTGAAATAAGCCAATGACATGGATTGTGATGAATGAAGTATGTATGGATATATCAAATGATATTTAAAATTTTCCTCTTACTTGGAGAAAGAAAACAAATGCCTAGTGGTATTCATTCATTAGCAAGTCCCAAAGTGAGTGACTGCTAAGAGTGGGAGATAATTTCATTGAAATCAGAAATAAAAAGATTTTCATGCTTAACTCTTAAGCATTTATTTAGACTGGATATATCAGACCAAATATTCTAACTGTTCTATGTTGAAACTGGCCAACCTCTCACACAGACTACAATGTCATTCTAAAAATAAACAATCATATCATTGAAACGTCAATGCCTCAAGATAATGCATGCTTAATTCAAAACGATGTTAATAAATTATTTTGCATCTGACTGCTAAAGGATTAAGAGAAAAATTTGATCTTTGTAAGCAAGAACAATGGCTGTTTCAGTGTTATTGACTCTCTTCAGCCAAGCTTAAATAACGTTGGATACACTTGATCAATAAATAAAGGTTTAGTTAGTTTTTTTACATGTAGAAAAAAGGATTACAAAGAATTTTTTACGTAAACACTAAATTTGTGTCATAACCTTATTTTTTTTTTACTTTTATATGTAAAAATATCTGATGTTTATTGATCAAGCATGTCAGTTGTCTATGCTTCACTGACAAGGTGCTATAACAATGCAGTTTGGTTGTTATTACCATTTCCAGTAACAAAATGTCAAAGATTTTTCTCTTAGTACATGCATTCAGATTCTGTAAAATGTAAGGTTTGAATTAATTATGCATTATCTCATAGCTCTGAGATTCTGATGGTGTGTTTGTTTTATTTTTAGAATGACATTGTAGGGTAGGTGTAAGAGACTGGATCTGACCAGTTTGAACATAAAACAGCTAGAAAATTTTGGCTTGATATTATAGCTGGATTAAATGCTACAGGATTAAGCATGAGAATTGATTTTTTTTTTTTTTATTATTCAGTTCTTAATTTATTGAAGTTATCTTCCCTTGCCCTTGTGTGTCACTAACAAATTTTGGTAGTTTTTGTTTTCATTCTCCAATTAAGAAACAAATTTTAAATCATTGAGAATGTTTGGGTGTATTTCATTTAGTAAATATATACATGATACCTAGGAAAATTGATATTTGCTATTAAATCACACCAGGCTGTTATTGATTTCTTTTTATATTCCTCTCCCCACTCCTCTGTATTTTAATTGGATATCTATTATGTCTTGTTCTTTGAAATTTTTTTTTATGAAATAATAAAATAGTAGAATGATGTTTCAGTTATGACAGTTTGTAAAACTAGTATTAATAAATATATTCCCTTCTATCCCCTCCAACATTATCCTTGTCCCCTTCTTTCATACCAGACCAAATCCTGAAACTTTGCAATGAGATATGTTTTAAATCTTCCTTTCTTTTATTTTTAATTCATTTTATCTTTATTTATTTAGTTACGTTTTTTGCATCAGTTTTCTCAAATTAGACTTTTGGTTTTTCTCTGATTAGTTCCTATTTTAAGAATGGATTGTGCCAAAAAAAAAATATACAAAAAAGGAAAGAAAAAATTGTTCACTTTTGTTTCTCTCTCTCATCAATTGTTAAAAAAAACCCCAAAAACTTGTAATATTGAATGATTTTTGTTAAAAGGGATGGGGGGAAAATGAAAGTATTGTGCAAACTAACAATGTACATACCTACATTTATTCATGCATATAATGTGTATGTGTGTGTATATATACACATTCATATTTATATATACTACATGTTGAGGAATATATATATATATATATATATATACTATACTGCTTCACTGAGAGGTAAATCAGTGGGACAGGATAAATAACTCACCAGGTTTCCTGTTGGATTATATGTCAGTCCTTTTACATACAGTTTGAAGGTTTGAAGCCCGGGAAATATGAATGCCTACTGGAGAAAGGCAGTCACAAGTGGAGTAGGGATCTCGAGAAACAGCATGCTGTTATAAGAAAAAAAAATCCTTACGAAAAATTATAAATGAAAATTAAAAAAAAAACAAACAAACAAAAGGAAAAGGTTGTAAGAAACAGTTATGAAATCTGAACAGACTATACGTATCTGTAATTGATATATGTATATATGTTTATATCAATAATTGATCTAAAACTGATTCTTGATTTCACTCAGTCATACATTATCCAAAAGAAAAAAAAAAGCTCAGAATTTCACTGAACTTTGACACTCCCCCACCCCACAAGATCACAAAATCAGTCATCGACAACCTCAATTTGTGGAATAAAGAAAGAAAAAAAAATAATAAACTCTTCCAAGCAAAAACAAAACAAAAAAATAGAGATTTTTGAAATATATTAAAAAAAAAAAATTGATGTGACAATAAATTTTTACAATAACTATTTGTTCCTTGTAATATTTATTTTCGAAATTTAAAACATTTGTGTATATAGGAGTAAGAGTGGCTGTGTGGTAAGTAGCATGCTTACCAACCACATGGTTCCGGGTTCAGTCCCACTGTGTGGCACCTTGGGCAAGTATCTTCTTCTATAGCCTGAAAGAAGCCCATCGTATATATGTATGTATGTGTGTTTGTTCCCCCAACATCGCTTGACAACCAATGCTGGTGTGTTTACATCCCTGTAACTCAGCGGTTCAGCAAAAAAGACCGATAGAAAAGTACTAGGCTTCCAAAGAATAAGTCCTGGGGTTGATTTGCTCAACTAAAGAAGGTGCTCCAGCATGGCTACAATCAAATGACAAACAAGTAAAAGAGTATATAAATATGTGTGTAGGATTCTATAACCTCCAGGTAACTCTGATCTTGCAAGTAAGTAGCTTAATACTAAATCCTTATTCCCCAGCACATCATCCCTCTGGAATATATTTCCTAGTCTTGTCTTTAGGTTGTAACCTACATTAATGGCTTTAAGCTCGGCTGTCTCAAAGGGCCTGCAAGGGCTATGGTCCTTTCTTCCTAATTCACATAGTGTGGCTGTGTTGTTTAGAAGCCTGCCTTGCAACCCTGTGAGTTCAGGTTCAGTTCCACAGCACCTTGGACAAGTGTGTTCTACTATAGCCCCAGACTAACTGATACCTTCTAAGTGAGTCTGGTAGATGGAGACTGTGTGGAAGCCTTATGTGTGCGTTTGTCATCCCAGCACTTCTTGACAAATGGTATTGGTTTGTTTATGCTCCTCTAACATAGCAGTTCAGCAAAAGAGACCGATAGAATGAGTACAAGACTTAAGAAAATAAGTGCTGGGCTCATTTTGTTTGGTTAAAAGCTTTAGTGTAGTGCCCCAGTTATGGTGAAGGTGCATGGCTCAGTGGTTAAAGCATCAAGCTTGAGATTGTGAGTTCGAATCCCGGACCGGGCTGCATGTTGTGTTCTTGAGGAAGACATTATTTCACGTTGCTCCAGTTCACTCGGCTGTAGAAATGAGTTGCAACGCCAAGCTGTATCGGCCTCTTTGCCTTTCCCGTGAATAACATCGGTGGCGTGAAGAGAGGGGAAGCTGGTATGCATGGGCGACTGCTGGTCTTCCATAAGAAACAACCTTGTCCAGACTTGTGCCTTGGAGGGTAACTTTCTAGGTGCAAACCCATGGTCAGTCATGGCCGAGGAAGGGTCTCAGCATCAGTGCCTCAATATGGCTGCAGTTCAATGAGTGGAACAAGTAAATAAAAGACAGTATCATTTGTGTGGTAAGTAGCTTGCTTATCAACAACATGGTTCTAGATTCAGTCCCACTGTGTGGCACCTTGGGCAAGTGTCTTCTACTATAGCCTCGGGTTGACCAAAGCCTTTTGAGTGGATTTGGTAGATGAAAGCTGAAAAGAGCCCGTTGTATATATATATATATGTGTGTGTTTGTCCCCCCAACATCGCTTGACAACCTATGCTGGTGTGTTTACGTCCCCGTAACTTAGCGGTTCGGCAAAAGAAACCGATAGAATAAATACTAGGCTTACAAAGAATAAGTCCTGGGTTCGATTTCCTTGATTAAAGGTGGTGCTCCAGCATGGCTCAATCAAATGATTGAAACAAAAGAGAAAGAGAGAGTATGCATACGCATATATGAATGTATGGACGTACGTACGCATATATGAATGCATGCAGGTATACATACATATTTCAAAGGGTGTTATACCTGCGGACTGGAGAACAGTGATAATCTGCCCAATTTTCAAGAAAGGGAGCCGCGAAGACCCGCTTAACTACCGACCGGTTTCCCTTACATCAATAATCAGCAAGATGTTCGAAACCATCCTTAAGAAAAGTATGAGGCTCCACCTCCAAAACACAGCCTCTATCTCTGATTCCCAACACGGCTTCGTGCCGAAGAGATCATGCTTGACCAACTTACTGGTAATGGAAGAATTGGTGACGCGCATCCTCGATGATAGTGATGCTGTTGACATCGTTTTATTGGACTTTGCCAAAGCTTTTGACTCGGTAAACCACCGCCTAGTACTTGTCAAGCTTCAAGCATATAGTTTCCAGCCGGATATTGTACGATGGGTTGGTGCCTTCCTCTCAGGTCGCTCCTTCCAAGTCCAAGTTAATGGTTCGCGGTCCGACGTCTCCAGTGCGAGCAGTAGCGTGCCTCAAGGTTCAGTGCTTGGGCCCTTATTGTTCTTAGTCTTCATAAATGACTTGCCCGACGACCTCACGCAACACACCCTTCTATTTGCCGACGATGTCAAACTGGTTGCTCCTCGTGATGTTATAGAGGATCTTCGTCAATGCCTCCACCAAATTTGGAGGTGGTCTAACGAATGGGACCTGTGTCTGAACGTGTCAAAGTGCTGTCATCTGCCTGTTGGCTCTCCTCCTGCAACTCGACTTGATTTCGAGCCGGATCGTCTGCTGCTGGAGAGGACCGATCAGGTAAAGGACCTGGGTATCTTGGTGGATTCATCCTTTTCGCCTTCGGCCCAGTGCGTCCATGCTGCCAACAAAGCATGCGGAATTCTGTTCTTGATTCGACGGTCATTCGGAATGCTCACAGCAGCCATATTCCTACCACTCTATGTCACGCTGGTGAGACCCATATTGGAGTACGGGATTCAAGCCTCTTCTCCTTATCTCCTCAAAGACATACAGCATCTCGAAAGAGTCCAGAAGCTGTCTACCCGCATGGTTCATGGCCTCAAAAATTTGTCTTATGAAGAAAGGCTGAGGACGCTCGACCTTTATTCTCTAGAAAAACGCCGCCGCCGTGGTGATCTCATTCTCGCTCACAACATCATAAGCGGAAGGTGTAACCTCTCGAAAGAGCTGTTCTTCACTCCTGCTCCAGAGCGACGGCTGTGGGGTCATTCCGAAAAGCTCTACCTGCGACGATTTCATCTCAATCGAAGGAGAGGAGCTTTCTCTGTCCGGATTGCGGATCCATGGAACAAGCTGCCAGACGAGATGGTGAAGATGCCGACGACCGCTTTGTTCAAAGTCTCCCTTGACCTCAAGTGGCCTGAACTCTTTACATGAACACCACCCTGTACTTAACTCCATGTCCTCCTACATGGCCTTGCTATTTGCTTTTGAGCCAAAAATTAACTAACTAACTAACTACAATAGTGTCACCACGAAAATGTGTACAGCATGCAATGGAGAGCTGCATGGGATAAGCTTGATGCAAGGATGTGAGTCTACAGGTGTGATGATGATGTGAATTGAAGTTGTACTTTGATGCTCATGTGGTTTACAAAACAAATGTCAGTTACTCGTGGGTCTGCAGATTATGAATGAGGTGTTGAACACTAACGGAAATGGGCTTATAACAAAGAGGTGTGTTTTAATAGGAAAGGTGTTCATGCAATACATTTAATGGAAACAATGAGACGAAACAGCGAAATATGTCACGTAGGGAAAGTTTCTGTTAGCAACTCAACACGGGGCTAGTTCTTTTTTTTTTCTTTTTTTTTAATATACTAAGTAAATTTACAGGTGATGTGTCTTTGATAATCTGCGAATGAATATTCGACCCATGACACTCTGATTTGGCAAGAATGGAGAACATCATGAAAATGGAGAAGGTGGTGAACTGGCAGAAACGTTAGCACACTGGGCGAAATGCTTAGCAGTATTTCGTCTGCCACTACGTTCTGAGTTCAAATTCCGCCGAGATTGACTTTGCCTTTCATCCTTTCGGAGTCTATAAATTAAGCACCAGTTATGTACTGGGATCGATGTAATCGACTTAATACCTATGTCTGTCTTTGTTTGTCTTCTCTGTGTTTAGCCGCTGGTGGGCAGTAAAGAAATAGGTATTTCGTCTGCCGCTACGTTCTGAGTTCAAATTCCGCCGAGCTTGACTTTGCCTTTCATCCTTTCGGGGTGGATAAATTAAGTACCAGTTACGTACTGCGATCGATGTAATCGACTTAATCCGTTTGTCTGTCCTTGTTTGTTCCCTCTCTGTGTAGCCCCTTGTGGGCAGTAAAGAAATAGGTATTTCGTCTGCCACTACATTCTGAGTTCAAATTCCGCCGAGGTCGACTTTGCTTTTCATCCTTTCGGGGTCAATAAATTAAGTACCAGTTACGTACTGGGGTCGATGTAATCGGCTTAATCCTTTTGTCTATCCTTGTGGACAATAAAGAAATAAAAATGGAGAACGTCATGACAGCTTGGATGTCTCGACAGCCTGTGAAATTAGCAACTAATTTGACTGCATTTATAGGCTGTGTTCACGGAAAGTTCTTGACGGATCACCGAACCATCATTTGGACAACAGCCATTCATTGGATAAAATTCAGTTGTACACATGTTCAAACTATGACTGAATTGTGACTTGAGATTCGTCTGTGGCAAAACACGGGATCGAATCCAGTGTTATAGGCTACAGAAAGATAAACTCTTGACTACTAAACATCAATGCACGATGTATGGGTACCGGTATGTTAATGAATAGACCCAGAGTTTCCTCTGTGCATCATTAAAATGACTAAAAGAGGTTGAGGTAGGTTCTGCACTCCGACCTCGCAAAACGCTCCTCGGCAACGACTTCCCAAAGAGACCTATAGGTTGGAGGGTTGTCGCTTGAGTGGTATAAAAAATGTCATCTGCCAGGGGTAGGGAATCACCAATGGACAGTGGATGCAGCGACGCGCTCTTACAGCGCCTTCTCCCATATTACTAATACTAGTATACTAATATCATTAACCACAGACTCAGATTCCAGAGTGGTCACACGGGTTCTATTTTTAGTTGGATGATGCTCTCGTTGTGTTTGACTAAATCCCCTAAAAAATCTTGAGTAGTTGAGGGTATTTCTACTGAAGCTCCGAGAGTATTTATGATTTGAGAAGAAACGTTTCTTAAGGGAGCATGAAGAATGTCAAAGCCCCTACATAATGATGTAGTCGCTGTTGCGTTGAACATATTATGTTTATCTTCCTGTTTTATTTGGGCTCGAGGTAGATGATATGTAATAGATTTTTATCCGTAGAGTATTCCTCGTTGAAGACTGCATTGTAATATTGGAATGCGTTGAGAAAAATCCATTACAAAGTCTTTGACACCCTCATTGGATGATCTAGGACAGGTCGACTGCCAACCAGTGCAGCTAGTTCTAGCGAAGTTTGATCAAAAAATTTATGGAAATCAGAGACGTGACTTCTCGCCAAGCTGGTATACTGGTCGTTTATGGTTAGAGTATTCTCTTGTTTTATTTTGCTTGTCGGCACTTTCATACTTCTGCTCAAGCTGATAATTGTTTTATTAAAAATGGACATTCTAATTGGCATCATGCAAAAGAAAAAAAAAAACAAAGGTTTAAATAAGCACGCAAACTCTGCATCCCATATCCAAGCTATGGTAACATGGAAGGAACGCCAACAGCGTTTATCCACAACAACATCCGTGTCTTCAATCTTGCAAAATGATCAGTTATTATATCAGTTTCATTGTTCATTTTCTTTGTGCAAACGAATTGTCTTTTCGAGAAAGCGAAACTGAAGCTTTTCAGGATCTTTATTCGGAAGATGATACGTAGCCTTGTGGTCTTTTTATGAAATTATTCCAGTATACATTAGAGAAAGACTCAAAGCTAATGGAACGTTACAGCATGATTCCAAAAAATGCGACCTACACCTCAGCAGCAATGCAAAACGAAATCATCGAATTGTTGAGAAGACACTGTCAGCCTCGTGGTCGATGTTTATTTGAAATTATTTTAAAATAATGTTTAAAGATTTGGCTGTTATCTCTAGCATGTAGAAAGACCTTTTAGGCTTAACTATGTGCTTGTTGAAAATCATTTAAAAAATATTGGAGTCGATGTATTCGGCTAAAAATTCTTCGAGGTGATGCCCCAGCATGGCCTCAGTTTAATGATTGCAACAAGTAAAATGAAAATAAAAAGGAAATATATCAGAAGTTTTGACCAGGTTAGGCATCTTGATGGCTTGACACCATCAACAGTGATACCGGAATGGACATAGCCAATCTGAAAGAAGCGGCCCAGGATAGAACTGACTGGAGGACACTGATCCAACGAGTGACTGAGAGTTGACTTCGACTGAGCGGATAGATAGATAGATAGGCGTCAAAAAGAAGAAGAAAAAAAACGAAAAAGATATCTGAAAAATATAAGCATGGGGCTTTTGTCTACTTTCACACTTTATGTAGGAGCTTTTGTCCATACTCCTGTTCCGCACCTCCAGCTATCAATATAGCACCCCCAGTTGCTATCGGCTGGCTACGTGGCTGAGTTAGAGGGATCAATTATCCATTGGAAGCAGCCTCTAGTCTTAAAATATCGGTCGAGCAAACCATTAATAAGTTTTCAGTGATCAATTCACGTATTTTGAGCACTATAATATAATATGTTTAAAACTTGTCTTCCCGTGTTGTCTTCTTTTTATGCTGTTACTGAGTTAGATAATAGCAAGGGAGATAGTCCTTATTAGTATCGCTTTTTCTCCCGGAGTTCTCTCCCTTAAAACTTTTCTCTCAGCCATCACACATAACGAAAGTGATTCTGAACTAACAAGCTAGTCTTTATGAGGTCGATAGACCACTTGCTAGAAATATCAGCCAACCTCCCTCAAATCACCTTATAATTACAGTCTTAAACAAAGACGAGCCCTCTGGAATAATAATGATATAATTGAAATGGCGCTGGCGTCTTGTGCCTCGCTACAGATTGTTTTTGATAGCATCCATGAAACTTTGTTGGGGTTCATAGCCCTTTGGCAGTACCCACGGCCCTTTGGTACAGCTCATGAACTTTTGGTAGCAGCCATGAACGTTTGATGAAGGTGATGACCTTTTTGATATTGTCCATGGCCCTTTTGTAATGCCCATGAATATTTAGTAGAGCTTATTCGCCCCTTCGTAGTATGTTACCATTTGGTAGTGCCTGAAGCTCTTTGATAGAATCTACGGCACTATCTTAGTGAACATGACCAATTTGTAGTGTTCATGACCCTGTAGTAGTGCCCATTAGCGTTTGGTCGTGTCCAGGACAATTTCGTAGAGCCAATAATCCTTTGGTGGTGCCCATTACCCGTTCCTTGTGCATATGGCCCATTCGTAGTGCCATGACCATGCAGTGCTCATGACCACTGCATAGTACCCATGACCCTTTGGTAGCACCTATGACCGCTTTATTTTTCCTGTATCCCTTTAATATTGGGTTGTCCGGAAAGTTCGTGCCGATTTATAGTAGCTTACCTTTCGACTTATTTTAGAACATGGTTGAGTCCATAAAATAGAATTTGACTACACCTCCATTTAGAGTACAGTTTAAGCTATCTTTTCGTGGAAGGAGGTTTATGTTCCTATAACCTGTGTTAATTTTGTAACCCTTTTAAATGGAAGATAAGAAAGTTCATTTTCGGCACTTGATGCTTTGGGAACCAGACAAAAATTGCTGCAGCTCAGCTGGGATGTATTACCCCACCCTCCATATTCACCAGATATTGCTCCTTCGGATTTCCACTTATTCAGGTCTCTGCAGAATAGTCTTAATGGTAAAAATTTCAATTCCTTAGATGACGTAAAAAGATTCCTTGATGAATTAATTATTTGTTATGAAACCACCTCAATTCTGGGAAGATGGTATTTTCAAGTTAAAGATGGAGACGCATTATGCAACAAAATGGCTCATGTTTGGTTGATTAAAAATTTAATGTCAAGTACTTATTGACCTTTTTCTTTCCTTTAAAAGTCGGCACAAACTTTCCAGACAACCCAATAGTAGCTATGACGTTTTGGTAGTGTCCACGACCGTTTCGAAATGCCCATAAATCTTTGGCACTGCTCATGACACTGGTGGGACCCATGAAACTTTAGTTGGTCCTATGACAACTTGATATTGTCCAATGCCCTTTGGTAGTACCCATGATCCTTTGACAGTACTCATGACCCATTCATTGTACCGACCGTTGTTTGGTAGTGTCCATAACTCTTTTTCTAGTATCCATAACACTGTACTAGTACCTATGACCGTTAGGTAGAGCCCAAGCCCCATTAGTAGTGCACGTGGAGTAGTTACTACGATACAATTATCGTTCCTATAGTCTTTTGGCAGTGTCCATGGCAATCAGGTGGTGCCAATGGTCCCTTGGTAGTATCTATGTTTCTTTGGTAATGCACACGACTCCTTTTGTAGTGGCCATTGCCATTTAGTAGTTCCCATGACTCTCTGATAGAGCCCATGTCCCTTTGGTTATGTCCATAACTCTTTGGGATTAACTGTGACACTTTGGCAGTGACCATGGCCCTTTGACAGTACCCACGATACGTTGGTAGTGCACATGGCTGTTTTATTTTCCCTGTGCCTCTTTAGTAGTGGCCATGACTGGTTGTCCAAAGCCCTTTGGTGAGGCCTATCACCCTTTGGCAGTGTTTATAGCCCTGATGTATCTTTTGGTGGGACCCATGGCACTTTAGTTGGTCCTATGACTGTCAAAGGGCCATGGTCACTGCCAAAGTGTCACAGGTAATCCTAAAGAGTTATGGACATCACCAAAGGGACATGGGCTCTATCAGAGAGTCATGGGAACTACTAAATGGGAGAAGGCAATTCCCATGTCCCTTTACAGAGCCTCGAAAACTGGTGGGAGGGTGAGAGGAAGGTAACCTCAAATCATAGACCTGGCCTAAATGCCAGGCCATTGGGTGGCATTAAATCAGGTGATTTATTAAGTCTACTACTCAAGTAGATCATGACAGGATTTGAACTCAGAATGGCAGAATGAATGCTCCAAGGTATCTGGTCCAACATTGTTATAGTTCTGCCAACTCACCACTCTGGACTAGTACGTTTTTTTTTTTGTTGACCCTGAAAGAATTAAATGTAAAGCTGACCTCAGTGAGATTTGAACTCAGACAGCAAAGAGTCAAAGGAAATACCACTGAGCAACACTCTAACAACACCACCTGTTTGCCATCTCGAGGTAAGAGAGAAATAGCAGCCAAATATATCTCATATCACAGTCTACTCTCTTAAAAAGAAAGAAAGATATATTAAGATATATGGCCACAGTCTAATGGCTGAAACTAGTAAAATATCATCCTCATCATTCTCAACATCATCATTTAATGTCTGTTTTCCATGCTGGCATGGGTTGGATGGTTTGAGAGGATCTGATGAACTCAAGGACTGCACCTAGCTACAGTGTCTGCTTTGGCACAGTTTCTATGGTTGGATGTCATACCAAATGCCACCCACTTCACAGCATGTATTGGGTGATTTTTTTTTCAGGCCAGAATTACTAGTGAGGATGTCATGCAGTTTTCAAGACTATAAGCCCCAAGGAGGTAACTTTATGCTAGGAGGTGAGGTATAAAATGAATGAGAAAAGGGACCACTGCAGAACATATATACTGTAAGCACAAGGCCTGAGATTTGGGGGGAGGGGACCAGTTGATTAGAACAACTCCAGTACATAACTAGTACTTAATTTATTGACACCCAAAAGGACGAAAGGCAAAGTTGGCCTCAGTGGAATTTGAACACAGAATGTAAAGACAGATGAAATACTGTTAAGCATTTCACCTGGAGTGCAAACATTTCTGCCAGCTCACTACCTTGTATACTCTTTTACTTGTTTCAGTCATTTGACTGCAGCCATGCTGGAGCACTGCCTTTAGTCGAGCAAATCGATCCGGGACTTATTCTTTGTAAGCCAGTACTTATTCTATCGGTCTCTTTTGCCGAACTGCTAAGTGACCGGGACGTAAACACACCAGCATCAGTTGTCAAGCAATGCTAGGGGGACAAACACACACACATACACACACATATATATATATATATATATATGCTAAACGATGATGATGATGATGATATATATATACATACATATATATATATATATATATATATATATATACGTATATACAACAGGCTTCTTTCAGTTTCCGTCTACCAAATCCACTCACAAGGCATTGGTCGGCCCGGGGCTATAGCAGAAGACACTTGACCAAGATGCTACGCAGTGGGACTGAACCTGGAACCATGTATGTATGTATATTGTTTTTGCTGGGAGGAGAACAGTTGATTAGATTGACCCCAGAATACAGCTTGTACATAATTTATCAACCCCGAAAGGATGAAAGGCAAACTCGACCTTGGTGGAATTTGAACTCAGAACGTAAAGACAGACAAAATACTGTTAAGCATTTCACCCAGCTCATCACCTTGTATGTATGTATATTATGAAAGAATGAGGCTAAGTGGTGTTGCACTCACAATTGCTAGATTGTGGAACCGATTCTCAGACAACACATTGTGTTCTGGAGCAGAACACTTCATTTCATGTTGCTCTGCAATCATTTGAACACCGTTTTCCATGCTGGCATGGGTTGGACGGTTTTACTGGAGCTGACAGACTCCATGTCTGTTTTTGCATGGTTTCTATGGTTGGATGCCCTTCCTAATGCCAACCACTTTACAGAGTGTACTGCCATATATATATATATATATAAGTTCACTTAAAGGTTAAAAACCTCATTAAGGGATAATAAAATCCAATGAATATACTGGTTTATTACCTATTACAAAAAGTATTGAATATTAACATCTAATATTTAAACTGTAAGGTAATTGGATAATAATGAAAATGGAATGGTACATTTTTTTCCACCTCCAATGACATTCAACTTTAAAATGTTTTTAATTATACTAATTAATTTCTAATGTCTTGAATCGAAATCCAATTTTGTAATTAATAAATAATTATTAATTTAATTATCTTTATTTTCTTTTATATATATATATATATATATATATATATATATATACACATACATACATTGTTTGTTTGCTTTGGGGTTTTATATTAAACTGAAGGATTACTCAGTTCTTTTTGTAGAATACATATTTATTTAATTTTTACAAGAATAGTGTTGACAGTGACATTGAAGTTTGAGCCTGCTTAGCTTTCGTCTGATGAAGGTTAAGCCGGCTGGAAGTTCAAAGCAACTGTAGCACTATTCTTGTTAAAGATTATATATATATATATATATATATATAACCATGACCGACCAGACTATCAGATGTTGCTACACATTGCTGGTCACAATGTACTTCGCATTGTTTTAGCCTTCAAATGACACCACCCCGCTGGCTAAGTGAGCAGGCCAACAGAAGGAAGAGTGAGAGAAAGTTGTGGCGAAAGGGTACAGCAGGGACCGCCACCACCCCCTGCCAGAGCCTCATGGAGCTTTAGGTGTTTTCACTCAATAAACACTCACAACGCCCGGTCTGGGAATCGAAACCGCAATCCTACGACCGCGAGTCCGCTGCCCTAACCACTGGGCCATTGCGCATCCATACATATATATATATATATATATATAATAATCATCATCATCATCGTTTAACATCCGCTTTCCATGCTAGCATGGGTTGGATGATTTAACTGAGGACTGGCGAACAGATGGCTGCACCAGGCTCCAATCTGATCTTCCAGAGTTTCTACAGCTGGATGCCCTTCCTAACTCCAACCACTCTGAGAGTGTAGTGGGTGCTTTTACGTGCCACCGGCACAAGGGCCAGTCAGATGGTACTGGCAACAGCCACACTCAAAAGGTGTTTTTTATGTGCCACCTGCACAGGAGCCAGTCCAGCGGCACTGGCAATGACCTCACTCGAATGTTTTTTCACATGCTATCAGCACAAGTGCCAGTAGGGCAGCGCTGATAACAATCACGCTCAAATGGTGCTTTTTACGTGCCACCAGCATGGAAGCCAGTCAGCTGCTCTGGCAACGATAACACTCGGATGGTGCTCTTAGTGGACACGAGTCAACAAATTTGATTTCGATTTCACTTGCCTCAACAGGTCTTCACAAGCAGAGTTTAGTGTCCAAAGAAGTAAAGGTACGCATAAGTGGGCTGGTTACACCTCTGGCATAGGCCATTGGTTATGGTCTCACTTGGTTTGCTGGGTCTTCTCAAGCACAGCATATTTCCAAAGGTCTTGGTCACTAGTCATTTCCTCGGTGAGGCCTAATGTTCGATGGTCGTGCTTTACCACCTCATCCCAGGTCTTCCTGAGTCTACCTTTTCCACAGGTTCCCTCAACCTCTAGGGTATGGTGCTTTTTCACACAGCTATCCTCATCCATTCTCACCACATGACCATACCAGCGCAGTCATCTCTCTTGCACATATATACATATACATACATATATGTATTTGTATATATATATATATATATGTATGTATCACATAATCAACCACGCTATCAGATGTTATACATCACTAGTCACAATGCACTTTACATCGTTTTAGCTTTCAAATGATGTCACCCTGCTGGCTAGGCAAGCAGGCCAACATTCCCTCTGATCAGAAGGCTATTCCATCACAGGGTTACCTATTCACAGCCTAGTGGACTTGAGCAATGTGAGATGAAGTGTTTTGCTCAAGAACACAATGTCTGGGAATCAAATCCTTGATCTAGCAATTGAAAGCAGAACACCCTAAATGCCTTCACACACACACACACACACTTGCACACAAGAATTCTATAATACATAAGCCTTCACAGAAATGTAGTATTTTAATCTTGTTATAATTTAAACTTTTGTTTAACACAATTCCATCACCATTATTACTCTTTCATGAAGAACCTACATTCCGATCTTTTTAATCAAAGAGTATATGTGGATTTCTTGTGGAGTTTTTTTTCTTTGTTTTTTCATCATAAAACAGTAAAAAGAAATTGTATTTGTATATATATATATATTCCAACATTTGTAGTGATATTTTTTTAAACAAAAAAACCTACTACAAATATCTTTATTTCAATATAACACTGATTAGAACCAAACATTGGAACCAGAAAGACATAAGGCTACAAAGTGAAAGTTTTAGCAAGGTTTCTGGACATTCAGGAAAATGGTCTCTTCTTTTGCAGATCTCAAAACAAAATTCCTTTTTTTTTATATGTATATGTATATATAATTTTTGGTTTCTTCTATCTACCATGTATTTAAAAAAAAAAAAAAAGTAATTGTTTTTTAATTTTAGGCACAGGCCCAGAAATTTACAGGGAGGGGGTAAGTCAATTACTGGTATTTTATTTTATCAACTCTGGGAGGATGAAAAATCAAAACTGACCTAGGTGGGGTTTGAACTTAAAACTTACAGAACCGTAATTAAATACCGCAAGGCATTTCGTCCGACGCTCTAAAAATTGTGCTAATCTTACCAAAAATTGTGTCTGACATAGGCACAAGACCACAAATTTAAGGGGAGGGATTATTAAATCAAATCAAGTCCAGTATTTAACTGGCACTCAATGCTATCAACACCAGAGGGATAAAAGATAAAACAGAATTTGATGGGATTTGAACTCAGTGGTTAAAGGATCCATACAAATACTATAGGGAATTTTGTCCCATGCTCTAATGACTCTGCTAACCTACTACCCTTAATAATAATAATAATAATAATAATAATAATAATAATAATAATAATGATGATGATGATGATGATGATGGTTTCAAATTTTGGCACAAGGCCAGCAAGTTTGGAGGAGGGGGTAAGTCAATTACATCGACCTAGTGTTCAACTGGCAAAGTCAACCTCGGTGGAATTTGAACTCAGAACGTAAAGACCAGATGAAACAGAACTAAGCATTTCACCCAGCATGCTAACAATTCTGGCAGCTTGAACGCCTTGCTAATAATAACAATAATAATAATAATAATAATAATAAAGTAATGTCTGTCTGAGGTCCCAGTAGATGCAATATCTTCAATCAACAACATCAGGATATTGGATACTGTGTGATGTCTTAGATAATAATAATAATAATAATCTTTTCTAAGGCCTGAAATTTAAGGGGAGGGGGCTAGTCGATTTCATTGATCCCAGTACTTAACTGGTACTTATTTTATCGACCCCCAAAAGGATGAAAGGTAAAGTTGGCCTTTGTGGGCTTTGAACTCAGAATGTAAAGACAGACGAAATGCTACTAAGCGTTTTGTCCGGTGCGCTAACGATTCAGCCAGCTCACCAACTTATAATAATAATAATAATAATAATAATAATGATAATAATAATAATTAATAATAATAATTTATTCTCTCCATTTGTTTGTCACTTTTAATGGTCGGATATATATTTCTATTGAAATACTGAAATTACAGGAAGAAAAAGAATTTTCATCACCCAAGATCTTGGTTTAAAAAATTGTGAATAAAATACTAAATTCTAAAGTTACAGTTTAATTTTTTTTTCTTCTTCTTCTTCTTCTTCTTTTCCAGAATCTACATCACTCCATAGACTGACATTATTAGCACAAATTTTCTTGTCACAGGAAATTAGTTGAATAAAAGAAATTTGAAGAGATGAAGGAGGAAAAAAAAAAGTTTCACTGTTTTTGAAACATGAATTACAAGAAAAGTGTAAGTTAGCAGAAAAACTGCAATATGGCCATCTCTATGAACATCATTCTCACTTATATGTTTATATATATATATATATATATTTTTCCCCTGCCAATAAATTAATCATTAGAAGTAATAACAATAATAACTATAGCAACTGAAATAATTATAATATCAATAATAATAATAATAATAATAATAATAATAATAATAATAATAATAATACGATGGTGATGACGATGCTAATGATGATGATGATGGTGATGGTAGTGGTGGTGGTGGTTTCTGATTTTGGCACAAAGCCAGTAACTTCAAGGGGGAGGTCTAAGTTGATTAGAACAACCCCAGTACTAAGACTTGGTGCTTTGTTTTTATCTACCTCGGAGGGGATGAAAGGCAAAGTTGACCTGGAAGGGATTTGGGATCAGAATATAAAGGGCCAATAGAAACGGTGCTAAGCATTTTGTCCGACACTAACGATTCGTCCAGCTCAATGCAATAGTATCAACTCTGAATGGATGAAAGGCAAAGTCAACCTAGGCAGAATTTGAACTCAGAACATAAAAGACAGATGAAATGTCGCTAAGCATTTTGTCTGGCATGCTAGTGCTTCTGCCAACACACCACCTTATATAATAATAATAACAATAATAATAATAATAATAATAATAATAATAATAATAATAACAATAATAATAATAATAATAATAATAATAATAATAATAATACTAATAATAATAATCCTTTCTAATGAAGGCACAAGGCCTTGAAAGTTTAGGGGAAGGGACTAGTCAATCACATCGACCCCAGTGTTCCACTGGTACTTAATTTATGTGGAATTTGAACTCAGAATGTAGCGATGGACGAAATACCGCTAAGCATTTTGCCTGGCGTGCTAATGGTTCTACCAGCTCGCCACCTTAGTAGTAATAATAATAATAATAATAATAATTATAATGGTTTCAAATTTTGCCACAAGGACAACAACTTTGGGGAGGGTATGAGTCGATTACATCACACCCCGCCCCCACAGTTTTCAACTGGTATTTTGTCAATCCTAAATGGATGAAAGGTGAAGTCGACCTTGGTGGAATTTGAACTCAGAACGTACCGAGAAGCAAAATACCATTGAGCATTTCATCTGGCGCACTAACAATTCTACCAGCTTGCCACCTTAGTAATTATGATAATAATTCCTTTCTACTGGAAGCACAAGGCCTCAGATTTGGGGGAAGGGATTAAGTCGATTACATCGACCCCAGTGCGTAAGTGGTACTAATTTTATCAACCCTGAAAGAATGACAGGTAAAGTCGACCTCGGCAGGATTTGAACTCAGAACGTAGCGACAGGCGAAATACCACTAAGCATTTTGTCCAGCATGCTAACAATTCTACCAGCTCACCACCTTAGTAGTAGTAGTAATAATAATAATAATAATAATAATAATGACAATAGTCACGACAATGACGACGACGATGATATTGATGATGATGATGATGGTGATGATGATGATTTCAATAATACAATACTGAAGGGTAAAGTGATCCTATGACCAAGAGGATTGAAGTCATGCAGAGAAAGAAAAAAAAAAGTTTGGATTAAAGTTTATATGATTTACAAGAATAACCATTTGCTAAGAGGGGCAATATTCTTCACAGCTGGGGCTCTTGCATTCCGTTCTGTACTGTATATAAACGTCCATTAGTAATAACACAGTAGTTTGGTACTTCCTGCTTTAGCTGTAGGTTGTAGTATTATCATTAGTATTATTAATTGGTGAGTACTCTTTGTATTTTCTACACATTAAACCGGGAGGTATTTCTGTCCTGTACATATATTTTTTTTTTTAATAATTTTTTTTTATTTTAACACTAGGAGGTTTTTCACGGGGTTTCTATTTTAAACACAGTATTAGATTTATTTTTGTATATTCAATTGTGGTGAACTCATGGAGCTGGTGGGTAATTTTCGTGGGTTTTTTTTTTGTGTTTTAGGTGTTGTTGTTGTTGTTGTTGTTGTTGTATTTTGGTAAAGGATTAACGGGATGAGGTGTCTTTATACAATTAAAGTATAAAGTGTCCACAACCCGTGTATGCAAACATGTGTGGGTGCAAATTGTATTTCATTCAAGAGATGTGTGCATGCTTGTGTCTGTGGAACAGAAGTGGAAGAATGCAAATGCTATATACATGTATGTGTATATATATATATATATATATATATATATATATATATATATACACACACATACATACACATATATACATATATATACATACATATATATACATATATTATATATATATATATATATATATATATATACACATACATATACATATATACATATATGTATACATACATATATATACACATATATATACACAGATATATATACACACACGCATATATATATATATATTTACACACATATATATATATATATACCACATATATATACCCATATATACGTATATATACACATATATACATATATATATACACATACACACATATATAAATATATATATTTATATACATACACACAAACACACACATATATATATACATGTATATATTTGCTAATGGGAATTTGTGTACAAGTGTTCCTCTGAAAAATAAAATGTGTTTTGCAGACCTATTATATGGGTTTGTTTTTGTATACTGATGTGGATGCGAATGTGTGTGCAAGTGTCTGTGTGTGTGTGTTTGTGTGTTTGTGAATGTTTCCTTAGCTGTGGTAGTGTGTAATATATTTCATTTTTTTTTTTTCTGTGAATTATCATAATTGTTTTCTTTTCCTTTGAGTATATATATTCAATATATACAATATTCGTTATTACAGTCTTTTTACACTCTGTTCTTTCTGTTTACCTGTGCATGCCTACACACACACACACACAATATATATATACGCATATATATATGTACATGCATATATATATATGTATATATATATATACATATATTATATATATATATACACACATTCACACAAACACACACGTGTGTGTGTGGGTGTGTATATATATATATGCATATATACATATATATATATACATATATATATATATATATATATATACACATATATACATATAAATATATATATATATATATATATATATATGCATATATATATATATATATATATATATATACATATATATATATGTACATGCGTATATATATATGTACATGCATATATATATACATATATATATATACATATATTATATATATATATATATATATATATATATATATATATACATATATATATATGTACATGCATATATATATATATATATATATATATATATATACATATATATATATAACATATATATATATACATATATATATATATGTACATGCATATATATATATGTACATGCATATATATATATACATATATGTATATACATATATATATATATATATACATATATATATACATATATATATACATATATATATACATATATATATACATATATATATACATATACATATATATATATATATATATATAATATATATATATATATATATATCTGCTGTCATATTAGTGAGTTGTCTTTCCCTTGTTACTCACTGATAATTTCTCTTTAAAAATTACAACAATCGTTACATGTTTACTCGTCAGAATTTTCAAACATGGTCTCTCGCAATAGTCAACAGCTTACACTCATTTCCATTTCCATCAACAACCAGTCGACTCACTAACTAACTAACTAAATAACCGCACTCACCAAACACAAAAAGACACCACCACTACCGCCACTGCCACCACCGCCACAACCACACCCTTCATACCAAATTTAAACCTCTCCCTCACAGCCAACCCAACCCAGTGCAGCCCTGCACAGCACAGCCCGACCCCAACCCGTAACCTATGTCTCCATATGCATGTATCTTACCAGCTACACAACCAGCCAGTCTGCTAACCAACCAACCAACCAGCCAACCAACTGACCGACCGACCAGCCGACTGACCAACCAACTAGCCGACACAACACTTCACCGTCTTCATCAACAAGGTATATCTTCATACATAATATCGCTTACCTCAACCAGCACCACCACCGCCGCCACCAATACTTTCACAGTCCTCCACCTGAGCCTCCATTCCTAAACCACCCACCCACCCATCCGACCACTCTCCATCCATCCGTCCATCCATCCGTCCGTCCATCCATCCATCCGTCCGTCCATCCATCCATCCATCCATCCATCCATCCATCCATCCATCCATCCATCCATCCATCCATCCATCCATCCATCCATCCATCCATCCATCCATCCATCCATCCATCCATCCATCCATCCATCCTCCTATTCAGTTTTATTGATTCAGTGTTATCAATGGAGATATTGAACAGCCTTTCTTGAATAAATATTGTAGAAAAAAAAAAACAAATAATTTTTTATAAATAATGGCATCTATATATAGTTATTATCATCTCTTCGATGAAAATTTGGGGTTCCTTGGTCCTTCTGTAAAAGATCGAAGTTCATAATTGGCAACGCGTGCGTCATATTCAAATCGGTCACGGGCAAAAATTAAGCGCACGTCGGTATGTAGGTAGAGTTTCCCAGATTTGCTACTTGAGATCCTGTAAGAAAGAAAAAGAATCAAATATATAGTTATATATATGCAGACATATTTACAAAAACACACATCATCATCATCATCATCATCATTATCAACAACAACAACAACAACATCATTTAATGTCCACTTTTCCAAAATTCATTAATGTAAATTTTTGATAGCCACGGGCGAAGGGGTGACTTTGTGGTAAGAAGCAAGCTCCTTACCACATGATTCTGGAATGTTCGTACTGGAGTTTCCAGTGTGAATGCCAAGCAGTACAGCATGTCGTTTCCAAATTTCTGGCAGAGTGAATTACATCATGGTGCTGTTTTTCTCAGAGAGTGCCCAACTGACCCTACAATACTGTGTAGTCGACAAAATCAAAGACAAACAATGCACATATATATATATATATATATATATATATAGATAGATAGATAGATAGATAGATAGATAGATAGATAGATAGATAGATAGATAGATAGATAGATAGATATAGATATATATAGATAGATATAGATATAGAGGTATCAAGCTGTTGGACCAGGTGATGAAGGTTACGGAGAGGGTCATAGCCCAACTAATTAGAGAGAGAGTTAGTTTAGATGAGATGCAGTTTGGGTTTGTGCCAGGGAAAAGTACTACTGATGCTATATTCCTGGTAAGGCAGCTGCAGGAGAAATACCTAGCCAAAGATAAGCCCCTGTACCTGGCTTTTGTTGACATGGAGAAAGCCTTCGACAGGGTCCCCCGATCCCTTATCTGGTGGGCAATGAGAAAACTAGGGATAGATGAATGGTTAGTGAGAGCTGTGCGGGCCATGTATAGGGACGCCGCTAGTAGGGTGAGGGTTGGAAATGAGTACAGTGAAGAATTCCGGGTAGAGGTAGGGGTCCACCAAGGCTCAGTACTCAGCCCCCTCCTATTTATCATAGTCCTCCAGGCAATAACGGAGGAATTCAAGACAGGATGCCCTTGGGAGCTCCTCTATGCTGATGACCTTGCTCTAATTGCTGAGTCGCTATCAGAACTGGAGGAGAAGTTTCAGGTGTGGAAACAAGGATTAGAATCGAAGGGCCTCAGAGTCAATCTAGCTAAAACCAAAGTCGTAATCAGTAGGAAGGTAGACAAATCACAAACACCTTCAGGTAGATGGCCCTGCTCGATCTGTAGAAAAGGTGTAGGTAGAAACTCTATAAGATGCACCAAGTGTAAGCTATGGACACATAAGAGATGCAGCAATGTCAAAGGAAGGCTAACTAGGAAGATGGTTTTTGTATGTGGCAGATGCTCAGGAACAATAAACACTGAAAATGCTCTGAGACCAACTTCCGTCACTTTCCAGGGAGAAAAACTAGAAATAGTTGATAGTTTCCGTTACCTAGGTGACCAAGTCAGCAGCGGGGGCGGGTGTGCTGAAAGTGTAACTGCTAGAGTAAGAATAGCTTGGGCAAAGTTCAGAGAGCTCTTACCTCTGCTGGTGACAAAAGGCCTCTCGCACAGAGTGAAAGGCAGACTGTATGATGTGTGTGTACGAACAGCCATGCTACATGGCAGTGAAACATGGGCCGTGACTGCTGAGGATATGCGTAAGCTCGCTAGAAATGAAGCCAGTATGCTCCGATGGATGTGTAATGCCGGTACTCACACTCGGCAGAGTGTAAGTACCTTGAGAGAAAAGCTGGACCTAAGAAGCATCAGTTGTGGTGTGCAAGAGAGACGTTTGAGCTGGTATGGTCATGTGGCGAGAATGGATGAAGATAGTTGTGTGAAAAAGTGCCACACCCTAGCGGTTGAGGGAACCTGTGGAAGAGGCAGACCCAGGAAAACCTGGGACGAGGTGGTGAAGCACGACCTTCGAACTTTAGGTCTCACTGAGGAAATGACTAGAGACCGAGACCTCTGGAAGTGTGCTGTGCGCGAGAAGACCCGGCAGGACAAGTGAGTCCACAACCCGTGGCCTTCTACATGGGATGGAGCCAGCCTACGTATGCATACCTTCCCTTCTTGGGACACAAAACTCTACTTGTGAAGACGTGTTGAGGCAAGTGAGGATCAGAATCGAAATCGATCAATGGAAATTGCGGATGTGCTACCAGTGCCGGTGGCATGTCGAAACTCTGCTTGTGAAGACCATTGAGGCAAGTGAGGATCAGAATCGAAATCGATCAATGGAAATCGATCAATGGAAATTGCAGATGTGTTACCAGTGCCGGTGGCATGTAAGAGAACTTTCCGTTTCGCGACCGTTGCCAGCACCGCCCGTTTCGTGTCCGTTGCCAGCGTCGCCTGGCCCTCATGCCGGTGGCACATAAAAAGCACCATCCGTTCGTGGCCATTTGCCAGCTCTGTCTGGCACCAGTGCGGGTGGCACGTAAAAAGCACCCACTACACTCACGGAGTGGTTGGCGTTAGGAAGGGCATCCAGCCGTAGAAACACTGCCAGATTTGACTGGGCCTGATGAAGCCTTCTGGCTTCACAGACCCCAGTAGAACCGTCCAACCCATGCTAGCATGGAAAACGGACGCTAAATGATGATGATGATGATGATGATGATATTCATTCAGTCAATAAATGTGTGTAAATATATCTTGTACACACACACAAAGCTTCTGGTTGACAAGTAACATGTAAATAAAGGATGCCTAACACACTTACCGTAAATGAATCAAATATCGGAGATAAGAATGTTCATCACTAGTTGGATCGGCAGGCATATACATAGTTCTTTGACGCATGAACGTCTGAGAATTCGAGGGCATATCTTGCAAGTCGTACATCACCACAAACATTTTCACCACCGTCTTGTTTGGGTTAAACAGCGTCTGCAAAATAAGGGAGAAAAAAAGGAATCATTGGAAAATCAAGGAATTCTATAGCAAGTAATAATAATAATAATAATGGTTTTTTGATGTTTTTGACATAATTAGGGAAGGAGAATATAGTTAAATATAGCAAGACCTCCAGCCTGTCACTGGTATGCGAAAAGATAAGCAAAGTCAACCCTGAAAGAATTTGAATTCAAATCCTAAAGAAACAAAAGACTAGCATTGATTTAGAACCCTTAAAACAATAGCACTAATAATATTTTCATATTTTGGCACAAGGCCAGCAATATCAAGGGGTAGTTGCGGGGGGGGGTAAGTAGATTATATCAATCCCAGTGCTCAATTGGTATTTTTATTGACCCCAAGGCGGCGAGCTGGCAGAAACATTAGCACACCGGGCGAAATGCTTAACGGTATTTCATCTGCCATTACGTTCTGAGTTCAAATTCCGCCGAGGTCGACTTTGCCTTTCATCCTTTCAGGGTCAATAAATTAAGTACCAGTTGCGCACTGGGGTTGATGTAATCGACTTAATCCCTTTGTCTGTCCTTGTTTAGCCCCTTGTGGGCAATAAAGAAATAGGTATTTTTATTGACCCCGAAAGGATGAAAGGCAAAGTTGACCTTAGCAAAATTTGAACTCAGAATGTAGAGGTAGATGAAATGCCACTAAGTATTTTGCGCATCATGCTAACAAGTCTGCCAGCTCTGCTGCCTCAACCTTTTCGATACCAACCCGGCTGAAAGTGGCTCTGGCTTTGCAGTACAAATATCTTTGGTCCATAAGCTTTGAATTAAAATCTTCCACCAAACCTTAGTCACAATTTATGTTTCTAATACTAGCTTAATGATAACTAAGTTATTTTACTAAATTCTTTGTCATATTTAAAATTAATTGAAAGAAATATTGTAATGAAAGGGTCAAAATATATAGAGAAACAATTCCTAACCCTTTTGATACCAACCCAGCTGAAACCGCCTCTGGCTCTGTAGTACAAATACCTTGTTTTCATAAGCTTTGAATTAAAATCTTCCACCAAACCTTAGTCACAATTTATGTTCCTAATATTAGCTTAATGATAACTTATTTTACTAAATTCTTTGTTATATTTAAAATTAATTGAAAGAAATATCGTAATGAAAGGGTCAAAATATATAGAGAAGCAATTCTTATCCCTTTTGATACCAACCTGGCTGAAACCGCCTCTGGCTCTGTAGTACAAATGTCTTGTTTTCATAAGCTTTGAATTAAAATCTTCCACCAAACCTTAGTCACAATTTATTTTCCTAGCACTAGCTTAATAATAACTAAATTATTTTACTAAATTCTTTGTTATATTTAAAATTAATTGAAAGAAACACAGAGCATCTCAAAATAAATACAGTAATAAATGGGTTAATGATAATAATAATCCTTTTCATTGTAGGCATAAGATCTGAAATTTTGTGGAAGAGAACTAGCTGAATACATTGACTGCAATGTTCAACTGTTATTGACTGTGAAAAAGTGAAAGGCAAAGTCAATCTTGGTGGAATTTGATCTCAGAACGTATAAAAGTGGATGAAATGCTGGTAAGCATTTTGCACAGCATTCAAATGGAAAATTAATTATAGAGATATTAACAGGGGCCCCTTTAACTCAGAGTAGCTTAAAGCTTGGAGTTAAAAATTAAACATATATTTACAACAATCAAATAAATAATTTGTATATTCTTTTTTATGTGTTTAAATTCTTTTTAATCTAATTTAACCCTAACCCTAATTTTAAAAATAATTGCACCCTCTTTTGATTTATTGGGTCCTTTTACATTCAACAAAAAATATCTAATTCAACTGTGTTCGTCAGAATCTCTTGAGGCCTTTTTAAGTTTTGGGGCCTCTTCAAAATGTTTCATGCCCCCTAGATTATTACCTCCGCCTTAGCAAAGGTGGAGGTATTGTTTTCAGTCGTGTTTGTTTGTTTGTCCATGGACAAGATATCTCAAGAACCACTGGATGGATTCACATGAAACTTTCAGGAATGTTTGGCCTTGTAGCTGGCACAAACTGATCAGATTTTGGGATCAATCCGATATTGGACAAGGATCTGGGATTATTTTTCCGTTTTTTTTTTACTTAATTTTTGAGAGCGGTCGGGTTCGTTTTTAGTATTCTCATTTGTGAGAGCAGTTGAGTTTATTTCAGATATTCTCATTTTAAAAAACATCTCTGGTTAATCGTTGAGAGGGCGCTGGTGTTGCCTTGGCAGAGGTTTGCGCTCTCTGAGTGCACTTGTTTACAATGTAATATTTGTTTTTACAATGCACATTCCTATTGGCAACATCTAAACAGTTGACAATTACACATGCAAAATTGTAGGGGCGCCCAAAACCTATTGGCCCACGGGCCCCACTAGGTTTAAATCCAGCCCTGGTTCTATCCTGGTAACTGAGAATGTACAGCAAATCATATACCATCAGTAGTATAATTATTTGTAAAGTTGGCCACAGGGAAAAGAAATATTTAATTATTTCAACTTACAACTTGGACGGTTCCAACTTTTGGTACATGATATCCCTTTTTGGAATAAGATTCTAAATTTATGTGTCCCTGCAAAGAAAATGATTATGAAAGAAATTAAAAGACAAAATCCAAATTTAAAATGTTGATAAATAAATGGAAGAATCTTAAGAAAAAAAAAGTGCAAAGAAAAATATTTTTATAATTTTAAAAAGTTAGTCATGGGTGAAGTGGTAGTGCCCATGTCTTATGCATTTTTTTGCAGTTGATGGTCAGCGTGAACAACAACAATGACATCAGTGATGAAGATGCTGCCACCGTCATTGTAGCCCCTGCTTTATCATCATCATCATCAACTTCAAACACCAATTTTTCGTGTGTACATGGGTCAGAGAAAACTTATTGAGACAGATTTTCTGCGGCTGGATGCCCTTCCTGTCACCAATCACTCCCTTATTTCTAAGCAAAGTAATATTTTCCCATAGCAAGACATGATTTACATGGAAGACTGGAAACAGAACCTTGCTTGAATGATGATGATGATGATAATGATGATGCTCATTTACAACCATCAAGTGATGTCTAGACAAAGATGCACACACACACACATATACATATACAATGGGCTTCTTTCAGTTTCCATCCACCAAATCCACTTGCAAGTCTTTGGTTGGCCCAAGGCTGCAGTAGTAGTAGAAGACACATGGTGGAACAAGTGTTCCACCATGGTTGTTGGTGAACTGGTCATCTTCTATTTCTGCTTTACCTGTTAATATGTTTAAAATTTACCTGACAATGGGGGCAGGTTTTTGCCATGATCTAAGAATGCATCAATAAAATGCTGCTGAAACAGATGCTGTAAATTTTGAACCCCCACTTGTGCTCTTGGTCGGCCCGAGGCTATAGTAGAAAACACTTGCCCAAGGTGCCACGCAGTGGGAATGAACCCGGAACCACGTGGTTGATAAGCAAGCTACTTACCACACAGCCACTCCTGCACCTAGTAAAATAGGAATCAAAGGGGTCCGTAGGTAAAAAATGGTTGAGAACCACTGGACTAAATCTTTCGAGACGGTGCCCCAGTATGGCCACAGTCCGATGACTGAAACAAGTTAAAGATAAAAGATAAAGAAGAAAGAATGGTTTTAATTTTTTTAACTCACCAAATAAGGGGAAGGTGCATTGTCATCAGAAAGACTGAAGAAATATGAGGTTACAGGTAAACAGATGTGTTTTGGACAGAATGTTCCACTGGCACCAATCTCTGCAACGAATCCTTCTACCACACCACTTGGTTCAATACGACCGTTTAAAATGGATTCCTGCAAATTCAAAAAATTTCATATATTACATCTGAAAATATTATATTAAACTCAGAACATAACGGCAGACGAAATACCGCTAAGCATTTCACCTGGCATGCTAATGTTTCTGCCAGCTCGCTGCATTTACATCTGAAAATATTATATTAAACTCAGAACATAACGGCAGACGAAATACCGCTAAGCATTTCACCTGGCATGCTAATGTTTCTGCCAGCTCGCTGCATTTACATCTGAAAATATTATATTAAACTCAGAACATAACGGCAGACGAAATACCGCTAAGCATTTCACCTGACATGCTAATGTTTCTGCCAGCTCGCTGCATTTACATCTGAAAATATTGCTTTGGTATCATTTATTATTATTATTCAGCTGAGGTTAACTTTATTTTTCATCCTATTTGGGGACAATTAAACAAATACCAGTTGAGTGCTGGAGTTGTACTAAAATTTGAAATCATTATTATTATTAGAAAATTGCTATTTTTAAATCTCACAACGAGAGGTATTCAGCAACAGTACTTTGTAGTAAAGATTCTTTGCCAACATAACATGGCAGTCCTGGTTTAGGGCAAATGTTGCTGTAATTTAGCCCCAAGAGACATTGTCTCCAGCTGGCTATACAACATGATCTGTGTTCTTTCGAACAAGGGAACCTAGCACCCCCAATCGAAATATAAGGACACAGATCATGTCATATAGCCAGCTGGAGATGATATCTTCTGGGCCTAAATTACAGCAACATTCATCCTAAACCAGGACTGCCATCTTAATTGGAAAACAATCTTTACTACATTATTATTATAATTATTATTATTATTATTATTATTATTATTATTAGATATTAGGTTTTCTGCTGTTGGACACCCTGCCTGTCACTGGTGTTCACCTTTTTCCAAGTAGGATATTGTTACCTGCCACCCACGGCCAGACTGGTTTCCACAGAATATTGGAAATGGTTGACACTGCTAGTATGACAGTGACACTCATTTATGACAAGCATACAATGTCTGGAAAAGGAGACAGCACAAACATACATACTCATGTACATACGTATGAGTAGCCATGTAGCTCCTCCACAACAAAAACAGGCTCTACCACCAACCTCTTTCCTCACACCCTAACACCCCCCCCATCTAACATAAGGACACACCACTCCAATTAAGGTTTCGTAGACTTGTAAGTTATATGGTAACCTCACGAGTGCCAGTGGTATAAAAAAAACAAAATCATCCAGTACACACTGGGAAGTGGTTGGCATTAGGAAGGGCATCAGGACATAGAAATTATACTCAAGTAGACACTGGAACAGGATGTAGTTCTTGGATCTGTTGGATCCTGTCAAACTATCCAATCCAGCATAGAACATGGACATCCATTGGTGGTTGGGGGATAAAATATAGAAGTACTGGGATTGATATAACTGACTAACCTCACGCCCCTTGTGCCTAAACCAAAAATCCATTATTATTATTGAGTGAGAGAGCAGTGCATGAACATCAAAGTGACACTGGGGTAAAATATATGAGATCCAATATACCTGTCATGATTACCTGTCTGATAAGGGTACACCAGGTACATGCATCACAACCATATGTGTGCAACATGGTGATCTTACATCAAGCTAAACAGCACATGACCTTGTTAGAATTTGTTTCAGGTCAAGTAACCCATCCTAGTCAAAAGGTCCTTCAATAAGAGTTGTTTAAAGATGTTGAATGAAACACCCATGTTTCCAGACGTGGATTATTCAAACCCCAAAGAATCCCTCTCGACACATGGCTATGATGCTCCCCAACTACTTCTGCTCGTGATCAGAGATGCACATATTATCAGCCACCAAAGGAATGCTCAACTGGTTAAGGTCAAACAACTGACAAGCAAATCTCTGGTATTGAGAAAAATATTTGTTGTAGCCCATCTTTTATACCAAGACAAAACAATGTACATGATAACACTTCCAATCAGTTAAGATCAGCAGCCATGAGAATCACTGGCTAGTATTGTATCAGGGCATTATTATTATTATTATTACTATTATTATTATTATTGTTATTATTATTATTATTATAACATTACTATTATTGGATGTTCTTTAATTTGTTGTGGCCTTTAAAGTTAAGGCATCCCAGCACTAACTGAATGACATCAAGCATTCAATTAGAAACATTTAATTGTTAGCACAGGGCTCTTAACTAGAGTCGAATTAAAATAAATATCTATTTTATTAACAAAACAATTTCTCAAAAACCAAAAAGAAAGCGAAGGGAGGAAAAAAGCCTTTACGTTATTAAACGCACTAAAATGATGTACTTTTGAAAAGTTATGTCCCTTGATGTAGATAAAAAGTTATCTCCCTTAGTACCTTCCCATCTGACGAAACAAACTCTATTAGTTTATTTATACGATAAGATACAAATGAAATAAAAGGATTTTATTGCCAATTTATAATTTTTACTAACTGAAAACTTTTAACACCCGCTATTTTCAAATTAGATATTTGAATTGTACATCTAGCAAAATTGGCAAACTGCTAAAGAAAAAAAAAAGGGCTCCGTATTTGATGGCTTGAAAGACGCACGGGCATATTAAACGCACCCTAATTTCAGCAGCGCATATTCATGTAACATAGGTGTGGTCATTGGAGACATTTCCGTCTTTTTTTTTCTTTTTTTTTTCCGAAAAAAAAAGGTGCATTTTATATACTACCAAATACGGCATTTCATTGCAAGAACATCTTTGATTAATGGGTCTGTTGATATAACTAAGCTGTAGGGTGAACACCAAACACTACATCACAGTAAGTGGATCTTGTGAAATTTTTTTTCCCAACCACTTGAAGTATTTAAAATTTTTCTCTAGATATGTTTTTCAAATTTTCTATGCACATGTAACTTCATTAATTTCGAGAAAAAAAAAAGGAAAAAAATGAATGCGATTTTCGCCATTAGCGTGCAAAACTACATTTTTTTAAAAATCTGGTGATAATTCGAAATACCGCAAATGGTTGGAAGAAATTTAACAATATCACAATACACTACGACGAATGAAAGGGAGATGGGGGGGGGGGGATAGAGAGAGAGAGATCTACGAAGCCAACAAGAAATTACAACTAAATCTCTCTCAATGTAATCCTAGACACACTTGTGTATGATTAAAAATAGTAAATTTGATTGGCTTCAAGTCAATGGTTATTTTTGCCGTATTATATTGTAAACAACTTAGGGCAGACTGTGACACATTTATTTCTTATTAAAATTAGAATCGGCATTACACAATTGGAGGTAAGTGTAAAATAGAATATTGTTGAGAATTAAATGTTAAGACAGGTGTTACACAATTAAATTTCTTGTTACTCATGTTAAGGCGGCGGGCTGGCAGACTCGTTAAAGTGTCAGGAACAAAAAAAAAAAAGAAAAATGCTTTGCAGTATTTGTTTTTTGTTTTTTTTACGTTCTGGGTTCAAATCCCGCCAAGGTCAACAACTTTGCCTTTCATTTCTCAAGGATGTCGATAAAATAAAGTGCCAGTGTACCAGTCAAGTACTGCAGTCGATGGTTTTAACTTAATCCCTTCCACGGAAAACTACTGGGCTTATGTCTAAATTGGAAACTAACGTTGTTGGTGTTAAATATCTATGCTTAACATCTAAATGTAAAAACAGGTGTTCATTGGAATTAAATAACATACTATTTAAAGATTACGAATTAATTGACTCTGTATGAATATTTATAGATTAAAGACTTGTAGTTAAACACTTTGTGGAGATGGCAATCATTATCCCATGACAGTATTTTTGTATCTAACGAACAACTTCGTGTGTGTGTGTGTGTGTATCATATCATCATCATCATCATTTAACTGCTTTCCATGCTAGCATGGGTTGAACGATTTGACTGAGGTCTGACGAACCAGATGGCTGCACCAGACTCCAATCTGATCTGGCAGAGTTTCTACAGCTGGATGCCCTTCCTAATGCCAACCACTCTGAGAGTGTAGTGGATGCTTTTACGTGCCACCGGCACAAGGGCCAGTCAGGCGGTACTGGCAACAGCCATGCTCAAATGGTGCTTTTTATGTGCCACCTGCACAGGAGCCAGTCCAGCGGCACTGGCAACGACCTTGCTCAAATGTTTTTTCACGTGCCACCAGCACAAGTGCCAGTAAGGCGACGCAGGTAATGATCACGCTCAAATAGTGTTTTTAACGTGCCATCGGCACGGAGGCTAGCTTGTTGCTCTAGCAACAATCTCACTCACATATATATATAGTCAGGGCCGATGCCAGTGCCGCCTGACCGACGCCCATGCTAGTGGCACGTAATAAGCATCATTCAAGCATGGGTCAATGCCAGTGCCGCCTGACTGGCTCCCCGTGTCGGTGGCATATAAAAAGCACCATCCGAACGTGGTCGATACCAGTGCCCACCCCACCAGACTGGTTCCTGTGCCAGTGGCATGTAAAAAGCACCCACTACACTCTCGGAGTGGTTGGCTTTGGGAAGGGCGTCCAGCTGTAGAAACCTTGCAGATCAGATAGGAACCTTGTGCAGCCTACTGGTTTGCCAGTCCTCAGTCAAACCGTCCAACCCATGTCAGCATGGAAAATGGACATTAAATGAGGATGATGATACACACACACACACACAAAAATTAATCTGAATTATCACCAGTGTCTTATGAAAAGCTATGGGAAACTCTGAGGAGCAGTTTGTGATTCAATGAAATAGCATTTTGCTCTACTTTTCCCACCTAGTCCTGCACCTATGTACTCACTTGTGTTTGTGTGTATGTTTATATATATGTGTGTGTGTATGTATGTATATGAATATAGAGGCAATGACTGCTGACCAAGACCTTTGGCGATGTGCTGTGCTTGAGAGGACCTGTCAAGCCAAATGCACTTGTGTTAGTGGCACGTAAAGAACATCTTTTGAACGTTGGGCCTCACAGAGGCAAAGTGGCTGAGTTCCTTTCAAGTGTTAAGCCTCATGGAGGCAAAGTGGCTGAGTTCCTTTCGAGTGTTGGGCCTCATGTAGGCAAAGTGGCTGAGTTCCTTTCAAGTGTTGGGCTTCATGGAGACAAAGTGACTGAGTTCTTTTCAAGTGTTGGGCCTCATGGAGGCAAAGTGGCTGAGTTCCTTTCAAGTGTTGGGCCTCACAGAGGCAATGACCAAAACCTTTGACATTATATTGTGCTTGAGAAGAAAACTCATCATGCCAAGCAAAATCACAGTTGTGGCAGATATATATATATAACAACATATATATATATCTACCCCAGGACTTATTCTTTGTAAACCTTGGCGTTAGGAAGGGCATCCAGCTGTAGAAACACTGCCAGATCAGACTGGAGCCTGGTGCAGCCCCTGGCTTCCCAGACCCCGGTCGAACCGTCCAACCCGTGCTAGCGCGGAAAACGGACATATGATGATGATGATGATGATATAGATATAACATACAAGGCATATAGATATATATATATATATAGCAACATATATATAACAACATACAAGGCATTCTATCCAACACTATTGATCCTGCCAATCCGCCTTTGCACAAGTTCATAAAATTAGATACCAATATAATGAAGACTATATTTAAGAAAGATTGAAACTTACTTCAAAGTTGCCTAGGAGACAGTTAGTTGATGCTGGTGCACTGGTGCTGAATGTTTTTTGGTTGTTTTCTTTATTATCTATTTCATCACAGGAGCTAGACTTTACCACTAATTTGGAGCAAGACAAGGCACTGGTAAAAAAAAAGAAAGAAAGAAAAATTTAATAAAAAACATAAAAAAGCGGCGCTATATATGTTAGGATTAATTATTTTTTAGATTTTTCAATTTATTTATATATTGTTATTATTATTATGTTTTAAGGTGGCAAGCAAGCACAGTTGGACAAATGCATACTCTTTTACTTGTTTACTGTGGCCATGCTGGATAACCGCCTTTAGTCGAGCAAATCTACCCCAGGACTTATTCTTTGTAAGCCTAGTACTTATTCTATCAGTCTCTTTTACCAAGCTGCTAAGTTACAGGGACATAAACACACAACCATCGGTTGTCAAGTGATGTTGGTAGGGACAAACAGACACACAAACATATACACACACATACATATACAACGGGCTTCTTCCAGTTTCCATCTGCCAAATCCACTCTCAAGGCTTTGGTCGGCCCAAAGTTATAGTAGAAGACACTTGCCCAAGGTGCCACACAGTGGGACTGAACCTGAGACCATGTGGTTGGTAAGCGAGCTACTTACCACGCAACCACTCCTGCACCCAATATTTCTTTTGGCTCATTTAGTTCAAATTCTGCCAAGATCAATTTTCGCCTTTCATCCTTTCGGGGTCAATAAAGTAAGTACCAGTCAAGTAATGAAGTGGGTGTAATTGACTAACCCCATCTCCCCAAAATTTCAGGCCTTGTGCCTATAGCAGAGAGTTATTATGCTTTGGGTTTTGCTTTAATTTATACAAGTTGTACACATGTCTCAACCAGAGACATCAAGGAATAACAGGATTTTGCATCTAAAGATGCTCTCTCTCTCTTTCTCTCCTCTCACTCTTTATCCCCCTGCTCTCTTTCTTTCTCTCCTTCTCTCGTTTTCTCCTCTTCTCTCCCTCTCCTTCTCTTTCCCTTTCTCTCTCTCCCCTCCTCTCTCTCTCCTCTTCTCTCTCTTTCTCTCATTCTATCTCTTTCTCCCCTTCTCTCTCTCCTTTCTCTCTTTCTCCCCTTCTCCCTCTCTGTCTCTCCCTTTTCTCTCTTTTTCTCCCCTTCACTTTCTCTTTTCCTCCCCCTCTCTCTCTTTCTCCCTCCCTATATATACATATACAAGAGGCTTCTTTCAGTTTCTGTCCACCAAATCTACTGTGAAGGCTTTGGTTGACCTGGATCTACCGTAGAAGACACTCGGCAAAGTTGCCACACAGTGGGACTGAACTCAAAGGTATGTAATTCGGTAAGTTTTACAAATTCTAGGAGGCGTAGAAGTGGCTGTGTGGTAAGTAGCTTGCTTACAAACCACATGGTTCCTGGTTCAGTCTCACTGCGTGGCACCTTGGGCAAGTGTCTTCTACTATAGCCTCAGGCCAACCAAAGCCTTGCGAGTGGATTCAGTAGACAGAAACTGAAAGAAGCCCATCATATATATGTATATATATATGTGTATGTGTGTGTATATGTTTGTCCCCCCCAACATCACTTGACAACCGATGCTGGTGTGTTTACGTCCCAGTAATTTAGCAGTTCGGCAAAAGAGACTGATAGAATAAGTACTAGGCTTACAAAGAATAAGTCCTGAGGTCGATTTGCTTGACTAAAGGCGGTGCTCCAGCATGGCCACAGTCAAATGACTAAAACAAGTAAAAGAGTAAATTAAAACATGCATTTTATGTTTGTGCACACATGCATGTGTGCATGTGCAGCCCGCAGCAAATATTGCACTCACATCTTAACCCCTTAGCATTCAAATTACGTTGTTAAATGTAATGCTTGTTTATTCATGCCAAGCAAAATGCTTAGCAGCATTTCGTCCATCTTTACATTCCAAGTTCAAATTCCACCGAGGTCGACTTTGCTTTTCATTTTTTTCAGGATCAATAAAATAAATAAGCAGCAGAGCTCTGGAGCCAATGTAATTGACTCACTCCTTCACCCAAAATTGCTGGCCTTGTGCCAAACTTTGAAACCATTATTTCGTAGCTTTAAGATTTCGATGACGTGATTGTTTATTTTTAGGATGACATTGTAAGGTAAGTGTGAGAGGACAGATCTGACCATTTTGAACATAAAACTGGTAGTATATTAAGGCCACATGTAACAGGTGTAATTATTCTGCAGGGTTAAGATTTAATATTTAAATAATGACTCATCTCTTGACACTTTCACCACAAGTGCATCCACTTGGGCACTCACATCTCACATATTAAATGTTAGAAATGTACGTGTGCTTATACGCATGTGTAATGGTATTGGATGAGGGGCAACGTTATCAATTTATCCGTTCTCAATTTATCTGTTCTATAACTGTGATCAAACAGATTGCTCAGTTTGGTAACATCTTTTGATCAATAGAGTGTTTCAAATTTCAAATGAAGTGCTGCGTTGAAATTGTTGGAGATGTGTGTGTCAGTGTGTGTGGGTGTGTGCATTGTATCTGTGTGTATGTGTGTCCTCTTTCAATAGTTAGACTTTCCTATCAATAAACATTCAAGTGAGAAGTTTAAGTAGTTATTGATTTTTTCCAGCTAGATTGATTAAGCTAGATAGTTGGGTACACACACACATATATATATATATATATATGTTTCGCCAAGGAATACAATATACTGATAGAATGATGGTAAACGTAATTTCAACCATACAGTGGTTCACTAGTATTTAGTAACCAAAAATGTTTTTTTTTTACCTACAGAAATGTTTTTCTCAACATGATGAATATCTTTCATATATACAAACAACAGTAATACAAAAAAAAAAAACAAATTAAAAATCTGTACAGATACAAATTTTAGAGAACAGCAATAAATAAAATATCAAATGTAATCAACAAGTAAATATCTATTTCATCATTATTCTTCAAATACTTTGCAGCATTAAGTTGTGTTCTATCTGATGTCTATTCTGCCACTACATTCTCACATGTAAACAATGGTGTTTGGCAGGTTTCCGACAAACCCCAGTCTACAGCCCCACATAAAATATAAAATTATCATCTAGCATTTATTTAAATTTTGCACTTTTCTGCAAATTAGACACCTAATGGTGGATTCATTTTATTGGGCGAAGGAAAAAAAGGTTTAACCCTTTAGCATTCAGATTATTCTGTAAAATGTAAAGCTTATGTATTCACACCATGTAAAATTAATCTTGCATCATTTCATGGCTTTGAGATTTCAATGATGTGATTGTTTATTTTTGAAATGACACTATAAGATAGCTATGAATGACTATATCTGACTAGTTTGAACATAAAATAGGTAGAATATTTTGGCCGGATATGGCCGGTTTAAGCACTAAAGGGTTAAGCCTAATACATCACACAGTTTCACACCATACCTTTAGATGCCTTCAGTAGAACTCACTCTTCATCCTGACATGTATGTCAGGATGGTTGTCAGCTACATTAATCTCGTTAGGCTGCAAGGAACCTGATATGCATGTCAGGATGGTCATTAGCTACGTGAAGTTTGTCAGGCCTTTTTTATTTTTTTTCTGTTATAACTTTTATCATGGTACAGCACAGAGTCTACTAGTTTTTTCATATTGATAATGCCAGTGTTAGGAGGCTGAATTTGAACTCAGAATGCAAAAAGCCATGAACAGATATCACAACACAACTCATCTGAATCCATCACATTGTATTGACTATACTGCTCCTTATTCTACTGGTCTCTTTTGCCACACCACTGAATTACAGGGATGTAAACAAACCAACACCAGTTGTCAAGTGGTGGTGGTGGGCAAACACATATACACACACGATGGGCTTTCAGTTTACATCTTCCAAATTCACTTACCCAAGGCATCACATCATGGAACTGAACCTAAAACCCTGTAGTTGCAAAGAGAGCTTCTTAACCACACAGCTATGTCTGTACCTATGTATTAAACTCTTTATTCCCAGAGCTATCTTCTGCATCCTTTTTCAATCTCTTGCTCATCAGCAATCTGTGTCCACTCACTATCTGTTCTAACACTGCAACAATGGTCACTGCTCCTATGAACTTGCTAACTGCATCCAATTGAAGCCACTTATTTCTCCTGCCTTTCTTCTTCCCTTTTTTCTTCTGCTTCTCGTCTGCCTCTATATCCCTATTCCTACACCCCATCCCACACAAACGTACTTTGCCCAATAATGTGAGAATACATTCCATACCACCACCATCCCCTGACCTTGTCAGCAACTTTTATTTAAGAAGAACAAAAACAACATCAAATAAAAGCTTAACTAATCATATTGCCGCACTCATCAAACCATCGTCTTATGAGAATGAAGGCATATGGCTTAGTGATCAGGATATTTGGCTCATGGTCGTAAGGTCGTGAGTTCAATTCCCAAACACTGCATGTTGTGTCCTTGAGCAAGACACTTTATTTCACATTGCTCCAGTTCACTCAGCTGGCAAAAATTAGTAGTACCTGTAATTCAAAGGGCTGGCCTTATCACATTGCGTGTGACGTTGAATATCCCTGAGAACTATGTTACAAGTACACATGTCTGTGGAGTACTCAGCCACTTATACCAGAACACTCATTGCCATAACCAGCAGAGTGCCAGTTATTTCTTATCGCTCTAGTCCACTTGGCTGGCAAGAAATAAGCCATATCTGTAATTCAAAGGGTTGGCCTTTTCATATTCTGTGTCATGCTGAATCTCCAAGACTTATGTTAAGGGTACGCATGTATGTGGAGTACCCAGCCACTTTCATATTAATTCCACGAACCAGATTGTTTTATTGATAGGATCAATTGGAATACTGATGGTCATAATCGACACAGTGCCAGTTTATCCTTGTGAGAGTTTGGAAAGTGTATGAAGAGAACTCTTTCTTCCCTAAACTAAATTATAGAATAAATAAACACTAACACCACCACCAACAACAGTAACAACAACAACAACAACAGCAGAGGCCAAAACATCAACAAAGATCTGAAGTTGTTAAAGTATTAAACATTATTCTTTTCTACTCTAGGCACAAGGCCCAAAATTTTTGAGGAGGGGGGGCCAGTCAATTAGATCAACCCCAGTATGCAACTGGTACTTAATTTCTTGACCCCAAAAGGATGAAAGGCAAAGTCGACCTCGGTGGAATTTGAACTCAGAATGTAAAGACAGACGAAATACTGCTAAGCATTTCACCCAGCATGCTAACGTTTCTTATTTCTTTACTGCCCACAAGAGGCTAAACATAGAGGGGACAAACAAGGAGAGACAAACGGATTAAGTCGATTATATCGACCCCAGTGCGTAACTGGTACTTATTTAATCAACCCCAAAAGGATGAAAAGCAAAGTCAACCTCGGTAGAATTTGAACTCAGAATGTAAAGACAGACGAAATACCGCTAAGCATTTCACCCAGCATGCTAACGTTTCTTATTTCTTTACTGCCCACAAGGGGCTAAACATAGAGGGGACAAACAAGGAGAGATAAACGGATTAAGTCGATTATATCGACCCCAGTGCGTAACTGGTACTTATTTAATCGACCCCAAAAGGATGAAAAGCAAAGTCAACCTCGGTAGAATTTGAACTCAGAATGTAAAGACAGAAGAAATACTGCTAAGCATTTCACCTGGCATGCAAATGTTTCTGCCAGTTCACCACCTTAAGATATATGTATATTCTTTTCTACTCTAGGCACAAGGTTCGAAATTTGGGGGGAGGGGGCCAGTCAATTAGATCAACCCCAGTGCGCAACTGGTACTTAATTTATCGACCCTGAAAGGATGAAAGGCAAAGTCGACCTCAGCGGAATTTCAACTCAGAACGTAAATGCAGACGAAATACTGCTAAGCATTTCGCCAGGTGTGCTAACATCTCAGCCAACTCACTGCCATAAGTATTAAGCATTATTTTGCTATAACAAACAAGCAAACCAGACAAGTAGCCTTGTTCCAGTTAATTGTTCACACTCTGAAAATAAAACAGTGTGAATAACTGGGACTTAAGATAAATATAAGATTGCAAGCTTACTTTTTGATTGCCTTTGTAGATGTTAATGAACTGTCGTAATCAAACCGGCCGGATTTTTTCTTCACAGGAGCCTGATGAAAATAAACGAATTAATTATTTCATTAATTAATTAATTAAACAGAAAGAGAAAAAGCATAATTGAAGATTACTTTTTTTCATCTTTTAACTGCAAAATTAAATTTCATGGTTATTCCAGTAATGATGTTATATATATATATATATATATATATGTATGTATGTATACATCTGCCAAAAACTGGTCGTTTCTGCAAGTCACATTCTCTTGACAAACTTCACATATCTCAAAAAAAAAAAAAATGTTTAGAACATGACATTCCTCAATAAAAGATAGATTATATATAAAACTGCTTTCTGCATTTAAGGGTCATGAAATTTTCAATGGATATACCTGATTTCCACAGTAAAAGGGTTAAGCAAATGAAAATAATTGTTGTATTCAGTCAATGTACAAACTTTGGGGATATAACCACTTCCTACATGTAGATCAACTCTGCAGACAATATACATATATTTGTCTGTCTGTCTGTCTGTCTGTCTCTCTCTCTCTCTCTCTCTCTCTCTCTCTCTCTCTCTCTCTCTCTCTCTCTCTCTCTCTCTATCTATCTATCTATCTATCTATCTCTGTCTCTCTCTGTGAACTTGGCACGTTTGTAAGTGTGTGAGTGTAAAAGGGTAAAGACCGCCTTCGGTCATAAATGATCATGGGATGTTGCACCTAGAAAGTTACCCTCCAAGACACAAGTCTGGACAAGGTTGTTTATGGAAGACCAGCAGTTGCCCATGCCACTGATGTTATCCAAAGGAAAGGCAAAGGTCGATACAGCTTGGCATCAGTGATGTCGCAACTCATTTCTACAGCTGAGTGAACTGGAGCCACGTGAAATAAAGTGTCTTGCTCAAGAACACAACACAGAGCCCAATCCAGGAATTGAACTCACTGCCTCATGATTGCAAGCTCGACACTCTAACCACTGAGCCATGTGCGTTCATGTGTGTGTGTGTGTGTGTGTAAGTCTGTCTATGTGTTCGCTCTGCAATCACTTCAACATATGACATGTGGCACACCTTGTATACGTACAGGCAATCTTGAATTGATGTACAGCACAAATAGAAGAACCCTCACCTGTCATCTATGATCGAAGTGTCCATCGTATAGGTGTGAATGTTTCTGTGCATGTGTGCATATATGTGTACGTATTTGTGTTTAGATATGTGTATATATGTATATGCAAACATAGATGTTAGTGAGTGAGCTTGTGTGTGCATGTAGTGTGTATGTAACCATACATATGTGAGAGTATGTGCAAGCATGTGTGTATGAGTGTGTGCATGTGAGTGTGTGTGTGTGTATGTAAACATGCATATGTGTGAGTATGTGCAAGCATGTGTCTATTTGCATGTGTGCATATATGAGTGTGTGTGTGCATGTAAACATGCATATGTGAGAGTACGTGCAAGCATGTCTATTTGTGTGTGTGTGTATGAGTGTGTGTGTGTGCGCGTGTGCACAATGAAGTAGGATCATACTGTTTGCCATTGGCAGAAAATGTGTGTGTGTGTATGTATATATATATATATAATATATATATATATATATATATATATATATACATACATGTGTATGTGTGTGTGTGCATGTAAACTGAGATTGTATGCTACAGGCAAGGGATATGCATTGTGCACATTGTGTTTACTTGCATATATATGTGTATGTGTTTTTTCATGTGTGTGTGTGTGTGTAAACACATGTATGCATGGGTGAAGTGCATATGTGGTGTACATGTGTGCACAACAAAAGTGTGATTAAGGTTGTATGTTAGAAGTGAGGAACGTGTGATAATTATGTTAGGTGTGTGCGTGTGTGTGCACATATATGCATGCACGTGTATGCAAACATGTGTACACACATACATATGCACATGTAGGGAGTGCAATTGTTTAGTTCTAGGTCACCACAGATCTAAGAAGCCTGTGATCAAAGGCATTCCAGTAGCAGCAGTTATTCTGTCTTTGTAACCCTTTACCATTCAGACTATTCTCCCATCATCATCATCATCATCATCATTTAACATCTGCTTTCCATGCTGGCATGGGTTGGACGGCTTAACAGGAACTGGCTAAGCAGAAGACTGCACTAGGCTTCAGTGTCTGCTTTGACAGGGTTTTTGAAGACGGATGCCCTTCCTAATGCAAGATTTTGAAGATGTGGTTGTTTATTTTTAAAATGACATTGTAGAATATGTGTGACAGACCAGATCTGGCTGGTTTGAACATACAACTGGTAGAATTATTTGGGCCTGATATGGCCAGTTTAAAGTGACAAGTACCTTAACCCCTTGGGAGTTGTTGGGGTGCTGCAGCTACGCAGCATATCTAGGGTGAGAAAGCAATGCAGAGTCCATCCCTTTCCAGGATAAATTCATTTCTACAGTTGATTGGACTGGAACAACATGAAATGAAGTGTTTTACTCAAGAACACAATGGATTGCGAAGTCCAGGGATTGAAACCACAATCTTACGGTTGTGAATTCAACACTCTGAGCACTAAGCAATGTGCCTTCACTAGTGGTACTCATTTCTACAGCTGAGCAAACTGGAGCAACATGAAGTGAAGTGTTTTGCTCAAGAATACAACACATTGCCCAGTCCAGGAATTGAAACCACAATCTTATGATGATGAGTCTAACACCCTAACCACTAAGCCATGCACCTCCATTAGTTTAATGTATATAATGTATCTTATCCTCATTTAAAACAGGAGGGTGTGATCTGAGAGAGATTTGACTGCTATTTCTAGTGGCTCAAGTGATCATGTAGAGGCTCTCCTGTTGACTTGTACATGTGTGTACTCGTGATGCATGTGTATGTGAATTCATATATGAGTGTGTGTATAAACGCAAGCTTGTATGTGTTTGTACTTTATCAGTAAAGCATACTTATTTTCAGGTAAGAGGTCATTAACTTTCTAATCCACATTTACACACTCAGAGTAAACTGTTTGTGCCTAAGCCATCTTGAAAAGATGTCAAAGGGTACAAAACATGAGAAACTATATAAAATCAACAATCAAAGTGGCTGGTTAGCCGGCGGGATGGTTGTTTGGTTGTTTGGTTGCCTTGATGTCAACTTTGGATAGTGGGGGTCTCTGTTGAATAAACAAAGCTGGAAGAGAAAATTTTTTAGAAGAACCCAGCTGAACTTTGACTAAAGCCTTAAACAAAAGACATTTCTTGGGTGTCCCTGTTGTTGTTGTTGGTGTCGTTGTTGTGGCAGCTGTTTAACCCTGGGATCAGTCAAAGGATCAAAGGTGTTCCACTTGTGTGCTATCTTTAACTTTGTTGCAGTCATTAGACCATGGCCATGCTGGGGCAACACCTTGAAGAATTTTTAGTCGAATGAATCAACCTCAGGACTTAAATTTTTTGCCAACCCTGGTACTTATTCTATCGGTCTCTTTTGCTGAACTGCTTCGTTATGAGGACATAAATACACCAACACCAGTTGTCAAGCAGTGGTGGGTAACAAACAGATACACACACAGATATATATATATATATATATATATGTATATATATATATATATATATATATATATATATATATATATGTATATATATGTGTATGTGTATATATATATATGTATGTATATATGTGTATGTGTATATATATATATGTATGTATATATATGTGTATGTGTATATATATAGAAATATATATATATATATATATATATATATATATGGTAGGCTTCTTTCAGTTTCTGTCTATCAAATCCACTCACAAAGCTTTAGTCGGCCCAAGGCTATAGTGGAAAACACTTGCCCAAGGTACCACACAGTGGGACTGAACCCAGAACTATGTGGTTGGGGAAGCAAGCTTCTTACCATACAGCCACACCTGCCACAACATCTAATAACTATACTGTATCCAATCCAATGTGTCCAGTCTTTCATGATAGCAGGGTATGATTTGAGGGAGACTTAGTAGCTATTTCTGTGAAGGTACGTGGCCACATGGTTAGGGTATTCAGCTCACGCTTGCAAAATCGTGGGTTCAATACTTGGTGGTGCATTTTGTCCTTTAGCAAGACACTTTGTTTCACTTTCCTCTTGTGTTCAATTTTACACTCGCATTGCTCTACAATCAGTTTGACACCTGTGGCACACAGTGTACCTGTTCAAACAATGTCGATTTGATGGAGACAGTAAGCTAATGTGTGACACGAGCATTTGATCCCTATATGCAAAACATTTGTGCAGATCATTCAGCAAAAGCTGAACGCTCATGTCACCTTCAACGGGAGAGTCCATCATGTGTATATATATGGGGGGGGGGGCCACAATGGCCCAGTGGTTAGGGCAGCAGACTTGTGGTGGAGGGATCGTGGGTTCGATTCCCAGACCAGGCATTGTGAGTGCTTATTGAGCGAAAACACCTAAAACTCCAAGAGGCTCCAGCAGGGTGGTGAACACTGCTGTACTCTTTCACCACAATTTTCTCTCACTCTTACTTCCTCTTTCTGTTGCACCTGTATTTCAAAGGGCCAACCTTATCACACTCTGTATCATGTTAAATTTCCCTGAGAACTATATTAAGGGTACACATGTCCGTGGAGTGCTCAGCCACTTGCATGTTAATTTCACAAGTAGGCTGTTCCGTTGATCAGATCAACTGGAACCCTCGTCATTGTAACCGAAGAAGTGCCCGCGACTATATATATATATATATATATATATATATATATATATAGTTAATCCAAACATAAACAAAGAGAAAACACGTCAACATAAGGACGTGGAACATGTATAGTGTTATTGGATGCTCAGGAAAGGAAAGAAAGAAGCAGGATTTAATGTTTTGAGTGGAGCTCTTCGTCAGAAACATCAAAAGAGGAAAGGTCCAAGGAAGGGAAGACGGAGAAAGAAAATCGCCAACGATATACACGCAATCACATATTGAAATGTGTGTGTTTGTATATATATATATGTATATACATACACTAAAAAAATAAGATTAAAAAGGAGAAAAGACACCAAATGAAATTGGTAAAAAAATTTTTATGTTTTTGTTGGTGACAAAGCAGACCAAATGAAACAAATCATTTAATTATATTACAGCTTTCTCAGACTTAATTTTAATCCAGCTGCAAGGTCAAGGGTAAAGAAAAAAAAAGAAATAAAAATAAAAACAAAAACAGAAGTGTTCCATAAATATCTTAGAGATTTGAGGGAAGGCAATTAAATGAGATTACATATTACATAATATGAATTCAGATATCAGTTATATTAGATAAAACAATGAAGCCTAGACTATTACAGAAACAAAAACAGAAAAAAAAAACAGAGATTAATATGTAAAGTAGAGATAGAGAAGGTGTATGGGGGCCAGGGGGTAAGGTAGAGATTGCAAGGTGGAGCGCTTGTTTTGGACTGAATTGGCAATTTCAAATACTATATATTAACGACATGATAAGCAACATCTAGTTTTCGAAAATGTTTGATAAACACTTCTGGTTTCAGGTTCAGTCTCACTGCATAGCACCTGGGGCAAGTGTCTCCTATTACACACACACACATAAATATATATACATATATACATATATATGCAGGGGTCTTCAGTTTCTGCCTACCAAATCCATTCACAAGGATTTGGTTGGCCTGAGGCTATAGTAGAAGACACTTGCCCAAGTTGTCACACAGTAGGACTGAACCCAAAACCCTGTGGTTGGGAAGCAAGCTTCTTACCACACAGCCACACCTGCACCTATTAATGACAAAACAAAATAAAGTTTGTTATACTTGGGGATGGTCAAGTTTTGCCAATTAAACACATGCCCTACATGTTTGATCATCACTTCAGTTTTATTATAATTATTTTTAGTTTATTTGTCTGTCAAACAGAGAATAGTTGAAGTGGTCACAGAGTGTGTAACAGAAGAACTTTGACAGACAGATAAACTAAAAATAATTATAACAAGAGCACTCAGAGAGCACAAACCTCTGCCAAGGCGACACCAACATTCTCTCAACGATTAGCCAGAGATGATTTTTAAAATGAGAGTATCTGGAATAAACTTGACTGCTCTCAGAAACAAGAATACTAAAAATGAACCTGACCGCTCTCAAAAATTAAGTAAAAAAGCCAGAAAAATAATCCAGAATCCTTGTCCAGTACTGGATTAATCCCCAAATCTAATCAGTTCATGCCAGTCACAAGGCCAGATATCTCTGAAAGTCTCGTCCAAATTCATCAAGGCGCAGGAGTGGCTGTGTGGTAAGTAGCTTGTTTACCAACCACATGGTTCCGGGTTCAGTCCCACTGCGTGGCACCTTGGGCAAGTGTCTTCTACTATAGCCTTGGGCCGACCAAAGCCTTGTGAGTGGATTTGGTAGACGGAAACTGAAAGAAGCCCGTCGTATATATGTGTGTATATATATATATATATATATATATTATATATATATATGCGTGTGTATGTTTGTGTGTCTGTGTTTGTCCCCCTAGCATTGCTTGATAACCGATGCTGGTGTGTTTATGTCCCCGTTACTTAGTGGTTCGGCAAAAGAGACCAATAGAATAAGTACTGGGCTTACAAAAGAATAAGTCCTGGGGTCGAGTTGCTCGATTAAAGGCAGTGCTCCAGCATGGCCGCAGTCAAATGACTAAAACTAGTAAAAGAGTAAAGAGTGAAGATAAAATAAACAGTGCATGTGTTTAATTGGCAAAATATGACCATCCCCAAGCATAACAATATCTGTTTCAACACACATTTTCACAAAATATATGCATAATTGTAAAAATAAAATAGAGCTTGCAGACATGGGGCTCCACAAACAATGCTGTCCTGTGGTTAAACAACAACAACCAACAATAGAAATCACGTTTTTAAAGGTCCTAAATTTCAGAATGACATAACTTCACAATAAAGATTGGGTAGCCATGGTTGAAAAAAAACCTGTTGAATATGCTTTTTGTGTGATCAGCAACATTCATATTCTGGATCTGATCAAGCACAATATTTGAATTCAAAATACTGAAAGATAAGAATATGTTATGTCACTTATAATATCATAACTGAAAACTGCAAAGCATGTAATACACATATCTGTACAAACACACAAAAGCACGCTTGCATAGATTTTAATACTCACAGGACTAGACTGAGTTGGCAATCCAGTGGAGGCGTTGAACACCATACTGGTACTTTTATTGAGGTTTTTGTGGAAATTGGTGATATCTTCAATGGAAGGGACATTTTTTTTTATACACTTCTGCAAGACAAACAAAACGAAGAAACAATTTTCAGTTGTCGATTAATGCTTATGGGGGGAACAAATATATATATATATGGCAATGGAAATCTTAATAATTGTTTCAAAGTTTGATGCAAAGCCAGTGATTTTAAGGTGAGCGGATAATAATTGTTTACATCAACCCCAGTAGTTGACCGGTAATTAATTTTACCAACCTGAAAGGATGAAAGGTCAAGTTGACTATGATGAGATTTGAACTCAAAGAATAAAGAACCAAAAGAAATACTGCTGAGCATTTTGTCCAAAAGGCTAACAATTCCTCCAGCTCACTGCCTGAATGGAAATCTTAATAATGCTGGTGTATGGCAACAAAACAAGAATTTATTTACTATTTTGGCTTACAGACTCATAAACATTTGTTTTGTTTTTTTGAGTGGGGGGTGTTCATATTTACAGCATCAATAATAAATGTCATGCTTTCAACCTTGAAGCTCATAATCCTCAAGATTTAAAAAATCATAATCATTAGTTGCTTTTATGATTACTTTTCTAGAGTTAAGTAAATCAGGTTATTAAGTTCTTTTTAATTAATTCTTCCTGAAATAATTTTAATTAATATAACTTTGTTTGCTTAGTGTGTTTTATATGGAAACATTACACACATGAGTTCAATACCTGCCAAGGTCAACTTTGCCTTTCATCCTTTCAGCTTATTTACTGGATAGTGAAGGCATGTGGCTTAGTGTTTAAGGGTATTTAGTTCACAATCGTAAGGTGGTGAGTTCAATTCTTGCTGGCTTGCTATGTCCTTGAGCGAGATGCTTTATTTCACATTGCTCCAATCCACTTAGCTGGCAAAAATGGGTTGTACATATAATTCAAAGGGTCCAGTCTTGTCACATTCTGTGACACACCAAATCTCCTTGAGAACTACATTAAGGGGACACAGTCTGTGGAGTACTCAGCCACATGCATATTAATTTCATGAGCAGGTTATTTCATTGATCAGATCAACCGGAACCTTCGATATTGTAACCAATGGAATGCCAGTTTAATTTACTGGACAGTAAATAAATCTAATCCAGAGTTTATTTACTGAACTGGTAAATAAATATTGGACTTTATATACCAGTCGCTGAAGTCTGGTGCAGGCTTCAGCCTGGCTGGCTCTTGTGAAACCATCCCATCCATGCCAGCATGGAAGGCAGATGCTAAACAATGATGATGATGATGATGATGATGATGATGATATCAGTCCAGTACAGGGACTAATAAATACAGTACCACTACCTATACTGGATTTCGTAATTATGTGGGAACTGACTGCACTCTGAAAGAATGCACTCAGGAATAACACATGTAGGAGACTAATGAAGGAAAGATTGCCAAATACCAGCCATGCAGAAAACTGGGCTGGCAAGCATGTTGCAAGGCAACTGAAGAGAGTTGCCAAGGTTTTGCTTGGTGTTCAGTAAAGCACTGTCACGGTTTGGAGTTAATGGTGCTGCAAAGAGGAGGGCCATAAATTCTATTGTTGAAGCTGCAGAGAAAGCCAGTAGGTGGTTTTAGATAAAGAGGACTGCCTGGTGGTTCATTGCTACTGGGAAGCAAGCTAGGGTTTGATTGATCCTGGCTTGATCAACAGGGTGAAAGGGGTCTGATGTTGAAGGACCTAAGACCCCAGAAACACCACTGATGATGTATTCCAGAGCACCTATGAGATCATCATCATCATCGTTTAATATTCTTCTTCCATGCTGGCATGGGTTGAATGGTTTGACAAGAGCTGGCCAGGCAGAAGACTGCACCATGCTCCTGTCTGTTTTGATATGGTTTTTACTGCTGGATGCTGTTCCTAACACCAACCACCCCACAGAATGGGCTGGGCGGTTTTCACGTGGCACCAGCACAGGTGAGGTCAGTTTTGGCATGGTTTTTACAGCTGGATGCCTTTCCAAATGCCAATCACATTACAGTATGGGCTGGTACTGACCAATAAATAATTTACCAGTCCAATACTGGGGTCAATTTATCTTATTTTACTTTCTTTCTATTTCCCTTTCATTTTTTCTGAAAGAAATTGGCTATGGTCAGACCTGAAAAGGAATGGGCTTAGCCAAATTTTAAAATGTCCAAAGCAGGCCATCAGTTCTGACAAAGACTCTGTGACTCTGACAAGTATTACAAGAGTAGAGCAAGGCAACTCTTCATCAACCAAATACATCTGTATCTAAGATATGTTACGAGTTACCAAGTCTGGGTTAGCCTACCATCAACCATCACCCATTATAACAACTTACTCTACACTACAAGATTTAAGATTCACATCTTATACGTAAAGGTAATTTTATAGTTGAAGTATATAGTAAATCTAATACAAATAGGCATAGCCCTTTGTTGACCCCTTCTCTTCATAAGTTAGGTCCAAGCAATAACATATTCTTCTAAGTTATCTTGTTGGGTTTCCACTTGCATTGATTACTCTGTAGATTTGTCAAATACTTTTAATAATATATCACAACACAATGTTCATATAGTAGTATTATATCTGTAGGAGTACAAAGATACAAGCAGCCACAAGGTGGACAGTAATAAATAGCTGTGTATCATCAAGGAGTCTCCTTACAGTTACCTGAATTGCTAGAAAAAGCAGCCAAATCTCTATCACGTTTTGGCTGATATACCCTCCAACCTTCATCAGGTGTCTTGGGGAAACTTCGAACCTGGGTTTTCATTCCTAAGGTATATTTCGATGTTATTATTATTATTACTATTATTATTATTATTATTACTGTTATTATTATTCAGGACACTGCCTGGAATCGAACTCGGAATCTTGAGGTTAGTAGCCCACGGTCTTAACCACTATGCCATATGTCCTTAGACTCACTTTGTTTCAATTAATTTTTTAAATAATTAAGAATTTAGTAAAACAATTTTGCCATTAAGGTGGTGCATGGAACCTAAATTACCATGAAATGTTGATAGAAGATTTTAATTTAGATTACTTTAAAACAGGTTGTTTGAATCCTGGAATCAGGGATGGTCACATGTGGATTGGTAACAAAAGGGTTTAATCCTTTAGCATTTGGAATATTCTGTCAAATTAAATCTTATTAATTCAAACTGTCTTGTATTAATCATGCATTATTTTGCATCTTCAAGATTTTGATGATGTGAATGTTCATTTTAAGAATAACTTTATTGGGTAGGTGTGAGAGGCTGGATTTGGGTAGTTTCAATATTATCTGTTTGTCTATTTAGGGCAGCTAAAATTACCAAGATCCATGGACGGGTTCTCTCTAGAGGTCTTTGTCCTTCATCATCACTGCCATGTCCTGTGTCTCCTAGAGACCAGCATCTGTCCTTAGTGCATCAACATATGTCATCCTTACTCTCCCTCTTCTCGTGAGTCCATGTAAGGACTCCCACAGGAGCACTAAGTGTAGTATCAACTCTGTCGATAGAGAGTTCAGCATTAAATAGATCGAATATTTCAGCCGATTATGGCCGGTTTAAATGTTAAAGGGTTAAAAAAATACTGCTTCATTAAAACCTGGAAATGTCAGAATGCTAAGCTATTTCTATGATTTGTGGTGTTTTGCAACAGGAAAGCTGGTGGTAAAAATAGTGCTACGTTGGTGTGCAACATGTAAGAATTTCTCAAGAAGCTGGGCTCAGTTGTAATGGTTTAAGAGGGACAAGGAAAGAAATGACTAAACTGGAGATGTTCCAAGTCATGTTTCTAGTTCAACAGCACTCAGAGTAAGAACCTGAGAACTTGGTAATGTAAATATCTCACCTCTAAAGATTCTAGATGAGGTGGAACATATTTTATCAAATATGAAGATTATCTTTTAAGGTCAAACTATTTCCCCTCTCCCAGTCACCACCATCACCAATGAATTCTTTCTCTCTGCACTAGACATGAAACTTGAACGATTACTAATTATTGGCCCACTACATTAAGTATATTAACATTTATCTATTTCTTTTTCATGCAGAAGGCACCGCTGAGTAGCTCCCCCCTCCCTAGCACCATACTTGAATTATTTTCATACGTTATAATGCCACTCGGTCTTCACTCTCCCCGCTCCACCAAAGGACCCCTATATCTTCTCTAATCATTAAAACATCTGGAAATAAAGTAAAAAAAATTTATATGGCCTTGCTGAGGAGACCAAATAAGACAAAAACATGTCTAGAATTGACAGTGTACTTACAAAAATCAATGACTCTCTCGACCCACTAAAATTTATTTTTAATTAATTTAAATGTTTGAGTTGTCTCCTCTGCATTTTTTGACCAGAAATAGTCATTAACATAATGACTTTTTTTGTCTCTAAACCTGCTTTCTCTTACCCTTTTCCCGTCTATTTAACCCCTTTCTTCTTATTCTCCCAGTATAAAGTCATCACCACCACCAATTTAGGTTCATTGTCGTGCAAACTGCATGATGGTCTTGCTGGTAGTATGAAAAAAAAAAAGCATGCAGTACAACAGTAAAGTGGTTGGTGTTGGGAAGGGCATCTAGCCAGCCATAGAAACCATACCAAATGGACACTAGAACATGATTCAGTCCTTGGACCCATTGTATCATGTCAAACCATCCAACCGATACAAGTATGAAACATGGAAGTTAAATGATGACAACTATAGGTATTATTTTTTTTATTAATTAAAGTCTCTTGCTTTCACTAATTACCATATTTGATGGCCCATAAAACACACTTTTTTACCCAAAAATGGCTTTAAAAGTCCCCCTACATCCAACGCACTCAATGTAGGCTCAAAACTTGCTCAAAACAGTATGTATGTTTACAAAACATGTGCTGCCATCTATTGGTGAACAATCGCCTACGGTGTGTTTACATCGAATGTAGATGCAATAAATTGCTTATAAATACTGGTAATAGTATAAAGTTATACAGGTGCAGGACTGGGTGTGTGGTAAGTAGCTTACTTACGAACCACATGGTTCTGGGTTCAGTCCCACTGTGTGGAACCTTGGGCAAGTGTCTTCTACTATAGACTCGGGCTGACCAAAGCCTTGTGAGTGGATTTGGTAGACGGAAACTGAAACAAGCCCATCGTATATATGTGTATATATATATATGTATGTGTGTGTATATGTTGTGTATCTGTGTTTGTCCCCCCAACATCGCTTGGCAACTGATGCTGGTGTGTTTATGTCCCCATAACTTAGCGGTTCGGCAAAAGAGACCGATAGAATAAGTAATAGGTTTACAAAGAATAAGTCCTGGGGTCGATTTGATTTGACTAAAGGCGGTGCTCCAGCATGGCCGCAGTCAAATGACTGAAACAAGTAAAAGAGTAAAAGGGTAAAGAGAGGTAAGTGGAGGAAATAAAACCTTATTTTAGTGGTAATTTATTTTACAAAAGTATAGCCAAAGCTAGGGTGCATCCTATGCACTCATGCATCTCACAGGCCATCAAATATGGTAAGTATGTTAGCACCCATTTTGCTATTAGTTTTCCATGCAGCAGGTGTCCACGAGTATTTTTCCCCAGCCATTCTATTCGATATTTATCCTGCTGTTAGAGAGCTTATATCCCTGCACGAATAATATATCACAATGACAATAGCTAATAATATCTCAATACCTTCAGCAATACGGTAATAAGATATTGATTTTGTTTTGACTTGCAGAGAATATTAACTTTTTTTTTGTTTTTGCTTTTGGTCAGTTTACCAAAAACATCTGGTCAAGCTTTATCCAATAAAAGTCAGAAATAATGTAATAATCAAGGGAAATATTAGTCTCAAAATATGGAATACACTGTTATTAACTACAGGAAGATCTCCAATTATATCAGTTATCAAAATGGAAGTCGGAAATGTTATTTTCTCATTGACTATGAAATATTTTCTTAATCTATTTTCGAAATAATATTTGATAATAATAGTCATGCACAGGTATGGCTGTGTGGTTATGAAGCTTACTTCTCGACCATGTGTTTTTGGGTTCAGTCCCTCTTCATGGCACCCTGGGCAAATTTCTTCTACAAAAACAACAGGATTACCAAAATCTTGTGAGTGAGTTTAGTAGCCAGAAACTCCAAAGAAGTTTGTGTGTGTGTGTGTGTGTGTGTGTTTACTCTTGTCTAGACATCATGTGATGGTAGTAAATGAACACCATTCTCAGCAAAGTTATTCATTCATTATTTACATTATTTTCATTATTTACATTCGATGGATATTTTTCAGGTGTCTTGGGGAAATTTCGAACCTAAGGTATTTTTCGATGTTGTTGTTGTTATTGTTGTTGTTGTTGTTATTATTGTTCAGGTCACTACTTGGAATTGAACTTGGAATCTTAGCTGGTACTTATTTTAGCAACCCTAAAAGGATGAAAGGTGAAGTTGACAAAAGCAGTGTATTTCTACAGAAATGTGGTAATGAAAGGGTCACATAAACCCCAGAATTGATACACTCGGTGTGATACTCTTTTCCTCTTTTATTTGTTTCAGGCATTTCACTATTTTGTAACCCTTTAAAATGGAAGATAAGAAAGTTCATTTTCGGCACTTGATGCTTTGGGAACCATACAAAAATTGCTGCAGCTTAGCTGGGATGTGTTACCCCACCCTCCATATTCACCAGATATTCACTAAAATAAGCCGAATGGTAAGCTACTATAAATCGGCACGAACTCTCCGGACAACCCAATAATATCAATATTGAATTCAAAGGTGGCATGCTGGCAGAATTGTTAGCACATCAGCACAAGCACAGCTGTGGGGGCAGTCCACCCTAGGCAGCACCAGTTTTGAGTCTGCTGTATGATATATGTACTCTTTGTGGGGGCCTGGGGGTGGCAAACTGAAGGGCTGCCCTGGGAAGCACACACTCTGGCTACACTAGTGCATACCAGACAAAATGCTTAACGACATTTCATGCCGTTAAATTCTGAGTTCCAATTCTGCCAAAGTCGACTTCGTCTTTCATCCTTTCGGGGTTAATAAAATAAGTACCAGAAGAATACCGGGGTTGATGTAATCAACTTACCTCCTCCCTTGAAATTGCTGGCCTTGTGCAAAAAATCTAAAATGACTATTACAGTTGAATTCATCATATTTATGATTTAATTAACTGATAATATATTACAGAGATGTACTTGCATAGCAAGTAACCTGATCTGAGATGGTGTGCTGAAACAAAAACAATTGTGGCGTGGAAAGTTTTTAGAAGCCATTTAAAAATGCACATATACCGTTAGATTCATTTTTATTCTTTTATTTGTTTCAGTCATTTCATTGTGGCCATGCTGGAGCACCATCTTTAGTCAAACAAATCGAACCCAGGACTTATTCTTTGGAAGCCCTTACTTATTCTATCAGGCTCTGTTTGCCGAACCACTAAGTTACAGGGATGCAAACACTCCATCATCGGTTGTCAAGAGATGGAGAGAAGACAAACACAGTCACATAAACATATACATATACATATATATATATATATATATATATATACTACACTCTCGGAGTGGTTGGCGTTAGGAAGGGCATCCAGCTGTAGAAACACTGCCAGATATGACTGGACTGGTGCAGCTTTCGGGCTCCCCAGACCCCAGTTGAACCGTCCAACCCATGCTAGCATGGAAAGCGGACGTTAAATGATGATGATGATACATACACACAACAGGCTTCTTTCAGTTTCCATCTACCGAATCCACTCACAAGGCTTTGGTCGGCCCGAGGCTATAGTAGAAGACACTTGCCCAACGTGCCACACACTGGGACTGAACCCGGATCTATGTGGTTGGTAAGCAAGCTACTTACCACACAGCCACTCCTGTGCCTAGCACAAAATTTTGTCAATGAACAGGTCGCGGTTTCAAAGCGACGAAAATATTTTGAAGTGAATCTAACGGGTTTTGCGTTTTTAAATGGCTTATAAACACCTTCCATGCTGCATGGTTCATGGTCTCAAAAATTTGTCCTATGAAGAAAGGCTGAGGACGCTTGTCCTTTATTCTCTAGAAAAACGCCGCTGCCGTGGTGATCTCATTCTCGCCCACAACATCATGAGCGGAAAGTGTAACCTCTCGAAAGAGCTGTTCTTCACTCCTGCTCCAGAGCATCGGCTGCGGGGTCATTCCGAAAAGCTCTACCTGCGACGATTTCATCTCAATCGAAGGAGAGGAGCTTTCTCCGTCCGGGTTGCGGATCCGTGGAACAAGCTGCCTGACGAGATGGTGAAGATGCCGACGACCGCTTTGTTCAAAGCCTCCCTTGACCTCAAGTGGCCTGAACTCTTTACATGAGCACCACCCTGTACTTAACTCCATGTCCCCCTACATGGCCTTGCTATTTGCTTTTGAGCCAAATTAACTAACTAACTAACTAACTAAATACTTAACTGATAATATTTTTCAATGTAAAATAATACTAGACATTATAACTGCCAGACTCTCTCAGTAGGCTTGTTGATAATTTTTGTCCTATCTGAGACGAGTGCTTATTACTCTTAATGCTATTGTAGTTGTATTTCATTTAGAAATTAAATACTTTTGACTGCTGATGCCGGAGAGGAAAGTATGGAAGATGTTGTGGAAAGGAAGACATTGAAAGAAATGGTGAAAGGAAATTCTGAAAATGTTGAATCAAAGATGATGGGAAATATGATATTTTGCACACACATCCAACCCATCCAATCCATACTTTCATATGATGATGGTGATGGTGATGGTGGTGGTGATGGTGGTGGTGGTGGTTGTGTTGATGGCATTATAGTGGAGGTAGTGATAGTGGTGGTAGTGGCGGCGTTAGAGTAATGGTGGTGGTGGTGGTGGTGGAGTTAGAGTAATGGTGGTGGTAGTGTAAGAGTAATGGTGGTGGCGTTAGAGTAGTGGTGGTGATGGTTTTAATGATGATGATGATGGTTTTGATGATGATGGCAGCAGTGGTGGTAATGGTGGTGGTGGTGCCTCTCGAAGAAAATTTGCTTAGCGTTATAAAGATGTCAGAAATTAAATATTAAATTCAATAGAAGTCTGCCATAACTCAGCAAGAGATATTTAACTTTGGCTTTTTATGTCTCCAAGCAAGGCTTCACTAGTTTTACAAAAACAAGCATTTCCAGTGAAATTTTACAACAACAAAGTATTATTTATGTCTATCATGAAGAGGAAGGTATTGATGTATCTTAGTGAGGGATATTATTTTCTTTGTGTTCAATACAACTAAATTTTTTTTAAAATGAACATCATTAATTGAGCTGAAGGAATGAATTTACTGTTGAAACATAAGCGCACACACACACACACACACACACAATAAAGAAAAAAAACCTCAAGCCTGTTGCTCATGAGCTCAGAGCTTATCCAGATTACCATGGACATTTAAACTGAATACAAGACTTACCCCTTCCTCTGAACAAGGTGCTAGATTGTCACAGAATTAACTCCCAGGTGTCCCTGATACTCCTTTTCAACTGAGTGTTGTAGAGTAGCATGTAATGAAGTACCCTGCTCAAGGACACAACACGCTGCCCTGTCCAAGAATTGAACCCACAACCTATTGTTTATGAGATCAACAGCTTAACCACAATGCCATGCACATTCACTGTTGAAACATAAGCTTGGTAGAAATTTCTAACAAAACCACAACACAAGAGAACCCTTATACAATCTTTATACAAACCTTTTCAAATTCAGAATTGAAGTCTTTCCTGAGAATAGTTGCATAAAGAGATCGCTTTCCTTGATTGGGACTCACTGGATCTTTGGTTATGTCGTTGAAATGTTCTTTACTTTCATTTTCTTTGCTATTGTCATAGTCTTTACTACCATTGACAATGCTACAATTGTCAGCTTCGAGAAATACATCACTTTTCTCTTCGGCTGTTTTTGTTGCATCATCTTTTTTGATTGCTGTTTCACAACAGTCCACTCTATTAGAACGGTCACTGATATCTTGTGACCGTGTCTCATCAACCACTGAACTGGTAGAATCTTTCAAAGAATTGTTATTGGCTGAATAAGTAGCCTCTGTTCTGTTTTCGTTAATGTCTTGAGAAAGATCCATCCAGACAGCTGCTGACCTTTTCATACCTGTTTTATTGTGGTTAAAATCTTCGTGTAGGTTTCGGGAAATGTTGTTTGTGTCGTATTTGTCTTTGGTGGCAAGTCCTCTCTTTTTAGCTGAAGTTACACTAGATGTAATTTCTGACTTATTTTCTGATGAGAAACCTACATATGAAGATAACGCTGTCTTAGATAATGGATTAACTGTGGAAGAAATACTTTTCTCAGTGTCTTTATCAAATAGCTCATCACCGATTTGAAATTTGCATTTCGTAACTGGAATGTTTTCAAGGCATGTTCGTCTAACCTTGGGTAACGACGTACCCCAGGTTGGTAGACTCGCAAGATACGCTTCTATTTGGTCTGATGTTAGAGGTTTGGTCAATTCCTGCATGCCAGGCTGACACAATAATTCTGGATACCACTTGGTTTTTGTATTCCACTTGACGTCTGAGCCAGAATTGTTTCTTTTCTGTTTTGAGTAATACGACTGTTCACCAGACTTACAGTTTGTCAATAAAACCTTAGGGCTGTGAAGTACCGGTGTTTTGTTTTCTGACTGGTCGTTATCGAGATCATCCTTTGTGTGAAAGACAAGAGGCTTTTCTGAGAACATATTCCGCGATGCTGTTGAAAATGTACAATTATTGCTGGACTTCACCTCTAGTTTAGCAAACTTTGATGCTAGTTTTAAGGAATCCTCTTCAACACTCATTACAGAGCGAGTCGAAGAAAAAGACAAGTTCTTCTGCTGTGAAGGAATCTTACTGTAGGACACTGCTGGCGAAACTGAACTAGATGGCGCACTTATAGTCTGTGGTTGTTCCTTCTTATTAATAGAACTAGTTTTTGATTTGGATTGTGTTAAATTATTGAGTCTGTTCGAAATTGTTGTTGTTGTTGATGATATTTTCTTTGGATTAAATTTTTTTACGTCGCTATTATTACTGTTATCACAAATTGCAGCAGTTGTCAAAGTCTTTTTTCTTCGAGACGGTTCTGAATTGTCAGGTGGAAATTTAGACGGTTTGCTTTTGTGAAGCTGATCTGTAATGATTGTAGAACTAGTTAGTACACTACTCATCGGATTTTGACACAGAAGAATTGGTATGTTCTTCATTCTTTGAGAAGCCGTCACACTCACTCTCACTGTGCTGTGCGACAAGTTTGCTACTGGAAAATGATGAACTGTAGAATCTCCTTCGAACAAATAGGGTCTAGATTCTCCTGGAGCATACAACCTGAAATTAGAGATTAAACAGAATCAAAAATTTGTGGAAGTTTAAGAAAGTGTTATTGTCTGAAATGGCAACAGATTAGATGACTGGTTAAGTCATTGGCAAACAGAGTCTCGACAATTATTTGTTTTGTTTTTATTTTACTATAGAACTCAAAGTAGATAAAGCTATTGATGACAGTATCCAAATGTTAGGTTAAAAAAATATTTTGGGCAGAAAAATAATCAAAGGCTTTCAACTTTTCCAATCCAAAAGGGAGTTTAACATAGTTTTTAGATTCTGTTCATCATCATCATCATCATTGTCTAACGTCTGCTTTCCATGCTGGAGTGGGTTGGACGGTTTGACTGACGACTGGCAAGCCAGGAGTCTGCGCCAGGCTCCAATCTGATCTGACAAGGTTTCTACAGCTGGATGCCCTTCCTAATGCCAACCACTCTGAGAGTGTAGAAGCTGTGCTTTTTACATTCCACTGGCACAGGGGCCGGTCAGGCAGCACTGGCATCGACCATGCTCAAATGGTGCTTTTTGCATGCCATTGGCATGGGAGCCAGATAGGTGGCACTGGCATCAGCTATATCTCAAGGTGGCAAGCCGGCAGAATCGTTAGCATTCCCAACATTCTCAGTGGCATTTTGTCTACCTTTATGTTCCAAGTTCAAATGCCACCAAGGGTTTAGGCAGACAAATCAACAAGTGTGTGTATATATATATATATATATATATATATATATATATATATATATATATGGCAAGCTGGTAGAATCATTAGCATGCCAGGCAAAATGCTTAGCAGTATTTCATCTGCCATTACGTTCTGAGTTCAAATTATGCCGAGGTCGATTCGGGTTCGATTAAATAAGTACCATTTACGCACTGGGGTCGATGTAATCGACTTAATCTCTTTATCTGTCCTTGTTTGTCCCCTCTATGTTTAGCCCCCTGTGGGCAACAAAGAAATATATATATGTGCAGTGGGATTGAAACCAAATCCACAAGGTTGCAAAGCAAGCTTCTTAACCACACAGCCAAGCATGTACCTACATGGTAAATAAACAGGAGCTTATCATTGATAATAACAGAAAAATTAAATGCTTATTGGAAGGAAAAAAAGAAAATGGTTTCTTGTCCTAAAAAACTTCCACATATAACGTCATTAATTTCTAGAATTCCATGCAAAACTGGAATTAGTCACTGAATGAGGCTATTGAGTGAAAGACAGCCAACCAAGTTAAATATAGATTTGGTAAGTATTAAAAGAACATTAATTTTGAAAAAACCCTTCAAATGCATCTTTTTATAAATGAATCAGCTTTTAGAGGCTTTTTGCTTGTCAGCTGTAAAAAAATACCACAAATGAGATTTTGTCTTGGTAGGCTTAAATTTCCTGAGCCAGACAGGCGCAATATTAAACAGTATACCATAGCAGACCATATATTTCTTAGCAACAAAATATTGTTTACTCTAAAAGAAACAGCAAAAAAAACTTTTCTTTTAACACTTTATAGAAATATTTTCAGACAAGTATTCAGAAAAAAAAAAAATTGTTTTTTTAATAATATTCTTAAAAAGTAGCTTTTAATATCATTGCTTTAATATATATACATATGTATATATACACATATGTATATGTATATATGGAAGCATGTGCGTATGCATGTATATATGTACACACATACATACATATAAATTTGTGATTATTTAGAAAATTTTTTTCATGCTTTAATTTCATAAAAACATTCAGAAAATGTCTACTAAAAACAAAATGCAAATGGCAAAGACAAAATTTCAAGAGAGATTTTTATTTTGCAAGCATATTGCATGAACAGTTAAATAAACAACACGTGTATCTATAAATAAATTGATAAAAATTTACCAACAGCAGAAGATATAACAAACATTTAACAGACTTACTACACATCTATTTTTTTTATTTCATTCGGTTTTTTTTTACCTTTCATCATATGAGCATTGATTTTAATTGATTAAATGTCATTCTTTGAATAACAAGACACAAAATGGGATTGAAACAATGTTCAGTTTCTCCAGCAAAAAAAAGAAACCCAACCTACTTTACAATATTTCTTCAGCAATCTCTCTCTCTCTCTCTCTCTCTCTCTCTCTCTCTCTACACACACACACACACGTATACACATATATGTAGAGTAATGCACGACAACTTTCTGACTGCCTATGTGGCATAACCAAAGATATACTTCCCAACTATATATATATATATATATATATATATATATATATATATATCATCATCATCAGCATCGTTTAACATCCGTTTTCCATGCTAGCATGGGTTGGGCGAACATATATTATATATATATATATATATGGTGTGGAGGCACATGGCCTTGCGGTTAGAGCAGTGGACTCACAGTTGAGGGATCACGGGTTCGAATCTCCAACCAGGCAATGTGTGTGTTTATGAGCGAAACACCTAAGCTCCACGCAGCTCCGGCAGAAGGTAATGAGGAACTTATGCTGACTCTTTTGCCACAACTTTCTGTCACTATTTCCTCCTGCATCTTGCAGCTCACCTGCAATGGACCGGCGTCCCGTGCATGTGGGGAACCTATACGCCAAGGAAACCAGGAAACCGGCCCTTATGGGCCAGGCATGGCTTGAGACGGAACAAACAACGATATATGGTGCCCCAGCATGACCACAGTGTAATGACTGAAACAAGTAAAAGATAAAAGATACACACACACATATGGTGGGTGCTGGGAAGTTCCTGGTTTGGGGTAAAAGAAAACACAAGAGGATCAGTTAATAATGATCTTATTCAACATATTCCTTTCTCAGATTCACACACTTAGTGCAGTGGTCTTTCAGTTTTTCTAAGCCCTCTAAAAGAACTCAGAAGGTAGGGCCTCCAGCCAGGCCTTTCACGATACTCTCAAAGCCAAGAACTTTTCAGTACCCACCCCCTCATCTCTCTATATATAAACGGCAGTTTGTCTGTGTGTGTTTCTGTGTGTCTGTTAGGTTGTACCCTCACCCTGACCACGGCTTTCAACCGATTCTGATGAAACTTGACACACACATAAGCCCAATGTCATAATTCAAAACTAACGCAGCGAAAATTTTGAAAAGTTCCCCCAATTCTGAAAAAAATCGATAAATTCGACATGGGGTCGAGAATCAGAAACACAAACCACAGACTGTCTAGGGGACGCAACTCGACCTTTTTAACTCTCAAAAAAATTTACCATTTTTTTTTTCCATTTTTTTGCTATTTTTTGGCTATAACTCTCTAAAAATGCTTTATAGTTATTTCCCTTACAAACCCGAGCAACGCCGGGCGATACTGCTAGTATATGCATAAAAGGAAATAAAGCAAGTTATCAGCTGTTAAAGTATGTATACATATATTTAAGTACATAATAGTTGACTTTCAACAGTTGTCCTTGTCACTGCATCGTGATCTTAATGCATATTTCATGTTCTTATTCAATGTGAAGTATAGATTAAATACAATTAAAGCCGTCTGCTTTTTCTCACAAAAGTGTTGTTTTTTAGCTTGATATTTATATGCTCTCATTTCAAGTGCTATTTGCTTCGAGTTCAACCTTTAACCCTTCAGCACTCAAATTATTTTGTCAAAGGTAATGTTTATTTATTCACA
>NC_043006.1:48917498-48932498 GCF_006345805.1 Octopus sinensis
TGGTCTCTTTTGCCAAACCGCTAAGTTACGGGGACGTAAACACACCAGCCTTGGTTGTCAAGTGATGTTGGGGGACAAACAAAGACACACACATACATATATATATACATATATACGACGGGCTTCTTTCAGTTTCCGTCTACCAAATCCACTCACAAAGCTTTGGTCGGCCCAAGGCTATAGTAGAAGACACTTGCCCAAGGTGCCACGCAGTGGGACTGAACCCAGAACCATGTGGTTGGTAAGCAAGCTACTTACCATGCAGCCACTCCAGCACATATTCAAATAAATTTCAAAGCTTTTATGTTGTTGTTGTTGTTACTGAGGGTCATTATCCTTCTCAGAAAAGTGCTCTAGGTGATGATGCGGAAACTAATAATAAGAAGCTGAAGTGAGTGAGACTGAATCCGCAGCTGTGCTGTGCCGTGTTAGTCAGCAGTGCTTCAAGTTAATTCAGTTCTGCCAATGGGAAAAGCCTCAACAGCAGATATCGACACAATATCTAATTCTTGGCTGTATCGATTGAGTCATATCAAGCTGCTAATATTACCTTTGGAGCTTGTTGTTATCAAGCTGTGAAATCTGCAAAATCTTCTTTTTTTTTGTATTGATTTTAGAAATATGAGAATCAACCGGAATTCTTGTCACTTGTAAGTTAAGTAATAATATCATTGGATAAGATGTGATTATACCAGCCAATAGCTGAGTTGACATGATGTCGGGTTATCAGACAAGCAGTTCACATTTTGTAGATTCCTGTTAGCATTGCACAATGTCTAGGGCATATTGTTTTATTCTTTTATTCTTTTACTTGTTTCAGTCACTTAAAAAAGAAATCGACCCCAGGACTTATGCTTTGTAAGCCTAGTACTTAATCTGATGGTCTCTTTTGCCAAACCACTAAGCAATGGGGACGTAAATACACCAACATCGGTTGTCAAGCAATGGTGGTGGTGGTGGTGGGGGGACAAACACAGACACAAAGACACACACACATATATACATATCTCTCTTTCTCTCGCTGCCACCACAGCATCAGCATCATCATCTAACATCTATTGTCCATGCTGGTATGGGTTGGAAGGTTTTACCAAGGGCTGGTAAGCTGAGGGGCTGCACCAAATTCAAATCTGATTTGGCATGGTTTCTATTGCTGGATGCCCTTCCTAATACCAACCACTCCAAGAGTGTATTGGGTGCTTTTATGTGCCACTGGCACGGGTGCCAGTTGCGTGACACCAGTATATGTCAAAACAACAACAATTTCACTTGGCTTGATGCCCTTCCTAATGCCAACCACTCCAAGAATGTAATGGGTGCTTTTACGTGCCACTGGCACAGGTGCCAGTTGCGTGACACCAGTATATGTCACAACAACAATTTCACTTGGCTTGATCGGTCTTCTACTCAAGCACAGCATATTGCCAAAGGTCTCAGTTATTTGCCATTGCTGCCATGAAAGCCAATGCTTGAAAGGTGCTTATTACTTGCCACTCGCACAACACTGGCATTGGCCACATTGCTTCCAAGGTTGTTAACTCAGACCACTTTAAAAGAAAAAGAAGTTTGTACCACAGAACCAAGGGCAACCTGAGAAGGGTTAGTATCAAAAGAGTGATGAGTGTATAGAACATAAACACTGGAAAACACTACTGTAGCCATTAGAGAATATTAAATGTTATGTTGAACAATTTCTAGTTCCTTCTTGAGCCATGCCTGGCTCATAAGGGCCGGTTTCCTGGTTTCGTTGGCGTATAGGTTCCCCACCTGGATGGGACGCCGGTCCATCGCAGGTGAGTGGCAAGATGCAGGAGGAAAGAGTGAGAGAAAGTTGCGGCAAAAGAGTGAGCAGAAGTTTGCCATTACCTTCTGCCGGAGGCACGCGGAGCTTAGGTGTTTCGCTCATAAACACACACATCGCCCGGTCTGAGATTCGAACTCGCGATCCCTCGACCACGAGTCCGCTGCTCTAACCACTAGGCCATGTGCCTCCACAAATAATAAATGCGCCCTTTTAAAGCCTAGCCAGGCTCATGGGCCCGGTTTCCCAGTTTCAATGGCGTATGTGTCCCCCAGCTGGACGGGACGCCAGTCCATCACAGCATTACTCATTTTTGCCAGCTGAGTGGACTGGAGCAATGTGAAATGAAGTGTTTTGCTCAAGAACACAATGCGTCACCTGGTCAAGGAATCGAAACCACAATCTTACCATCATGATGCTGACACCCTAACCACTAAGCCACGCGCCTCCACAGAATTTCTGGTGACGACCTAGAAGTTACTACATTAACTGGAACGCAATTGTTGTCTTGCACCTAAAGCATTATAACATTTATTCTGCTGCTTGCTTATTTAGCTTTAGTTGACCTCAAATGACTCTCCTAGTGATGACAGAGACAATGGCAGCATTCAGCTGTAAAAACAATCAATGGCACTTACAATGTACAAATGTCCTACATTCCCCCTGAAGCTATTTCATCCATGTCTCTATAGACAATGGTAATAAATAATTTTAAAATAATGTAGCACTGTGACCAGGCTTCTACAACATTCTACACTCATCAACTGGTGGGGGGGGAGGTAGATGTGTGGTTAAGAAGTTTGTTTCCCAAGCACATGGTTTTGAGTTCAGTTCTACTGTGTAGCACTTTGAACAAATGTCTTGTACTAGAGCCACGGGTTGAACAAAGCATTTTGAGTGAATGTGGTAGAGAGAAACTGTGTGGAAACCCATTGTGTACTCTTTACTCTTTTACTCTTTTACTTGTTTCAGACATTTGACTGCAGCCATGCTGGAGCGCAAATCGACCCCAGGACTTGTTCTTTGTAAGCCTAGTACTTATTCTATCAGTCTCTTTTGCCGAACCACTAAGTTATGGGGATGTAGACACAACAGCATTGGTTGTCAAGCAATGTTGGAGGGACAAACACCAGACACAAACATATACACACACATGCACCTATACATATATACGACGGGCTTCTTTCAGTTTCCGTCTACCAAATCCACTCACAAGGCTTTGGTCGGCCCGAGGCCATAGTAGAAGACACTTGCTCAAGGTACCATGTGGAGGGACTGAGCCCAGAACCATGTGGTTGGTAAGCAAGTTACTTACCACACAGCCACTCTGCACTTATAATGGTAATAAATAATTTTAAAATAATGTAGCACTGTGATCAGGCTTCTACAACTTTCTACACTCATCAACTGGTGCGGGGTGTGGATGTGTGGTTAAGAAGTTTGCTTCCCAAGCACATGGTTTTGAGTTCAGTTCTACTGTGTAGCACTTTGAACAGATGTCTTGTACTAGAGCCACGGGTTGAACAAAGCATTTAGAGTGAACGAGGTAAAGAGAAACTGTGGAAAGCCATTGTGTGTGTATATAAATATATATATATATATATATATATATATATATATATACATTTCATAGGTGTAGGAGTGGCTGTGTGGTAAGTAGCTTGCTTACCAACCACAAGGTTCCGGGTTCAGTCCCACTGCGTGGCAAGTGTTTTCTACTATAGCCTCAGGCTGACCAAAGCCTTGTGAGCGGATTTGGTAGACAGAAACTGAAAGAAGCCTGGCGTATATATGTATATATATGTACGTATATATGTACGTGTATGTGTATGTTTGTGTGTCTGTGTTTGTCCCCCCCAACATCGCTTGACAACCGATGGTGGTGTGTTTACGTCCCCGTAACTTAGCGATTCGGCAAAAGAGAGACCGAAAGAATAAGTACTAGGCTTACAAAGAATAAGTCCTGGGGTCTTTGAGGGAGGAGTAAGCTGATTACATCAACCCCAGTGTTCTACTGATATTTATTTCACTGAGCCTGCAAGGATGAAAAGTCAAGTCGCCTTCAGCAGAATTTGAACTCTGAATGTAAAGATAGACGAAATATTGCTAAGCATTTTGCCCAGCATGCTAACAATACTACCACCGTGCCACCTTTTATAGCAAAAACAACAACAGCAACAACAACAACAACAATAATAATCTGGTGTGTTTATTCTAATGACCTATCAAAGCAAACAATGAGTTTCTTTGCCCTAGGTGTCGGGAAGATACCCAGCAAGAAATGGAAACAAAATTGAAAGATGAAAATAAAAATAATAGTAACAACAACAACAATTATATCATTCATTTTTGAAATAAAAAAATTGGAATTGAAAATTTACCTTTTGGGTGTCATATTAACATCCCACCGTTCCAAAAGAAATTGTTCACCACCATGTTCAGCATTACTGTCAACGAACATGATATCGGTCTGTTGCTGGTTATGTCTGCATTTTGGAAACAGAAGTAGCTCTATACACATAGGAATACTGTTCTTCCAGAGTGTTTCCATATACATCTTGAATTTCTTTGCTTCACAACACTAAATGGAATAAAAAAAACAAAAAAAATCAGTCAAGTTACAGCTAGCTCACACAGACACATATGCATATTGTGTGTGCGCGCGCGCGTGTGTGTGTGTGTGTGTCTGCGTGAGCGTGTGTAAAGTGAAACACATACATACTCTCTTTTTTTCTCTCTCTCTCACTGTAAAACAAATGTTTGTTTATATACGTACATGGTTGTTATGTATGTATATATGTATATATATGCATGTATGTATATATGTGTGTGTGTGTGTGTGTGTATAAAGAGACAGACAGACAGAAAAAGAGAGAGTATGTGTGCGTGTATATGTGTCATAATATATATGTAGCCATGTGTGTATACACATATGTATATATATATAATATATATATATATATATATATATTATATATATATATATATACATATGTATACATACATATGAATATGAAAGCTAAAACGATGCAAAGCACACTGTGAGCAGCGATGTGTAACAACATCCGATAGTCTAGTTGATCATGTGCACATGATTACATATGAATATATGAATTTTATATTTATATTTTGTAAACAAATATATATATGATGTACATATATATATATATATATATATATATATATATATATATATATATATGTGTGTGTGTGTGTGTGTGTGTATACACACACACAAACATATATACATAAATGTATGTATATATATGTACAAATACATATGTATGCATGTATATGTGTATGTGTGTGTGCATGTTTATGTGATTATAAACCAAAGAAAAAAAGTTTTACCATGAATTACAGAGCTAATTGTCTTTAATTTGGTATTTATTTTATCAGGTTCTTTTGCAGAACCACTAAGTTATGGAGACATACACAAACCAACACAGGCTCTCAACTGGCAGGGGTGGGCAACTCAGTCACACACATGACAGGCATCTACACATCTAATAAACTTCCATCTCACAAATTCACTCACTAGGCATTGGTTGGCCAGTAGAAGACAGTTTCTGAAGGTACTATACAGTGGGATTGAACCCAAAGCCATGCTGTTCCAAAGTGAGCCTTCTTAACCACACAGCCATGCCTGAGCACTTTGGACTTAACAATCTGTACTGTATATATTTCTCAATTATTGTGTTGCTAATGGAGAAACTTAATTCCAAAGACTATGTTTTGTTCTGCTATTTTTCGTTTACTAGTTTCAGTTATTTGAATGTGGCCATGCTGGAGCACCACCTTAAAGGGTTACAGTCAACCAAATCGACCCCCAGGACTTATTCTTTGTAAGCCTAGTACTTATTCTATCAGTCTCTTTTGCTGAACCGCTAGGTTATGGGGACATAAACACACCAGCATCGGTTGTCAAGTGATGGTGGTGGGGACAAACATAAACAAACACACAAATACATACATACATACATACATACATACACACATACATACATATATATATATATATATGTTACAATTTAGAACAAACAGTAAGTTGTCATTATCGTACTTGGACATTATTAACATTATTTACATTTGACGGATATTTGTCCACATCTTGTTTGTTGTTAACACAACATTTCAGCTGATATACCTTCCAGCCTTCATCAGGTGTCTTGGGGAAATTTCGAACCTGGGTTCTAAATTCCTAAGGTATTTTTTGATGTTGTTGGTGTTATTATTATTATTATTATTATTATTATTCAGATCACTGCCTGAAATCAAACTCGGAATCTTGGTGTTAGTAGCCCGTGCTCATATGGCGTAGTGGTTAAGTGTGCAGGTTACTAACCCCAAGATTCTGAGTTTCAGCGGTGACCTGAATAATAATAATAATAATAATAATAATAATAATAATAATAATAATAATAATAGTAATAACATCTAAAAATACATTTTGAATGAGAACCCAGGGTCGAAATTTCCCCAAGACACCTAATAAAGGCTGGAGGGTATTTCAGCCGAAATGTGTTAACAACAAACAAGATGAGGTCAAATATCCATATAATGTAAATAATGTACATAATTCCTCATCTCTTAAATATAGAACTGTAAGTGAAATAACATTGTTACATGCTATTTTCGTTGTCATTAATAATTTGAACTTAATAACCTCTATAAAGAGTATATTCAATTTCCTATTTGCTGGTTGTGTCATCATGGTAGGAGTGTAAACCCAGATTACTAAACAAAACAAAACCCGGGATAAATCATCATCATCATCATCGTTTAGCGTCCGCTTTCCATGCTAGCATGGGTTGGATGGTTCAACTGGGGTCTGGGAAGCCAGAAGGCTGCACCAGGCCCAGTCTGATCTGGCAATGTTTCTACGGCTGGATGCCCTTTCTAAGGCCAACCACTCCGTGAGTGTAGTGGGTGCTTTTTACATGCCAGACGAGGCTGGCAAACGGCCACGATTGGATGGTGCTTTTTACGTGCCACCGGCATGGAGGCCAGGCGAGGCTGGCAACGGCCACGATCGGATGGTGCTTTTTTACATGCCACCGGCACGGAGGCCAGTCAGGGCGGCGCTGGCAATGGCCACGTTCAGATGGTTCTCTTACGTACCACCGGCACTGGTATCACAGCTACAATTTCCATTGATGTTGATCGATTTCGATTTTGATTTTGATTTTCTGGGTTTACACTCCTACCATGATGACACAACCAGCAAACAGGAAATTGAATATACTCTTTATAGAGGTTATTAAGTTCAAATTATTAATAACAACAAAATATATTCTCAAAATATTACTGAGAGGTAACTGCAATGAAAAAGGGTGGGAACTAATAACTACCGTAAAGACTAGCAGAGGTGGTTGTACAAGAGTGATAGATAGATGTGGTGCAGATGGAAGAGATCCAAGCTGCATACTTCCCAGTTTACAAGTTTGATTCCTTACTAAGTCATTTCAAATTCTGATTGCCCTATAATATTCATTAATATAGATTATATTTTTTGCATGAGAACAGTAATCAGAGTAAAAATTCTAACTATATATATATACACAGGAGTGGTTGTAGGCACAGGAGCAGCTGTGTAGTAAGCAGCTTGCTTACCAACCACATGATTCTGGGTTCAGTGTCTTCTACTATAGCCTTGAGCCGACCAAAGCCTTGTGAGTGGATTTGGTAGACAGAAACTGAAAGAAGCCTGTCATATATATATATAGAGAGAGATATAGATAGATAGATGGATAGATAGATAGATAGATAGCTATACATAAGTATATATATAGATATAGATATATAGATATATACACATATATATATATATAGATATAGATATATATACATATGTATGTATGTATGTATGTATGTGTGTGTATGTGTACATGTTTGTTGTGTTTGTATTTGCCCCCACTCCCACATCACTTGACAACCGATGCTGGTGTGTTTACGTCCCCATAAATTAGTGGTTTGGCAAAAGGGACCAATAGAATAAGTACTAGGCTTACAAAGAATAGGTCCCGAGGTCGATTTGCTCGACTAAAAGCGGTGCTCCAGCATGACAAGAGTCAAATGACTGAAACAAGTAAAAAGAAAAAGAATAGTGTAATGGTAGCACATCTGATGTGAAGTTTGAAGGAATGGGTTCCATTCCGACCACAGGCACCTGAATGTGTTTTATTGGTGCAGGTGTGGCTGTATGGTAAGAAGCTTGCTTTCCAACCACATGGTTGTGGGTTCAATCCCACTACATGGGGAAGTGTCTTCTACTAGAGCCTGAAGCTGACCCAAACCTCATGAGTGTATCTGGTAGACTGAAACTGAATGAAGCCCATCATGTGTGTGTGTGTGTGTGTGCATGCATATTCTTCTCTCTGTATCTGTCCTTCACCATCGATTTACAACTGGTGTTGGTATGTTTACATCCCCATAACCTAATGGTTTGGCAAATGAGACCAATGGAATAAGCACCAGACTTATAAAAAAAAACCTCCTGGTGTTGATTCCTTCAACTAAAATGTCAAGGCAGTGCCCCAGCATGGCTATTGCTTAATGACTGAAACAAATCAAAAGATACAAAATAAAAAGATAACTAGCAGAAAGACCCACTAGCGTAGCTAGAGTGTGTGCCACAAGGGGCAGCTCTTCCATTTTCCACCCCCAGACCCCACAAAAAACATATTGCCTACAACAGACCCAAAAGTGCCTACCCTGCCACCCACCCAGCAATGCTAGTGGAGAGACCACCTGTGAACAGTTTTCTGCTAATCCCTAATTGATATATACAAATTTGATTCCCAATTTGTATAATTTTTCTGTTATGCCACATCTGATTTGTCTTTGCATCCTTCATTCATCTAATAGTACTCAATCAATCAGAAAATGTTTCCATGGTTATTTTACTACAATCTTAATCTCTCTTTCAAAACTGTAGCAGTAATTTGAAATTGAATCCTAGATATGCAGTCAGTCAGACATCATGAGTTTAACCACCACAGTTTCATGTGATTGGTCCATTAATCAACCAATCAAAGTCAAGCAATGGTGTGGACAGGTTTTCTCAAGCATTCTAAGATTTGACTTCTGGTCTCCAATAAAAGCCGTTCAATACACATTTTTACCAACCACACAACACAGGAAGGCAGCTAAGACAGATGACAGAGATAAATGACAGGAACCTCTGTTGCCATGAATGTATTACAATTGTTTCCAGTTATGTTTGAGGAGCCAAATGTTACCGTATCAACAGCTTGCCGTACACTCCAAGCAGTATCTCTCCCCCAGTATGTAATTATTGCCGTTGTTATCTGTAAAAGGCCAATTCAGCTTTGTCATTATGTGCAAATAATAAAATCTTCTGTTAAATGTTTGCAGATGTTGTTCAGTTACTTCTTTGCGCAGCCCCCCAACAAATAAATTTGCATTCTTTGACTCAAACAGCAGCAGCAACAACATTACCCATGCAACAAAACAAATTCAAAAGGTAGTCCATCCTCTACCTAGTCGTTTACTGTGCTAGAAATAACAGGGTTCCTGTGGGTATATTCTAAGGCATGTAGCATATCAAACAGCCATGCCAACAAATTTGCCTCAGATATTTTAGTTATATATATATATATATATATATATATTTTGTTACTTGTTTCAGTCATTTGACTGTGGCCATGCTGGAGCACCGCCTTTAGTCGATCGAGCAAATCAACCCCAGGACTTAATCTTTGTGAGCCTAGCACTTATTCTATTGGTCTCTTTTGCCGAACCGTTAAGTTACAGGGACGCAAACACACCAGTATCGGTTGTCACGTGATGTTAGGGGGACAAACACAGACACACACACACACACACGCATATATATACGACGGGCTTCTTTCAGTTTCCATCTACTGAATCCACTCACAAGGCTTTGGTCAGCCCGCGGCTATAGTAGAAGACACTTGCCCAAGGTGCCAGGCAGTGGGACTGAACCCGGAATCATGTGGTTCGTTAGCAAGCTACTTACCACACAGCCACTCCTACGCCTACAGAGAAGATTTACACAGATTGCAAAGAGATAAAGAACTACGGAGAGAAGATACGCCAATGTAGCGATTTCAAACTTGTTACAATATTCACTATAATTTAAAGTGTTCAAGGAATCATCAGAAATGGTAAATTCTTAATATAATCACTTTACCTTACATTCTCCAAGAGAATATTATAAATGTTATAATCCTTTTATAATATTCACCATACCTTATGTTAATCATATTTTATACTCTTCAAGACCACATATGAAACGGTAGCTCCATTTTATATAATCACTTAACCTTATATTCCCTAAGACATATAAGGTGTTACAATCTCTTTATAATATTCACGATACATTAGACGATTAGACTCATCAAGACAATATCAGAAACGGTAAATTCCATTTCTATAATCACTTTTCCTTATATTCTCTGAGACAACAAAAATGGTTATATGATCTCTTTATAATACTCACCAGACCACATATACTCTTCAATATAACATTAGAAATGCTAAATTTCTTTAAAATATCCATTGTGCTTTATAATCTCTCACACACCATTGCAAACAGTAAAATCCTTTTTATATTATCATTCATCTTTTACATGTTTCAGCCTTTAGACTGAGGCCATGCTGGGGCATCACACTGAAGAGCTTTTAGCTGAATGAATCAACAACCCCAGTACTTTTTTTTTGTTTTTTTTTTTAGCCTGGTACATATTCTATTGGTCTCTTTTTGCCAAGCTGCTAAGTCACAGGGATGTCAAGAAACCAACATTGGTTGTCAAGTGGTGGCAGGGAACAAACACAGACACAATGACACACACATAAATATATGTATAATGGGCTTCTTTCAGTTTCCATCTACCAAATCCACTCATAAGGCCTTGTTCAGCCCAAGGCTATATTAGTAAACAATTGCCCATGGTGCCACACAGTGGGACTGAACCCAGAACCAAGTGGTTGGGAATCAAAACATTCGTACCATACAGCTATGCCTGCATCTTATTAGACCTTATAATTATCTCAGACAACACAAATTATTTTCAACTCATTTATATGTATTCACAATATCCTCTCTGAAACAATGATAATGTCACTATAATTAGATATGGTTAATCCATAAGATTATTTCAACATCTCACTTGTAATACCTTCTAAATAATAGACCATCAAATAAATAAATAAATAAATAAATACATAGGCACAAGAGTGGCTGTGTGGTAAGTAGCTTGCTTACCAGCTACATGGTTCTGAGTTCAGTCCCACTGCGTGGCTTCTTGAGCAAGTGTTTTTTACTATAGCCCCGGGCTGACTGAAGCTTTGTGAATGGATTTGATAGACAGCAACTGAAAGAAACCCATCATATATATATATATATATATATATATATATATATATATATATATATATATATATATGAAAAAATATCAATCATCATCATCGTTTAACGTCTACTTTCCATGCTAGCATGAGTTGGATGATTTGACTGAGGACTGGCAAACCAGATGGCTGCACCAGGCTCCAATCTGATCTGGCAGAGTTTTTACAGCTGGATGCCCTTCCAATATATATATATGTATATGTTTGTGTGTCTGTGTTTGTCCCCCCACAACTGATGTTGGTGTGTTTACATCCCGTAACTTAGCGGTTCGGCAAAAGAGACCAATAGAATAAGTACTAGGCTTACAAAGGATAAGTCCTGGAGTCAAATTCTTTGACTAAAGGCGGTGCTCCAGTATGACCACAATCAAATGACTGAAGCAAATAAAATACATACATACATGCAAATGTGTTTGTATATAGATATGTGTGTGTGTATGTGTGAGAGTTTACATATAAATAAGATGTATGTACGTTATAGACAGATGTGTGTGTGTATGAGTGTGTACATATGTACATAAGTGTGTTTGCAGGTAGGTAAATGCATTTGTGTACATACACGTATATGTGTGCATATGCACTTGCATGTATGTGTGTGCACATGCATACACTCATGTGTATGTAGGTACGTGACTGAATGATGCGGTGTGAGTATACATATCTATATATATGCGTTCTTGCATTTATATATGTGTGTGTGTGTATGTGCATTTACATCAATATCTGAGTAAGTGTGCAGATGCATATGAAGACACTTGCATAGAAAACACTTGCCCAAAGCACCACACAGTGGGACTGAACCTGGAACTTAGTGGATGGTAAACAAGCTTCTTACCACACAGCCATGCCTGCACCTTATTGGACCATATATTATCCAAGACAACATCAACCATGTGTGAGTGTGTATACATATGTATATATTATATATGAAAGAAACCCATCATATATATATATATATATATATGCGAAAGTAGACTGGAGTCTGGCACAGCCCCCAGCTTGCCTTCCAACCCATGCCAGCATGGACAACAGATGTTAAATGATGATGACGATGATGATGTGTATATGTTTGCATATGCGTGTGCATGCATGTATTTGCATGTTGTAAAGTTCTACTCACCCTGATGTCCTGGTAATCACAGACATGCTTATTGACCTTCGGGAACTGAGGACAGTGTGGGCCCTCAGTTCTTCCTTTTGCTGACAGCTCAGGTAGACGAGCCTCAACAATTAGCATCCCTATTGTAACAAACAGCTCTCGAGGATCCCAGTCTTCATCCTCCATATTCTGCTGGAGATCTGCAACACAAAGAGAAGAACCATTATAAAAATCTTTATAATATCGGAATGGTAGAGGGCTGAGTTTTGTAAGAGAAGAAGAAATCTCTGAAAACGACAAGCATTTATAAAACTGTATTTCATTTACTATGTGGTGTTGAAACTATAATGATATCTGATCGGCAGCTGATGATGCACATATATGTTTGATACTTGGGTTTGGGACCTGGCTGACATGGAGGGAGGAAGGGAGATGAGGAGGAGGAGGAGTAATACTCTTAAACAAACCCTTCCTCAGTAACAGCAACAACAGCAACCTGTATAAATACCTTCAGCAATGACACCAACATCGCCAAAGCAAAGGCAACGAAGAGATTATGGCATGAGGGAGTCACCGAAAGGAATAAAATCATATCCAAACAATACAGAGCAGCACAAACTACTTTACACTCTTCTACCTTACTGCTGTAAGATGTATATGTCCACCTAGTACTTATACACTCAATTCTCATGTGCTCCTTCTGTTACTTATGATACATTAGTATCAGATAACATTTCCATGGCATTGATAATCAGTGCAAACATTGAAATAAATTTGAACCAGAAAAACCATGAGCCAATGAGTAATTTTTGTAATTATAGACTTTTAAGGATAGCTTAATTAATTAGCACTAACTAACATTTCAGTTACGATGTGGTTTCATTATATAAAAGGAAATGCTTCATAATATATAAACGAAATGACATACACACATAAATATATATATATGTATGTATTTACACACAACACACACACATACACACACACACATATATACATACAGGTATGTGTATGATGTATGTATATATATATACACACACACATACATATATATGTATATATATACACACACACATACATACATATAAATGAGTAACAAAGTACCTAATTGAAGTACCTTATTCAACTCAATCTAAATTATATATATATATATATATACATACAGGTATGTGTATGTATGTATACACACACACACATATATACACACATATATATGGGTATGTATATATATATAAATGGATAATATGTGTGGGTGTACATATAGTTATGTGTGTGTGTCTGTGTGTGTGTGTGTATATATATATATATATATATATATCATCGCGTGTGTATATGTATAGGTACATACATATAATTATACAAGTATATAAGTATATATATAAATATATATACATATATATATGAATGAATATATGTAAGTATATATATATATATATATATATATATATATAGAGAGAGAGAGAGAGATAAATATAAATAAATGGGTGTATATGTATGTATATATATATAATATATATATATATATTATATATATATATATATATATATATATATATATATATAGGTATGGATTTGTATATATAGACACACATGTATTATCATCATCATTATTGCTTTGACATTTACCATTTTATGCTACCATGAGTCAGAAGGAATCCACTGAGGCAGATTTTCTATGCCAAGTAGCTCTTTCTGCTGTTAACCCTCACCTGTTTCCCAGCAGGTGGCCGGACATATTTCTTTGCAAGTTTGGAAAGAAACAACGCTGCTTGTTATTATTCGATGTCAAAACACACACACATTCATATCTGTTTATTATCAGTAAATCGTAAATTTGAAACAGAAGCAAACTGTTTAAGTTATACAGCAATAGAGTACGTAGATAAAGATAGCTATGGCCGCTTCATGGGGTTACCCAGGGCCATTAGGGTCTGACAAGACGTATTTAAAGCTAAGTGCTTTCCTGACACAAAACCCAGAGTAACCCTATAAACTGGCCATAAGTATCTTTTTCTAAATATATATATATATATATATACATATATATATTCTTTTATTCTTTTACTTGTTTAAGTCATTTGACTGTGGCCATGCTGGAGCACAGCCTTTAGTCGAGCAAATTGACCCCAGGACTTTTTCTTTGTAAGCCTAGTACTTATTCTATCGGTCTCTTTTGTCACACCGCTAAGTTACAGCGATGTAAACACAGCAGCATCACTTGTCAAGTGATGTTGGGGTTGGGGGGAGAACAAACACACACACACACATACACATATCTATCTATCTATATATATATATATATATATATATATACGACAGGCTTCTTTCAGTTTCTGTCTACCAAATCCACTCATAGGGCTTTGGTTAACCCAAGGCTATAGTAGAAGACACTTGCCCAGGGTGCTACGTAGTGGGACTGAACCCAGAACCACATGATTGTTAAGTAGGCTACTTACCACACAGCTTATATATACACAAACATTGGAATTCTTTCAGTTTTCATCTACCAAATCCACTTATAAGTGGTCAGCCCAGGGTTATAGTGGAAGTAAAACACACTGAACCTAAAGTCATGCCAGCAAGGTGGAGGGGGGACAAGTGGAGGGGAACAGGTGGGGGAGGAGATTAGAAGGGCTGGTTTGAAAAAGGAGGACGCCCCATTGAGGTAGATCCGCCCCCCCCCCACCCGCAACGGGAACAAAGCCCA
>NC_043006.1:48937498-48971011 GCF_006345805.1 Octopus sinensis
ATGGTTGAAACACTCTTGATTGTAAATTAGCTCGGGATCAGGGCTAAACTGGATTAAAAAACAATAACAACAATTATTGCTACTCTCACTCCAGAAAAAAAACGTAAACTCCAGATGGACACACCTACTTTTATAGAAGTAGAAACGAATTAGGAGGAGCGAGGTAGCAGCACAGATAAAGGCGGGGCATATGCAAATGTAATGAGGGGAAATATAAAATATGCAGAGAAAACACCCAGCTGATAGCGAGGAAAAGGAAGAGGAAGAGGAGGGAGTCAGAGAAGTAGAGAGATGTAGACTGAGGGGGAGTAAGAAATGACGTAACAGAGAGGTATAAATGTTGAGAGAAGGATACACACACATACACATACATATATAAATATATATTATAGAGAATGGGTATGAGAGAGATTGCAGAAAGGGTTTAGGGTTATGCAGTTTAGCCCAGGTTAGCAAAAAAAAAAAAGGTTCCATTTATGACCATCCCGTCTTTTTTGTTAGAATATGTCCTTCTTTCTCAAGAAAATAAGGTATTATTTGAAGGAGATTTGGCTGCTAATTGTAGCAGGTCGAATGATTTACTAAGAGGCTTTCTGTTCGTATGTATGAATACGAGTTATTTACATAGTGTGAACAAAGAGAAGTCAAGTAAAAAATATAGAAGTGTAGTATGGAGAGAGAGAGAGAGAGAGAGAGAGAGAGAGAGAGAGAGAGAGAGAGAGAGAGAGAGAGAGAGACAGACAGACAGACAGACAGAAAGAGAGACAGACAGACAGAAAGAAAGACAGACAGACAGATAACAAGGAGAGAGGGATGTATACAGAGGGGTGCAAAGAATAATAGAAGTATACACAGTGAAGAAGTAACAGATGAGTGGAGTGAACGACGTAAAGAGATAAAGAAAGAGTAAGCGTGAGTGTGAGCATGAGTGCGTATGTGAGAGAAAAAGAAGAGGGAGAGGAGGTGACAATGGAGAATGTAAGGTGTCGCAGTATCGGAGTGGATAAATGAGTGGCATGCTTATTAAAAGATTGTGAGTTCAAATTCCGCTCGGTGTTTGCCCTGGCCATCTTAACGCTCTGGCTCTCCTGTGTAATATATATAACACTCAGGATATTTTCCCCTGGCGTCTATGCATCATATATGATACACAGTACCATTTTGTTCTTTCAACCACCGGAGTAAGTCGAGACTTATGAAAGGAAAGCTTTATATTACTCAGAACGACTAACTAAAATTCTGAAAACAAGCCTGGACGTTTAGGAGAGACTTATGAATATGCTTTGACGAAGTAAAGGGTTAACAGTTAACAATAAGAAAAGAGATACGATCAAATGTATTTTCCAGCCATGTTCCGTCTATCTTCTTTTTAAGCATAAAATAGTGCATATAGGAACCATATTATGTAAATATATCCTTCAATTTTTTTCAAAAACGTAGTGTATGATTTTAAGAAGATTTGGTTTCAGTTTCAGCTGTTGTGACATAAAGGCACTCCCCTTGTGACAGTTCAATCTACTGTGACACAGTTATGTTTCTGTTTTAGATGCAACCCCCAGTGACGGTTTTATCTGCTGCAACACAGTTATGTTTGTGATATAGATGCAGCCCCTAGAGACAGGTGTATCTGTTGTGACACAGTTATGTTTGTGATCTAGATGCAGCCCCTAGAGACAGCTGTATCTGTTGTGACACAGTTATGTTTGTGATATAGATGCAGCCCCTAGAGACAGTTGTATCTGTTGTGACACAGTTATGTTTGTGATACAAATGCAGCCCCTAGTGACAGCTGTATCTGTTGTGACACAATTATGTTTGTGATACAGATGCATTCCCAAGTGACAGTTCTATCTGCTGTGACACGGTTATGTTTGTGTTTTAGATTCCCCCTCCCACTGGTGACAGTTGTATCCACTGAAACAGTTATGTTTGTGACATATATACAACCCCTGATAACAGTTGTTCCTGCTGTGACAGTTACATTTGTCAAATAGATGCCCCCTCCCTCCACTGAAATTTGTATCTGCCGAGACACAGTTATACTTGTAATAATTCTGGTGACACAGTTGTAACTGTTGTAAAATAGATGCACATCAACTGATACAGTTGTACATCTCATGCTACAAATGTACATCTAATAACAGACTTGCGCTGACATAGTTGTATTTCTAACGGTATGCATATACTTCTAATGTAACGGACTTTCATCTGGTGATACAAATGTACTGCTGAAACGCATATGCTTCTGAAGATACATGTGTAGCTATAGCAACGCAGGTATAATCTCTAATGACAGATGTACCTACAGGAACATGTACCTCTGGGGAACTTACGTCTCTATGAGACACCTATGAGTTACAGATGTACATATGAAGAAATTTATACATTTATGATGACACAAATGCACCTAAATGTAACATGATGACAGATAAACACCTAAGAACACAGATATGCCTAGGATAACACAGATGTACCTCGTGTGATACAAATGTACTTATGGTACACAGAGGTACATACAGAGGTATTTAAGTCCTTACTGTGACACAGGTATATCGTTAGAGAAACATGTACCAACAAGGACACCCATAGTAAAACTTATGTCTATGGTGAGGCACATATGTTGACAGAAATATACCTATAGGACACACATGTATTTATGATGATACAGATCTACCTATGGTGATACAGATGGACTTATGGGACACATACGTACCTATGGAAACACTTATGAACCTATGCTGACATATATGTAACACTGGAGACTTGTTCCTAAGAGAGGACATGTATCAGTCGAAGCATAGACCTACTGTGCTTTCAAATGTAATTGTGACGAAATAGTTTTACCATTGATAAATGTAACTTGGATGTAACACAAGTTACACGATTATATGTACTCTCATCAATACGTATAACTTTCAAAACATGTATAATTGTAAATAGATGCACTTTTGACAACATATTTACCTTTGACAGCATAGCTATCTTTGTCAACATATACTGTCATCAACATATGTGCCTTTGACAACACATTTTCCTTCATCAAAACATGTTCCTTCAATAATATACATATCTCTGACAACGCAAGTTACCTTCGTCAATAGATACACCTTTCACAACACGTGTACCTTCATCGTTTATAATTGTGAATATGAGCGTGACCGATGCCAGTACCGCCTGACTGACCCTCGTGCTGGTGGCACGCAAAAGCACCCACTACACTCTCGGAGTGGTTGGCGTTAGGAAGGGCATCCAGCTGTAGAAACTTTGCCAGATCAGATCAGATCGGAGACTGGCGCAGCCTTCTGGTTCGCCAGCCGTCAGTCAAACCGTCCAACCCATGCAAGCATGGAATGCGGACGTTAAACGATGATGAAGATGATGATGATGATGATATTTTGACAGCACATTTGTCTTTGACAAATAACCGTACGCTTGACACACATGTACCTTCGTCTTTACGTACATTCAACACACACCTTCGGCAACACATCCGTTTGACGACAACACGTCAGGTGCACCTTCACAAACAAAATATTTACTTCTGGTGATGCAGGTGGTATGCATTTGCTGACACCTGTCATACGTGTCAAACACAACAATGGGGGGAGGGGGGAAATTGACGCTGACAGAAACAGATGACAAACATACCTGCAATGACAGTTGAAAAATGAGTAGGACACGTGTATCTCATGATCGTATGGTCATCTGTTGACAAATGTCTTTGGTGGTTCAGGCTGTTGCGGTCAAAACAATTTGATTAATTGACAATTTGGAAACATTGACACGAACAGAAAACAGCAGAGTGCTTGTTGTTTTTGTTGTTATTATTGCTATTTAACCCCAGGCCATGCTTGACTGAGCAGGTTCATGTTGTTACTGACAGTGTTGATGTATAGCTGTAGGTGTTGCCAGTGTTAATATATTGTTGTTGTTGTTATTGTTAACTGTTGATGTCATTGGCTTTGTTGTTAGTGGTGGTGGTGGTGTTGTTGTTGATAGTGTTGATAAATTGTTGTTGTTGACAGTGTTGATATATCGCTGTTGCTGTTTACGTTGTGCTACCACTCCTCCTCCTCCTCCTCCTGCTACTACTGCTGCTGATGATGATGATGATGAGGAGGAGGAGAAAGATGATGATGTTGGTGGTGATGATTGAGCAAAGATAAGTGAGAAGAGTCACACAGTTTGCTCGACAAAAATAATAGAATCCATGAGGTGGTTGCCGTGAAGGAAAGAAAGTGTTGCTGCGGTTCATGTAGAAAATATTGGGAGATGGGTGTGTGTGTGTGTGTGTGTGTGTGTGTGTGTGTGTGTGCGCGCGCGCGTGAGGTGGGGGTGGGGCGGGGCGGGGAGAGATAGAGATCAATGAAGGTTTGAGAAATATCGATAACAGGAACTCGATGTAACGATATGAGGTGGTGGAGATAAGAAAATAGAAAAACTATTGGAGGCAAGCTTTTACTGAAAGAGAAGAAAGAGAAAGAAAGAAAGAAAGAATGAGAAGGAGGGAGGGAGAAAGAATGGGGGGAGTAATCGGAGATTGAAGGAAGTTCGATGAAAGGGGCGGGGTATAACAGATTGGTGAGGTGGGGGGGGCGCACTGGAGAGAAGGTCGTTAGGATGGAGGGAGAATTTAGATTACAGAAACTCCAAAATTTAAAGGACTTTTAATCACAAACACATAACTGTGGTGGTGGTGGTGGTGGTGGTGGTGGCGGCGGCGGTGGTGGTGACGACGGTGGTTGTGGTTGTTGTAGCGCTGATGGTAATGATGATGATTGTGGTGGACATTTTATGATCATACTAGTGTTTTTCTTATATAACCTAACAACACCTTATTCAGATCTAATTTTAATTATCTTGGCCCTTTTATTGAAATTTTGCCCCATTTATGCAAAGCATATTACACAAATGCACGTGAATATGTTAGTATCAGGGGCTTTGAAAGTTTTCCTTATCTCTGAACAGTATTATAAGACCCACCCACGGGAAAATCTATGCACTGGGCCCGATATCATTTATTTATTGACAGCAAGCCACAGCATATATAGATCCATCCAAATTGAGCCCCTAGACCCGAGAGGCTCCTGGATAAATGGCCCAGTGTGTCCATGCCTTAAGATGGTACTGTCAGTAGGTGAATTTAGTGGCCATCACCCATTACGGAGCCGCACAGATTAGTGTGAAGGAGAAGAGGATAAGAGGAATGGTATGCTCAAGCTGGAAACCTCGTACGTGCTTTTTTTCTATCGACCCTTGAAAGAAAGAGAAAAAAAGCAAAGTTGACTTCGGTGAGATTTGAACTCAGAGCGAACATGTTCACTTTGCGTTTGTAGTATTATTTTTAATGTCCCGATTTCACGTTTTTAATGTACCAGTTTCACTTCGTCAAACTAGCCAAGCACAAATGTTTGTTTCTGTAGTATAAGCAAAGAGAAAGAAAATTATGTATATAATCTAACTTCATTAATTAAAATTGGGAAATAACCTTGCAATTTATTGGTAATTTGCTTCATTTAAAAAATTAGGATTCTGCAAAGGGTTTTTTTTTTTGTGGGGTGGTTCCTTATTTTGTTTCGCTTTTTTGCGACAAATGCACAACTGCTTGTTCTTTGATATAATTTTCTGGATTACTATAATATTAAAATTGTGATTTACGTTGTTAAGATTATTTAAAAATTACCAGAAATTATTTTTAAAATTACCATGATCTCAATTTTTTATAAATTGTGTAAAGACTGGGATACGATTTGTATTGTATAATTAGTGTTTATTCAAAGTTGTAAATAATACGCGAAAGAAATATACAAAAACCGAAATCATAAAACGAAACACGATTTAGTTTTCGTTGTTATATAATACACGTACCAATAACGAAAGAACAACACCAAGATCTCAATTTTCTTTACATCATATAAATACTGAGATGTGGTTTATAAAGTATGTAGTTGTTTTATTCAAGGTTATAAATAATTCGCAAAAGAAATATATAGATATTACAAGATATATGAAACGAAACAAGATTTAGTTTTTGTTTGTTATAATTCCACATACCAATAACAAACGAATTAGGGCAATTTTTTTTAAATGCATATAAGACATATTTAGAAACTATTTATAAAAATATCTCTGATATTTACAATGGTTTAAGTTGATGTTAAAAAATATTCTTCTATATTTCGCCCATTTAATAACTTTTAACTTTTCGCATAAATTCAGATCCCTTATAACCATTTTATTTAGCAAGACTGGATCATGAGTACAGAGGTGGTGGTGGTGGTGATGGTATGTGATGAAAGTGGCTAAGATAATGATGGTGGGGATATTGATGATGGTAGGGGTGGAATCTGGTGGAAGAGGCTAAGATGATGGTGGTGGTGGTGGTAACGACGTTGATAGAATAGCAGTCGTAATATTATTATTAGTGTTGCTGTTGTTGTTGTTGTTGGTGGTGGTGGTGGTGGAATTGACTGAAGTGCTCGTACTGGCGTCGGGAGCAGCGGCGACAGAGGCACAACCTGATGGTGGTGAGGGTGTTACAAGTGGGTGGGTTGGTGGGCTATAGTAGTAGTAGTAGTAGTAGTAGTAGTAGCAGCAGCAGCAGATGCAAGGGTGGAAGACTATTTTTTTTAATTATTCACATTTTTTAAACTGGAAAGAAATTTATATAATAATGTTGGCAATTTTCTTTGTATCTCGTCTCTTCAATTTCCAACAACGTCAACTCCACCGCCACCACGCACTGGAGGAGGACAAGTAAAGAGGAAGAAAACCCGTCAGGGGAAAGACCTGTTAAGCTATGCTGCTGCTGCTGCTACTACCACTACCACCACTACTACTACGGGTGAATTTTCGTTGCTGCTATTCCCAGAAACTGCACCGCCGACAGAAACGCAATACTTAATAACCACTACAGTAAGTAAATGCAGTGCCTGATTGTAGTGGTGGTGGTGGTGGTGGTGGTGGTAGTGGTGGTAGTGGTTGAATAAGGGCGGGGATAGAGTGGTAATAAAAATGAAGGAAGGAAGACATTAGTGTGAAAGGAAATATATATATATATATATATAAAAGGTAACGGACGGATGACGAGGGGTGATGCGATGGGGAAAGGGTTTATGCGCAAGGGTAAGCGTGTGTGAGCGTGGGGCGGTGGGGCAAGAAAGATAACAACCACAGGCTGATGTGTGTGTGTGTGTGTGTACACAAAGGCATACCTCAACTTACATCGGTATTTTGTTCCAAGGACGTGCGACTCAACTCAAAAAGCGACGTAACACGGAAGAGAAAAAAAACGTTTGAAAAAAGTTATTTACCTTACACCTGTTTTAATAAATTGTTTGTACATATTTTTTACGTGTATTTTATTTGATTTTTCCACTTTAGTACGGGTTTTATGGTGATGTTTTTTTTTTTCTTTTCAATGTTTATGATTTTAAATATATTCGCTAAGACCGACGTAAAGTCGGATCAATTAACTCTAATTGAGGTTTCTTTTTCCTATTAATTTTTTAAAACCGTGAAGTCGAAAACACGTTAATTGAGGTATGCCTGTATAAGACAGACAGACAGATAGATTGACGGATAGACAGATAGATACATAGATAGATAGATAGATAGACAGACAAACAGATAGATAGATAGATAGATAGATAGATAGATAGATAGATAGATAGATAGATAGATGGATAGATGGATAGATGGATAGATAGATAGATAGATAGATAGATAGATAGATAGATAGATAGATAGACAGACAGACAGACATATAGATAGATAGATAGATAGATAGACAGACAGACAGACATATAGATAGATAGATAGATAGATAGATAGATAGACAGACAGACAGATGTACGTATAACAAACTGCTACGTGAAAAGAGAACAAGAAACCAAAGAATCGTAAGAGTATTTTCGAAACCCATCAGTTTTCCATACGCGCGTGCGCGCAACAGCCATTCCCTCCCACCCACTCTTTCCTGTCTCTTTGGTACACCCTTAGAATGTTACCTACCTCCACCAACACCGCCCCCAGTTTCATATATATATATATATATATATATATAAAAACTCACTCGGCTTTCAAGTATCTATTTATAATATATAATGCTATTTATATACATTTATTTAAAGCTGAGCTTTTTGTTCTCGTTCTTCGGATAACTCAGAATATCTGAGTACTAACTCGCAAAAACTCATGATATTACCCCCCACTCAATATGATTGAGGATTTTTTTTTTTTTTCGTTTTTGTTTCTCCATTGCAACCCACCCCAGTGCGAACCCATAATCATATATAAAGTGATTACACACACACACACACATACTTCTATTAACAAATTATTACAGTAATCCCTCGACTATCGCGGGTGTTACGTTCCAAAAGTCTCCGAGATACGTGAGAATCCGCGAAGTAGAAACAGTACTGTATATTTTTATTATTATTTCTATAATTTGTATATATATTTTTTTATTATAAACGCAAAACAAAAACACCACGGAGGAATCGACATAGACTTAATAAACCGCGATATGGCGGGGAATACATAACGGCGTTTCTCTCGGCTATTAGTTCTGAGTTCAAATCCCGCCGAGGTTGACTTTGCCTTCCATCCTTTCGGGCTCGATAGAATAAATTAAATACCAGTCAAGCACTGGAGTTGATACAATCGACTTAACACATCCCCCCGCCCCCAAAAAAATTTCAAGCCTTGTGTCTGTATTAGAAAGAATTATGAATTATTATTAGCTATAATGTTTAGCTGTAATTATTATTAACTGTAATTGTTTAGTTAACTAGAAATTCCGTCCATCAAAAGGAAAAAGATCCGCTGAAATACCGCCACATCATAAAAGACTGGAATTTGTTTAATCCAGCGGTCAGGCCCTAGTTGAGCAGAGCAGACCCTATGATCAAAAATTTTCCAGTTGTGACGACGACGGATTGTTATCAGAAACAATGTCTAAGACTACATCATTCTATATATACTATATTTATTTTTTTGAAGACAATACGGTGTGCTTTGTGAGAGATTTGGTAGCTATTTCTAGCATGCCTAACGACTACGCAAAGACCCTTCCCTCTCTTTAAATTCGTTGATGCCTCATAATTTCGCTCATTTTCTCTTGCACTCTCTCTACCCTCTCTCCTTCTCTAAGTTTTCTCTGTGTAAGCTTTTATTTTTTTCAATTCCTCTAGGTCACAATACGCCTATTGGTGAAAAGAAAGAATTGGTGATTTTTAAGACAGTAGAGTTATTTGAGGGAGGTTTTGTAGCTATTTCTGTCTGGTCGAGCGACCACGTAGGAAGTTCCTCTCTGTAAATTCGTTGGTGCCACATAATTTCACTAGATTCTGCCCCCGCCTCCACTTTCTCTCTCAGTCTCTCTTTCCCTTCTCTCCCCGCTACTTCTCTTAAGTTTTCGTTTATGTTGGCTATTTTTCCTTCACTTCCTCCAGGTCACATTACGCTTTTCAGCGAACAGAAAGTTTAAACATACAATCGGAATCGTTATTTATTTTTGTTATTACTGGAGTATGACAAAATAAAAACGATTGCTAAACGAGGAAGTAGTGTTACCCAGCTAACTCAGCGAACGGAGTTTCAGTGATAAAATTCGAAGAATACCATACAATATGAGAAGAATGTACCAATCGTGTTCATATGGAAGACAGACATACAAAAATTTTTTTTTAATCATCTTTCACAAATGAACTGTTTTTCTTTCTTTTTTTCTTTTTCACCGAAGTTTCTTCTTTCTTGAAGCAAATAGCAAGTTGATTTGTGGACTGCGAATCTTCTTTTATTCACCCACCTCCAGGCTGAGGGGAAGAGAGGGTTCCCGGCGGCATGGGACTGATTTTGGAAGCAGCAGGAGGTGGGCATTGGAAGATAGCGTTTGTATTTAATTATCGGGGAAAATGTAGTAGTAAAATGGAACATGTCAAAGGCAACCAGGCTTCCCTTTATTAGGAAGATCCAAAGCATGAAACGAATATACTTCTGGTGTTATGGTGACAGAATTTAAACGGCTGTTGGTTTCCATATCGACATTATATGAGAGCCACCATTGTCTCCCTCTACACGCTCACTTGATTTGCTAGATATAATACCACATCTCCCTCAATTCACACTACCAATATCTTTAAAAAAAAGTGGGGACGAACACATTTGGGATTTTCTTAGATTTCTTGTGACCACTACAAGTATTTCAAATTTAAACTAGATTATTTTTGTAGTTTTGTATGCCGAGGGAAGAAATTTAACAAGACCCACAGCTTGCTTACAAACCGGGTTCAGTCCCACTGCGTGGCACCTTGGACAAGTGTCTTCTACTATAGCCTCGGACCGACCAAAGCCTTGTGAGTGGATTTGGTAGATGGAAACTGAAAGAAGCCCGTCGTGTATACATGCGTGTGTTTGTGGTTGTCCCCCCAACATCGCTTGACAACCAATGCTGGTGTGTTTCCGCCCCCTGTGGGCAGTAAAGAAATAAGAAAAGTTAGTACGCTGGGCGAAATGCGTAGTCGTATTTCATCTGCCGCTACGTTCTGAGTTCAAATCCCGCCGAGGTTGACTTTGCCTTTCATCCTTTCGGGGTCAATAAATTAAGTACCAGTTGCATACTGAGTCGATCCAATCGACTGCCTCCCCACTCTCCAAAAATTTCGGACTTTGTGCCAAGAGTAGAAAGGATACTTATTTTATCGATCCCGAACAGGTGCAAGGCAAAGTGGACCTCGGAGGAATTTGAACTCAGAACGAAAAGAACCGGAAGAAATGCCACTGGGCATTTTTGTTTGGCATGCTAACGATTTAGCCAAGCTCGTCGCTTTACGTAGGTCTGAATAATAGCGACAATATAGAAAGAAATAATGACAGGTTTATTACGACAGCGAGAAACAAATTTTCAATTAAAAAGTTTCTGGAGAGGGAAGAGAACACAGAGAAAGCAAGAAGAGAATGAAACAGCAAAAAATAAATTAATGTTTTAAGAGAAAACACAAAAAGAAAAGAAAAAAACTTTAGCTGGATGACCTAGTGGAGTAAATCATTAGTTTAGTCTCGCTGACATATTTCTCTACTTCTACATATAACCCCGCCATCAATATGACACAGCTATCAGGGATTGAATTAAAAAAAAAAAACTATTTGCCTGACTGAGCTGGAGCAAAGCAAGCTGGCTCCTTCCTAGACTAATTAGGGAGCAAATTTCCTGGCGTGGCAGAAATCAAGTTGAGAAAGGGACATTTCGTAGCTATTCTCGAAGTAAAATTACTCTGGATTTGTTTTATCTATCAACTTCTGGGTTTCTTATTTCTTTATTGGTTACAAGGGGCTAAACATAGAGGGAACAAACAAGGACAGACAAACGGATTAAGTCGATTAGATCGACACCAGTGCGTAACTGGTACTTATTTAATCGACCCCGGAAGGATGAACGGCAAAGTCGACCTCGGCGGAATTTGAACTCAGAGCGTAACGGCAGACGAAATACCTATTTCTTTACTACCCACAAGGGGCTAAACACAGAGGAGACAAACAAGGACAGACACACGGATTAAGTTGATTATATCGACCCCAGTGCATAACTGGTACTTAATTTATCGACCCCGAAAGGATGAAAGGCAAAGTCGACCTCGGCGGAATTTGAACTCAGAACATAGCGGCAGCCCGAAATACCTATTTCTTTACTACCCACAAGGGGCTATACACAGAGAGGACAACCAAGGACAGACAAACGGATTAAGTCAATCATATCGACCCCAGTGCGTAACTGGTACTTATTTAATCGACCCCAAAAAGATGAAAGGCAAAGTCGACCTCGGCGGAATTTGAACTCAGAACGCAGCGGCGGACGAAATACCGCTGAAGTATTTCGCCCGTTGTGCTAACGCTTTTGCCATCTTGCCGTTTCTATTAATCAACACATCGACATTTAAAGTACCAGTGGTGTTAATGAAATATCCTTATTCTTTTGTTTGTATGTCACTGGATGGCGATCATGCTGGAGCACGGCCTGGATACGAATTTCTAGCCGTTTAAATAAATTTCAGTACTCCATTTAAGCCTGGTACTTGCTCGGCCGGTTCCTCTTTTGTTGAATTGCTAAGTGATGGGGATGTAGCAAATCTCACACTGGATACCAAGCTGTGAGATAAATACCCACGCGCACACAGGCATGCGTGCATGCACACACATACACACACACCAATAAAAACTGGAGCACTTGGTTTTGTAAGTAAATGCTTAACTTGTCAGTCTGGATAAGCTTGGATTTTCAGAAAAAGAAAATCAACCAACTGATTCGTTCATTACTAATACAATCTTAAAGCGGAAGAGTAAAACTATGCAAGGCTTTTCTCAGGTTTAAAATGTGACCTTGTTTTCGTTACCTACACCCCTAAGATAAAGCTTTGTATCTTTGTTAGAAACCAGCTCTTTCTTCAGAGTAAGAATTTGAATGATTAAATGCAGAAGAGATAACATAATACGATGATATTACGTTAAGCATGGCCTAGGTCATTAATGGCCAAGACCTACTTTAAGATATACGTTTATTCTTTTCTATTCTAGGCACAAGGTCCGAAATTTTGTGGGAAGGGGGAGCCAGTCGATTAGATCGACCCAGTATGCAACTCGTACTTAATTATTAACCCCGAAAGGATGAAAGGCAAAGTCGACCTCGGCGGAATTTGAACACAGAACGTAACGGCAGACGAAATACCTATTTCTTTACTACCCACAAGGGGCTAAACACAGCGAGGACAGACAAACGGATTAAGTCGATTACATCGACCCCAGTGCGTAACTGGCACTTAATTTATCGACCCCGAAAGGATGAAAGGTAAAGTCGACCTCGGCGGAATTTGAACTCAGAACGCAGCGACGGACGAAATACCGCTAAGCATTTCGCCCGGCTTGCTAACGTTTCTGCCAGCTCGCCACCTTAAGATATACGTATATTACATGCAAATACGACGATTTTCCGCACAATTTTCGTCAAACAAATTCACTCACAGGGCATTGCTTGGGCCTGAAGGTAATAAAAAACACTTGCTCAAGATTGATAAAACAAACTGAAATAAATTATTTTGCCGTAAGAGAGGCAGCGTGACCAAGGTGCTGCATGTAAGTATTGAATACAAAACTTCATGGTTACGAACCGAACCTCTTAACCACACGGACATGTGTGCATGATGTAATTGTGTTATCAACTATAATTGTGATCAAAGAGCCCCACCAACCAAAAGAATATTATATCCTTTGGAAATAAATCCAAAAGGTACTCAGCAGTTATTTTTAAAAGGTCGAATTACTATACAGAAAATTCACTCGTAATAGCGATTAATAGTAATAGTAATATCAAGGAGTTCATACATATCCACTGGGTGTAATCTGAAGGAAACCCAGTTGCTATTTCTAGCAGGTCGAATTACCATACAGAGAATGTTTTGGCTCGTGCCTTTTATTATAAGACTGAGTATGCTTAGTTTAAACAAATATATCTTTATGACAGTAAAACAGTAGAATCCGAGAAAATCTCCTGGCTCGTGTCTTCCTCATGATTGAAAGCAGTGGCAAGGAAATAAAATTGAGTATGCTGGGTTTAAACAAACAGCAGTTTTTATAACAGTAAAACAGTTGGTATTCGATGAAACCTGTGATGGACTACAGTAGCAAATACTAAGTACAAAAAAAATTTTAATTACCGACTAGAATGAATTAATTATTTTGCTGTAGGGAAGAAGAGACGTCCAACATATCGGACAGAGAAGATTCTGTTTAAAACGTTACTTACCTTCTCCCTTACGGCAAAATAACTTATTCCAGTTTGTTAGCTATCAATCTTTATGGCTGTCGGCCTTAGTCTGAGACCGCAGTTATAGAGTGCAAATATTGAAAGTATACAAATACTAAAAACATGAATGAATATTCCCATCTTCATGCGTGAGAGCCAGGGGCCTCAAATACAACCACCACTCCTCGTCAAAAGCTGGGATCTCGTGTTGCAGCCGTACATTCTGCCAGAACCCCCCTTGTCCATTTCTTGATGTCATCGCCCCATCTTCATCTTCGTCTCCCGCGAACTCATTTTCCATCCACCGAGCACTTGAGGATGCGAGCAACAGCGCTTCTAGGCTCTGAGAACGTAGCTAATGCAGTTTTTGCCATTTAACCATCGTCACCAGCTTTCAATCCGATCCCGTCTCCATCGTTCGTTCCACGGGCTACCCAAACTGTCCGCAGGTCTCACCTGTAGCACATCTCGAACACCCTCGATCACATTTTGCGCCTATACAACGCTAATAACCAACCAGACCAGGGGTTTTAGAAGTTTTAGTCAGACGCTTCAACTCAGGGTGCAGTCTTTCCATATTGCACTGAGTGGACTTCATAGCGGATTTTAAAAACGCATTCCTCCTAAATACCGAACATCATAAAACTATGTGAGGTAGCTCAACACTTCAGTGTAAGGTGTCAGGCTATTGCTTGGTTGTGATTAAAATCCATCGACAACTGTCTATAGAAATAAATCCTTGGTTTAGTTATTCAAAGGTATACAAAAACAAGTTAGTTACCCGTTGCCCCAATCACTTATATAGCAACGATGTAGCCAACGGTCTCAAGAAGGAATAAAGAAAGTGTTAGTAACGAGAGAATTATTACGTTCTGAGTTCAAATTCCGCCGGGGCTGACTGCCTTTCCTCCTTTCGGGGTCGATAAATTAAGTACCAGTTGCGTACTGGGGTCGATCTAATCGACAGGCCCCCTTCCCAAAAATTTCGGGCCTTGTGCCTAGAGTAGAAATTGTAAATCTCTTAAAATGGGTAAAGAATAAAAAGAGAATCGTGAACGTCTAGAAAAGGTAGAAAGTTACCTTCAAGAGTCATGTTTTCCGGTTTCAGTGGCGTATAAATTCTCCAGCTGGACGGGACGCCGGTCCATCGCAGGATTACTCATTTTCGCCAGCTGAGTGGACTGGAGCAACGTGAAATGAAGTGTTTTGCTCAAGAACACAATGCGTCGCCCGGTCCAGGAATCGAAACCACAATCTTACGATCATGTGTCCAACAGTCCTAAACGCTATGCCACGCGCCCCCGCAATCGTTGAACGCCACGAATATTAGTAAACCGCTTTAGAAAGAACCGTTGCAAACTTAGTGCAATACAGGTAGGATAAGATGCAGTTTCAGCTTGTATAAGAATGCGAAAGCCACTCATTATTTTCTGAGGAAACAACTACGGGCAGATTATTAAAAAATGGCCTTGTGTCATTTATATTAACCGGTGTGTACAGAAGAAATATTGGCTCTTTTCGGTTTGAACGGCAGTTTTTAAAATATTTTCTAGGTAACTAAAAAATTTTAAACTTCGTTTACTGGTAGAATGTGTTTATAAAACATCTTTTTCCCTTGGCTTTATTGAGAAAATTCTATGGTTTGTAAGATATTTGTTGTTTTTTTTCTTCAATTTCTGCAATTTCAACCAATCACTGCCGTCTATTGATGTAAAAAACATTCTGTGCCGTATGAATATGTCCCTCGTTTAAGAAACAGATTGGGTTTATTTACATTTGTGAAGAAAAAAAGATACGCTTCCCCCACCCCTAACCCTAAAAGAGATTGAAATGCAATAGATCGATTCTAGGGTCATAATTATGGGTGACAATTTCATATGACACTGCTAGAAAAAACTTCCGTCCAAACCGAAAAGATCCGAAATATTTGCACCAATATGAATTTGTTCGCTCTTACATTAATTTGTTTTACGTCATTTTTTTATGTCGGCATAGGTTGGGTGGATACTTATTTCCGGCAGTATTTTCCTGTTGCTGACCTCTACCTTTTTTTACACGTTAAAAAAAAACGCGGCTATGCATAAAAATACTACTTAGAGAAAACATTTGCTTGAGATGTCCTACAACGGGAATGAACCTAAGACCACATGACTACAAAGCTAATTCCTTAACCATACAACCATGTCTGTGCTGATGTATATTCTTTTTTTCCTTTTACTTGTTTCGGTCATCTAACTACAGCTATGCTGGAGCACTGCCTTAAAGGGTTCTTTTTAGTTGAAGAAATCGACCCCAGGGCTTATTCTTTGTAAACCCGGTACTTATACTATCGGCCTCTTTTTGCCGAACCGCTTGTGTACGGGGACGTAAACTCACCAACATCGGTTGTCAAGCGATGGTAAGGGAAGGTACAAACATGGACACAAAGCCACGCATAAACATATACACACATACATGCATATATATATATACATATATATACATACATACACACACACACACATATATATACACATACATATATACATACATACATGTATATATACATGCATACATATATACATACATATACATATACATACATATATACATACATACATGTATATATACATGCATACATATATATACATATATACATATATATATATATACATGCATACATATATACATACATATATACATACATATATATATATATATGCATACATATATACATATAATATACATACAGATATACACCATATATATACACATACATATACATGCATATATATATACATGCATATATATACATGCATATGTAAGAGCAACCTGTGGCCCACGGGACCTTCCGAAACAAATAAAAGTTGTATGTATATATATATATATATATATATATATATATATATGTATATATATATATATATACATACAACTTTTATTTGTTTCGGAAGGTCCCGTGGGGCCACAGGTTGCTCTGACAGAGGAAAGTTTTAATGGTAGATCCAGTGCAAGGAACACATTGAAAGAAATGGTAAAGTCCAATCTGAGAATGTTCCTGATGAAGAATCTATGATGATATTGGAGCAGTGGGGTAAATAAGGAGCAGGGGGCAATCCACACTGAGAAATTCTTTTGTGGGGGCAACGCTTTTTGGGGCTGGTGTATAAGTCTGTAGAGACTTGTGCCCACGAGTTGGGGGTGGGGTAACAAATTCAAAGGGTACCCATGGCAACACACACCCTAGCTACGCCACTGGGCTGGGCTGATATAAAACAAGAGATGCAGTAATGTATTATATATACTGTACACCCGCCCAACCTATGGTGAGACTGAGAAAAATACAAACTTGATCTAATAAAGGAACCATGCAATCACTGTGACTCCTTCCTGCTGGTTCATGACTAAAGTTAATTTTTTCTCAAAATAAATTTTGAGATAAGTGATGCAGTTAAATCATCATCATCATCATCATCATCATCAGGAACAACAGCAGCAGCGTTACCATTATCATGATCATCTAAGAACAGCTGTTATATTTTTTGATTGTTTGGGTGAGGTTTTTTTTGGGGGGGGGGGGGTATTTTCTTCAGATAGAAGGTAAGGTGTGATGGAGGGAGTGTGCCGAAGAAGAAGAAAAGATAAAAACAGCCAAGAAACAGAGAAAGATTTTATCTTTCACCCTGGTTCAAGGATGCTGCAGAGAGGAAGACCTAACAGGAACACCCCGCAAAGGAAGAGGAAAGAGAAAAAAAGGTGCAGAGAAGAATGAATGAGAGAGGAAGGAAGGAAGATGATATCAAGAAGCATTACAGAACTGAAATGTAGGAGTGACCATGATAAAATGTGAAAGGGAATTATGGTGATGCAAAGAGAAAGACAACAAAAGTTAGACAGACAGGACTGGTTAAAGACTTTCACTGCTCATATCAAATTTTTCTAATTACAACAATAACAAAAATTCTTTCTACTATAGACACAAAAATTTTGAGAGAAGGACTTGTTTCTAGATCCCGAAGGGATGAAAGGCAAACTTGACCTTGATGAGATATGGTCTCAGATAGCAGAGTGAGTACCCGGCACAAACTCAAGGAATTAACAGGCAGCAGAGATGAGTAGAAGAGGTGGTGGAGTGGAAAGGGAAGGACAGTACAGAGATTGTTAGATCTGAAGTGAAGGAATTATTATCATATCAGGCACAGGAGTGGCTGTGTGGTAAGGAACTCGCTTATCAACCACATGGTTCCGGTTCAGTCCCACTGCATGGCATCTTGGGTAAGTGCCTTCTACTATAGCCTTGGGCCGACCAAAGCCTTGTGAGTGGATTTGATAGATGGAAACTGAAAGAAGCCCGTCGTATATATGTGTGTATATATATATATATATATATATATATATATAATATATATTATATATATATATAACGCAAGGGGGATCAGCCATCTGAATGTGGCTAGGGACAGGGTGGGGTGGTGGGGGTGTTACTGATGCTTTTAGCCCCAGGCGATCATCAACGTCACCAGAAGGACTGACACCATATCAGTGTCCTTGTTTGCCTCAGTCCTTCTGGTGACGTTGATGATCGCCTGGGGCTAAAAGCATCAGTAACACCCCCACCACCTCGCCCTGTCCCTAGCCACATTCAGATGGCTGATCCCCCTTACGTTGTCGAGCAGTTACTGTTTATATCTCGTTCAGAGATTTATTATTGTTTTTATATATATATATATATATAAAAATTCAGAGTGAATACTTGATAATTGTAAGTACCTGTATATACCATTTAGTGGTGTAGGTGATAGAGTATATTAATCAAAATAAAAACATGATGCCAAGGATTCAGCGGTACATATGATTCGGGCCTTCATTAGACGGTTTTATAACAATGCAAAATGTGTGTCTATGGCCTTCTTCAGCCGCGTACAATTACTACTTCAAGGACATGTATTACATTATAAGTTTTACGTTGGGGATGCAAATCCTCATAGTCGCGTACGACAGAGTGGGGCACCAACACAAAATCGAAGCGTCCATCCCGTCTTTCACTCGATGTGAAAGAGTGAAAGACGAGGTGGACGCTTCGTTTTTGTGTTGGTGCCCCACTCTGTCGTATGCGACTATGAGATTTGCATCCCCAACGTAAAACTTTAATGTAATACATGTCCTTGAAGTAGTAATTGTACACGGCTGAAGAAGGCCATAGACACACATTTTGCATTGTTATAAAACCGTCTAATGGGCCCGAAACATATGTACCGCTGAATCCTTGGCATCATTTTTTATTTTGATTAATATATATATATATATATATATATATATATTATATATATATATACATATATATATATATATGTATGTATGTATGTATGTATGTATATGTGTTATATGTTTGTGTATCTGTGTTTGTCCCCCCAACATTACTTGACAACTGATGCTGGTATGTTACGCCCCCGTAACTTAGCAGTTCGGCAAAAGAGACCGATAGAATAAGCATTAGGCTTACAAAGAATAAGTCTTGGGATCGATTTGATTCGACTAAAGGTGGTGCTCCAGCATGGCCGCAGTCAAAAGACTGAAACAAGTAAAAGAATAAAAGAAAAGAAAGAATATTAATACAAGAGAACATATGTTATGGGGTGGTGACACAGAGCATCAGCATGCTAGGGCTTGCACTGTGGCAGAAAGTGAAAATATAACAATCAGCCAGAGGCCCTTTTTTGGAAATGGTCTAGAATTTTTGATCATGTAGCAGCTGTTCTGCCCCAGATTTTGTGAGCTGAGCCTAAGTATGGTATTCACTAGAGTTTGTATAGGTCCAACAGATGTTTAAAGGTTTACAAAAGTGCAAAGCATTATAATGAAATTACACATGGAATGTAACAGTTGTTGCTGAAGCTCAGGTCATCCCAGCCTTAATGATGAAAAGCATTCCAGCTATGACCATCATGCCTTTTAATTATTAACTAAGACTCCCTTATCTATTGTTTCTTTCTCTTTCGTAAGAAGGTGGGAACATAATTCAAAAGAGATTTGACTGCTATTTCTAGCTGGTCAAGTAACCATGTAGTAGATCCATTCTTGGCTCATTGTGTAGCGTAGAAAGTATTTGATGTGGTTTCAAAATTATCATTAGGTTTTACATTCTTTTACTTGTTTCGGTCATTTTGACTGCGACCATGCTGGAGCACCGCCTTTAGTCGGGCAAACTGACCCCAGCACTTATTCTTTGTAAGCCTAATGCTTATTCTATCGGTCTCTTTTGCTGAACTACTAATGTTACAGAGACGTAAACACATCAGCATCAGTTGTCAAGCAATGGTGGGGGGACAAACACACACATGCACACACGCACGCACGCACACACACACATACACACACACATATATACAACAGATTTTTTCAGTTTCCGTAAACTAAATTCACTCACAAGGCTTTAGTCGACCCGAGGCTATAGTAGAAGACAGTTGCCCACGGTGCCACGCAGTGGAACTGAACCCAGGACCATGTGGTTGGTAAGCAAGCTACTTACCACACAGCCACTCCTTAAGGTTTAATTATAAAATATTGTAAAAATGCTAAAAAAAATTACATTTCCTTGTAATTAAATAGTATGCAGTGGGACTGGAATTTCATGGTGTCACTGGTAAGTTCCAGTAACAAGCCATGCCAGTTAAAATGTTTAACTATGTTCCCTTTTGGAACCAGTGTTTCGTCAGTCAGGTAAACTGGAGCAAGCAGAGTTGTATACCTTTGCTGAGGGGCATAACCTGGCTGAAGTGAGGTTTGAACTTATGACCATTGTTTCTCTTGCCTAGTACCTTAACTTCATGCCCATTGTACCTCTGAATCCATTCTACAAATCTGTTACAACAATGTAGTTCATATGGGGGGGGCGCATTGCTTAGTGGTTAGGGTGTTGAACTCATGATCGTAAGGTGTGGTTTCGATTCCTGGATTGGATCGGGCTACGCATTATGTTCTTAAGCAAGACACTTCATTTCACATTACTCCAGTCCACTCAGCTGGCAAAAATGAGTGATCCTGCGACGAACCGGCGTCCCATCCAGGCGGGGAATTTCTACGCCACTGAAACCGGGAAACCGGTCCTTATGAGCCTGGCATGGCTCAAGAAGGAACATTTATTTTATTATTATTATTATACAGTAGTCTTATTTTTATCAAGTGCTTTCACTGCACTACCGAGGGCAGCTCTGTGCACCTTGGGCACGATCTGTGGTTTGTTGTGGTGCGCTTAATTTCACTGTATTGAAAGTGTTTTACGCAGTGCTTACATGCAATATGCAGTAACTGCTGCAAATTTTTGAGACATCCTTTTATGCACAACTACTGTACATTCTTCAGATCTGTCTCTCTCTCTCTCTCTCCTGCTGCTGCCGACCTGATATGTTTTAATCTGCTCATCAACAGCAGCGTAACATCTTATTCTCAGACACAAGACTTCTTAACTGTCTAGCTAAAAATTGCCAGTCAGTCATAGTTATAGCCATATGATTCCTCTTAGTCTTTCTGAGAAATGCTTCAAATCAAGGCAATTGCTGAAGAGAGAAAAAAGGGACACTTTTACTTTCACCTTTTTTTTTCTTTCTTTCTTTCTTTCTTTCTTTCTTTCTTTCTTTATTTATTTATTTAAGTTTGAAATTTCAAACCCAAACTGAGTAAAGGGGGGAAACATTTTGCAATTTGAAATTGGAAAAAGAAGAAAAAGAGGAGGAAGGGGCTTTTAAAACTGAGAAAGATTTTTGTGAAAAGAGAAGAAAAAAAAACAAATACTGATTATTTAAACTGTTTCATTTATTATTATTATTATTATTATTATTATTATTGGTGAAGGCGCATGGCTTAGTGGTTAGAGCATCGAGCTTACGATCGTGAGGTTGTGAGTTCGATTCCCAGGCTGGGCTGCATGTTGTGTTCTTGAGCAAGACACTTTATTTCACGTTGCTCCTGTTCACTCAGCTGTAGAAATGAGTTGCGACGTCACTGGTGCCAAGCTGTATCGGCCCCTTTGCCTTTCCCTTGGATAACATCAGTGGTGTGGAGAGGGGAGGCTGGTATGCATGGGCAACTGCTGGCCTTCCATAAAACAACCTTGCCCGGACTTGTGCCTGGGAGGGTAACTTTCTAGGTGCAATCCCACGGTCAGTCATGACCGAAGGGGGGTCTCAATTTATTATTATTATTATTATTATTATTATTATTATTATTTGTTAGCATGTGGGATGAAATGCTTAGCGGCATTTTGTCTGTCTTTATGTTCTGAGTTCTAATTCCACTGAGGCTGACTCTGCCTTTCAGGGTTGATAAAATAAATACCAGGGGTCAACGTAATCAATTTACCCTCGACCCTGAAATTGCTGGCCTTGTGCCAAAATTTGAAATCATCATCATCATTATTATCCTTGTAATTTCTTTATCATCATCATCATCATCATCATCATTCTTATAATTTCATTATCATCATCATCATCATTCTTATAATTTTATTATCATCATCGTCATTATTATTATTATTATTATTATTATTATTAACATGGTGAGCTGGCAGAATCATTAGCACGCTGGGCAAAATGCTTAAGCGATATTTCGTCTGTCATTCCGTTCTAATTTCAAATTCTGCCGAGGTCGACTTTGCTTTTCATCCTTTCAGGGTTGATAAATTAAGTACCAGTTGAAGAACACTGGATCCGATCAAATCGACTGGCCCCTCCCCAAACATTTCAGGCCTTGTGCCTATAACAGAAAGTATTATTATTATTATATTATTATTATACAGTAGTCTTATTTTTATCATGTGCTTTCACTGCACTACCGAGCGCAGCTCTGTGTGCCTCAGGCATGTGATGTGGTTTGTTGTGGTGCTCTTACTTTCACTGTATTGAAAGTGTTTTACGTAGGATGTGTTCGGTGCCTAGTAGTGTTATTTTCTGTAATATATACTTGTAATGTCCTGGTGTTTTTGTTATGTATTTATCTGAACGTTTTTTTTATCATACCTAATGTGCCTACTTTCATAGGAATTGTTTCAGTTTTTAGGTTCCAATTTTGTAATTATTATTATTATTACGATGGCAAGCTGGTAGAATCAGTGCATTGGACGAAATGCTCAGTGGTATTTCTTGCAGCTTTACATTCGGAGTTCAAATTCTGCCAAAGCCGACTTTGCTATGCATTCTTTGATGGTAAATGGTATTGACTAACGACTCAAAATTTCTTCACTTAAATTATACGCACTGAATTTTAATTCATATTTAAATATCCTTTATTTTTTTTTAATTTACTCTCAGCCAAATGTTCGTTTTTGTGAAAACATTTAATTTTTATCAGTTGGAAATTTTAAAAACCAAGAAAAAAAAAAGAAAAGCTGTATCTATACAAAACGATGGGAAAAGGAACAAAAATGAAAGTTAGAAAAGGAGAGAGAGAAAGGGAGAGGAAAAGAAAGAGAGAGAAAGGGAGAGGAAAAGAGAGAGAAAGGGAGAGGAAAAGAAAGAGAGAGAAAGGGAGAGGGAAAGAAAGAGAGAGAAAGGCAGAGGAAAAGAAAGAGAGAAAGGGAGAGGAAAAGAAAGAGAGAGAACGGGAGAGGAAAAGAAAGGGAGAGGAAAAGAAAGAGAGAGAAAGGGAGAGGAAAAGAAAGAGAGAGAAAGGGAGAGGAAAAGAAAGAGAGAGAACGGGAGAGGAAAAGAAAGGGAGAGGAAAAGAAAGAGAGAGAAAGGGAGAGGAAAAGAAAGAGAGAGACGGGAGAGGAAAAGAAAGGGAGAGGGAAAGAAAGAGAGAGAAAGGGAGAGGGAAAGAAAGAGAGAAAAGGAGAGGAAAGAAGAGAGAGAAAGGAGAGGAAAGAAAAGAGAAAGGAAGGAAGGAAGGGAGAGGAAAAGAAAGGGAGAAAAAGAAAGGGAGAGGAAAAGAAAGAGAGAGAAAGGAAGAAAAGAAGAGAGAGAACGATAGGAAAGAAAGAGAGAAAGGGAAGGAAAAGAAAGATAGAGAAAGGCAGAGGAAAAGAAAGAGAGAGAAGGGAGAGGAAAAGAAAGAGAGAGAAAGGGAGAGGAAAAGAAAGAGAGAGAAAGGGAGAGGGAAAGAAAGGGAGAGGAAAAGAAAGAGAGAGAAAGGGAGAGGAAAAGAAAGAGAGAGAAAGGGAGAGGGAAAGAAAGAGAAATAGAGCAATATAGTGGCAGAGAGAGAAAAACAGAAAGGAAGAAAGAATGAGAATAAAAAAAAAAAGGGTAACATGGAAGAGCCCTTTTTTTTATTATTATTATTATAATACTTCCCATTCTTTAACTTCCGCTTTCTATTAGATTACCCTTATTTTCTGGTCTCTTAGTCGTAAAATAACAACGACGACGACAACAACAACAACAACAATAACAATAATAACGACAGCAGCAGCAACGTAAACATCAACATCAACATCGTGTACGCGAAGTGATGAAACTAGAAATGACAACAACACTAACAAAAACCCAAAAAGGAAACAAGGCTTCCATTTGTAAACCGTATTGATTCATTCATACTGTGTGGGATTGATGACAACTGTCAACTGATGCAGGAGAGACAGACACAGGCACAGACAGACAGACAGACGGGCAGACAGACAGAGACACAGGCAGACAGAGGGACAGACAGACGATTTCGTGCTTCACCACCACCACTACCACCACCACCACAACCACCACCACCATCGCACTTTCTTGTCTCTCCACATTCCATTATTCTTTGTTCTTTTGATTCAACATCCCTCTTGGGTTCTTTGTTCCCCTTCAGCCCTCACCCTTACACACACACACACACACACACACACACACACACACACAACACACGTACACACGCACACATTCCTTCATTCTTTCTTCTGTCAATCCTCCCTGGTTCTTCATGCTTCACCCTCTCTCCTCTTCCTCCTCCTCTTTCCTCTCACGCTCACTCCCTTTAACATGCACGCACGCACACTCGCATGCACACACACGCATGCACACATACTATACACACATCTTGCTCCCTTTCAGCCTTCATTTAGGTTTATAGTTTGTTTTTGTTTTTTTCTTTTATTATTATTATTATTATTATTTTGCTCTCAAAATCTTCTGTTTCCTTCAATTTATTCACTGACTTCTCTTGTTCTAGATGTTATTTCAATGTTCTCTTCACCTTAAACGAAGCCTATAAAACAAAAATTACTTTGTCGGTGGTGGTGGTGGTGACGGTGGTGGGTTAAGCTAATTGAAATAAAATCTATTGAATATTTTCTTTAATTAACTCAAATGAAGAGAGCCAAAAACGGGGAAAAAAACTAAAAAATTAAAACTATGCATGTAAGTGCAGGCACGGTTCCAGGTTCAGTCCCATTGCATGGAACCTTGGGCAAGTGTTTTCAACTACAGCCTCAAGCCGACCAAAGTCTTGTGATTGGATTTGGTGGACAGAAGCTGAAAGAAGATCGTCATATATATATATGTGTGTGTGTGTGTGTCTGTCCTCTCATCACCACTTGACAACTGGTGTTGGTGTGTTTACATCCCTGTAACATTAGCGGTTCAGCAAAAGAGACCGATAGCATAAGTACTAGGCTTAAGAAGAAAAAAAGTCCAGGTGTCAATCTGCTTGACTAAAAAACACTTCAAGGTGGTGCTCCAGCATGGCCCCAGTCAGATGACTGAAACACGTAAAAGAATAAAGAATGTAAAATACTATTGCATATTCTTTACAAAACTATCAGCAAAATAAGTGTAGGGGTGGCTGTGTGGTAAGTAGCTTGCTTACCAACCACATGGTTCCAGGTTCAATCCCACTGCATGGAACCTTGGGCAAGTGTCTTCTACTATAGCCTCGGGCCGACCAAAGCCTTGTGAGTGGATTTGGTAGACGGAAACTGAAAGAAGCCCATCGTATATATGTGTATATATATATATATGTGTGTGTGTGTGTGTCTGTGTTTGTCCCCAACATTGCTTGACAATCAATGCTGGTGTGTTTACATCCCCGTAACTTAGCAGTTTGGCAAAGGAGAATGCAGCGGCGGACGAAATACCACAAAGCATTTTGCCCGGCGTGCTAACGTTTCTTATTTCTTTATTGCCCGCAAGGGGCTAAACATAGAGGGAACAAACACGGACAGACAAATGGATTAAGTCGATTACATCAACCCCAGTGCGTAACTGGTACTTAATTTATTGACCCCGAAAGGATGAAAGGCAAAGTCAACCTCAACAGAATATGAACTCAGAACGCAACGGTGGACAAAATACCACAAAACATTTTGCCTGGCGTGCTAATGTTTCTGCCAGCTCACCGCCTTTGGCTAGCTTCTGTCAAACTGATAACAAAGCTTAGCTAGCTTCTGTCAAACTGTCCAACCCATGCTTGTATGATAAACAGAAGTTAAATGATGGTGATGATGATGATGAGTTGGCAGACTGCATCAAGCATGGTTTCTACAGATGGAAGCCCTTCCTAATGACAATCAGTTTACAGAGGGTAACAGCAGCATTTTTTTTCTTGCTTTTTCTTTTGTGACACCAGCACTAGTGAGGTTGCCATGTAATTCACAAGTCAGAGATGTTATTCCTAAAGTCAAATTAAGCTAATTTTAAAAGTTTGTCTGAATTTTTTTGAGACGAGGAATTTTCATTATCATTTCTATTGCAAGTCCACAGCTGCAGAAAAATCGAAAGCATAGAAGAAATTTCAGAGACCCAATGTTTAGTGGGGGAAACTGGAGGTTGTAGTTAGTGCCCGGCCTGGGAAATTATACACTAGAAGAGCAAATGAGAGATAAGATAGTCAAGAAGGCCTAATCAGAAAGGATTTAAGACCAGCTAGCTCTTAGAATCAGAAACCTATTTGGTAATGGTAAAAAAGAGACAAGAGACAGCATACTCATCACAGAAGCTGGAGTATGTCTGTGAATGATTTTATACAAAGAACCTAAGTGGCCCTTCTCTAGATGCAATCCAAGAAGTCTGTGTGTATTTTATGCTATTAACTCAGACTAGTTTCCTCATCTTGGTTGTTATAGCAACCATATTTTGGCCATTGTATGCTCCAGCCTTCTTTATGTGTGTGTTATATTCAATAATATTTTCTTGGTTTGGACAATGGAATAAGAACACTCTACCCCTGTAGGTTTAATAAAATGTATTGCTTCAAATTCTGAGAACACAACCAATCACTCACCCATCATATGACTGTTAGTATTGGCCTTGTCTACATTCCTATGTCTTAGTGCTTTCCCAAAAGTAACTGACAGTATAAGTATCAGACTTGGAAAATGAAACACCAAGATCAATTTGTTCCACTAAAACCCTTCAAGGCAGGGCCCTTACTATGGCCACAGACAAATGACTGAAACAAGTAAAAGATAACAATTAAAAGGAAAGCACTAATTGAACTAATTTTTTATTTAGATTCAAATAAAGCAGTTTCATATTCTAAGAAAAAAAATTCAATAAATTTAGGAATTTTAATGATTTGTGATAAAAAAAAAAAAAAAGAATTTTTTAATTAAAAAAAAAATTCCAAGAAAAACCTAAAAATTTTTTCCAAAGTGCATAATTGTAATGTTACAGTAGACTGAACAATTATTTGCTTTTTGTTGTTTCTTTAATGGAAGATTTAGCATTAACACTTTAGCATTCAGATTACTTTGTCAAATGTAATACCTATTTATTTCACATTGTTTTGAATTAACCATGCATTATCTCAAAGCTCTGAGATTTCAATGATGTGATTGACTATCTTTAGAATGGCATTGTAGAGTAGGTGTGAGAGGTCAGATCTGGCTAGTCTGAACATAAAGCAGTTAGAATATTCAAGTCAGATAAAAACGTCTGTGCAGTGCCATGTAGAAACACCTGTGCAGTGCCACGTAAATGCACCCAGCATGTTCTGTAGACTGGAGGCGCAATGGCCCAGTGGTTAGGGCTGCGGACTCGCAGTCGGAGGATCCCGGTTTCGCTTCCCAGACCGGGCGTTGTGTGTGTTTATTGAGCGGAAACACCTAAAAGCTCCATGAGGCTCTGGCAGGGGGTGGTGGTGACCCCTGTTGTACTCTTTCGCCACAACTTTCTCTCACTCTCTCTTCCTGTTTCTTGAGCAACACTGCAATGGACTGGTGTTCCGTCCAGCTAGGGGGATCACATACGCCACATACACCAGGAAACCGGGCCCATGAGCCTGGCTAGGCTTGAAAAGGGCGAAAAAAAATCCTGTAGGAAGGGCATCCAGCCATAGAAACCATGCCACAACAGACGAGTGTGGTGCAGCTTGCCAGCTCTGGTCAAGCCATCCAATCCATACCAGCATGGACAACGGACATTAAATGATGATGATGGTGATGAAGAAGCCGGATATAACTGGTCTAAAGGCTAAAAGATTAAACTTGCATAAGAGGAAAACTTGTTTATTACATTTACATACAATGTTGGTTTATCGTGTTATTAAGAAGTGTTCCTGTTCCTATGGAAAAGTCTTCAAGTATTTAGCCTTTGTTGCCTGGTTTCAAGTTTGTTATTTCCTGATCTACCTTTACCAGTACATCCTGTTTTATTGAAATCCTTTGACAGACCAAAGTTCAGCACACCTTGTATCACAATCCAATGAGGGAACCAAAACACAAACATTCAACAAAGCAATCTACATGATCACTCGTCTAACGAGAAATAGCAGTCAAATTTCCCTCAAATTACACCCTACCATCCTGAGAAAAGGAAGGACTTTTTATCTGTTATTTTTTCTTTGTTTCAATCATTAGACTGTGGCCATGCTGGGGCACCGCCTTCGAGGGTTGGAGGCAAACAAATCAACTCCAGTACTTACTCTTTACTCTCCTTTACTCTTTTACTTGTTTCAGTCATTTGACTGCAGCCATGCTGGAGCACCACCTTTAGGACTTATTCTTTGTAAGCCAAGTACTTATTCTATCAGTCTCTTTGCTAAACCGCTAAGTTACTGGAACGTAACCATACCAGCATCAGTTGTCAAGCGATGTTGGGGGGGACAACACAGACACACACCACACACACACACACACCACACACACACATATATATATATATATATATATATATATATATATACATATATACGACGAGCTTCTTTCAGTTTCCGTCTACTAAATCCACTCACAAGGCTTTGGTTGGCCCAAGGCTATAGTAGAAGACACTTGCCCAAGGTGCCACGCAGTGGAACTGAATCCGGAACCATGTGGTTGATAAGCAAGCTACTTACCACTTGCAAATTCTGGTACTTACTCTATAGGTCTCTTGTGAAATTGGCATGCTAGCGGGACACAAACAAACCAGCATTGGTTGTCAAGCAGTGAGTCAAGAAGGCAAACAAAAATATGAAGACACATACACAACAACAATGACGAGGAGGGGGGGAGCAAGAGGAGGCGGGGGATGGGAGGAACAAGGAGGAGGTGGGAGGAAGAGGAGGAGGAAGAGGATGAGGGGGAGGCAGACAAAGAGATTCATTTGCAGTCAACAGAGATGCTAAAATTGTTATATCAGATATAACAAAAAAAGATAATAATACACTGCAGTGGTGGAGGTAGGAGATATTAAGTCCAGTTCCTCCTCCTCCTCCTTCACCATCGTCACCATCATCTCTTGTCCTTCCCCTATTTCTCAATGTGCAAGTTTTCATGCTACCTTTTTTTTTTTTTTAAACATATCTATTTATTCCTTCCCTCCACACACACACACACACAAACGCAGGTTTTTTTTTTTTTTCTTCTACTAAAGTGCTGAGGTCAAAGTACACGACTTCTGCTTGAATGAGAGGCCAGTGCACCTATGTCAACACACAGTTATCACCATTAATAATTACAACAAGCCTCTGACTCTGGTACTCCTCTGTCTTCTCAGAAGGCCATTGGTAGTCATCAGGATGACTCAAATGGACCAGGGAAATAAGAATAATAAATTATCCTGGGAAATAAAAAGTCTTATAATGGCTCTATTGTCAGTCATAATGCTTTTTGCTTAGTCATAGTTCAGTGTTAACACATAGCCATATGTTAAATCTGAGCCACTGCACTAGTGGATGGGTATTAAGCATAAACATTTAAGACATAATGTGTGTGTGTGTTTTGTGTGTGTGTGTGTGTGTTGTGTGTGTGTGTGTGTGTGTGTGTGTGTTTGTGTGTGTTGTGTGTGTGTTTGAACATGTTTGTACATGTGAGTGGATAGATAGATAGATAAATAGACAGATAGGTAGGTAGGTAGGTGAATGGATGGACAGACAGAGAGATAGATAAGTTTCTTTATTGGCCACACAGGGCTGCACACAGATGGGACAAGTTACAAGGTAGAGCTTTTCTTTTGGGGGGAGAAAAAAAAAAAAAGGTGGCATAGGTTTTCGATCAAAAGGGATCGTAAAAAGGAAAGAAAAAAGAAAAAGTAGATAGACAGACAGACAGGGGCAGACAGACAGATAGATAGATAGATAGATAGATAGATAGATAGATAGATAGATAGATAGATAGATAGATAGATAGATAGATAGATAGAGAGAGAGAGACAGTCAGACAGACAGATAGATAGATAGATAAGTAGGTAGTTAGATAGGTAAATAGATAGACAGACAGACAGAGAGCAAATTGATTTATATATAGAACTTAATAGTCGATATTTTCCAATATTGTTGGAATAATACTGATCCAATGTATTCATTCATATATTACATAATAATATTTCAGCAATAAACTTGTGTTAAAGTATCAATGAAACAATTGTAGAATGATGCAATAAAATGAAGTGCCCACTTCATTTCCTTTACTAATGTTCGTATAGATCTGAGGTTCTCAACTTGGGTCCATATGACCCTTGGGATTTTGCTATTCTTTTAATCTTTTATTCTTTTATTTGTATCAGTCATTTGACTACAGCCATGCTGGAGCACCACCTTAATGTGCATCGCTATAAAAATTGTATTTGTTTCGTTTTTTTCCTTTACTTGTTTCAGTCATTTGACTATGGCCATGCTGGAGCACCACCTTTAGTCGAGCAAATCGACCCCAGGACTTATTCTTTGTAAGCCTAGTACTTATTCTATCGGTCTCTTTTGCCGAACTGCTAAGTTACGGGGACGTAAACACACCAGTATCGGTTGTCAAGCGATGTTGGGGGGACAAACACTAACACATAAATGCACACACACACACATATATATATATACTTATACATATATACGACAGGCTTCTTTCAGTTTCCGTCTACCAAATCCACTCACAAAGCTTTGGTCAACCCGAGGCTATAGTAGAAGACACTTGCCCAAGGTGCCACGCAGTGGGAATGAACCCGGAATCATGTGATTGGTAAGCATGCTACTTACCACACAGCCACTCCTGCGCCTATGTGCAATAAATTTTTTATACTTCTTACAATCCGCAAAATATAAAAATTTTTTTTTGCATGAGAAGAAGACCCAGCAAGCCGAGCAAAATCGTAGTTGTAGCAGATACCGGTGTCACACAAATTGGAACCTGTTCCAGTGGCACATAAAAGCACCCCAGGGTCACATAAACAGCACCTGTACCGGTGGCGTGTAAAAGCACCCATTATCCTCTCACAGTGGTTGGCATTAGGAAAGGCATCCAGCCATAGAAAACCATGCCAAATCAGATTGGAGTCTGGTGCAGCCTTCCAGCATGGACAACAGATGTTAAATGATGATGGGGTGTGTGTGTGTGTGGTGTGCGCGTGCGTGCGTGTGTGTGATGGGCTTCTTTTCAGTTTCTATCTATCAGATCCACTCACAAGGCTTTGGTCAGCCTGAGGCTATGGTAGAAGACACTTGCCCAAGGTGCCACGCAGTAGGACTGAACCTGGAATCACGTGGTAGGGAAGCATGCTTCTTATCACAAAACTTTATGCTCCTGAGTAACTCTTGTTATTCTCAGCTAATAGAATAATAAAAATGAATCAAAGGTACAGGTATGGCTGTGCGGTAAGATGTTTGCTTCCCAACCACATGGTTTTAGGTTCAGTCCCACAGTGTGCCAACTTGAGCAGTGTAGCAACTCGATTGGTAAACAGAAACTGAAAGAAGTTCGTGTTACACGTGTGTGTGTGTGTGTGTGTTTGTCTTTGTGTTTGTTCCCACCAACTACTTGATAAGCAGTGTTGGTTTGTTTACATCCCTGTATCTCAGCAGTTCAGTAAAAATAAAAACACTGATAGAGTAAGAACTGAACTTTAAAAAAAAACGTAAGTACAGGGGTAATCTGTTCCACTAAAACCCTGCAAAGCAGTGCTTCAGCATGACCACATTCTAATGACTGAAGCGAATAAAAAACGAAAAAATATTTCACTTATTTCTGAGGTATATATTTGCTTTTGATGTGAAATTCTTTTTTTTTTTCTTTTGCAACCAAATTGCCAAATTAGGATGAACTTACAAAAGTAAGAATCGCCATTTTTAAAAATATTCCTTATATTTTCTAGAAATGTTGAAGCGATTCCAAGAAATTCATCCCAAATTCTTTGATGGCTGCTTTCATAGAAAAGGAACAGAAATGATGAAATATATGAAAAAGATACTTAATGATATATAATAAATGGGATACAGAATAAATAATATATGCCAAGCAGATAATTTTACAGATGGAAATCGTTTGCACTGAAATTAAAGACAATTCTGACAAACTACAACTGTAAATTAATTATTCTTTTATTCTTTTACTTGTTTCAGTCATTTGACTGTGGCCATGCTAAAGGGTTTTAGTGAAAGAAATCGACCCCAGGACTTATTCTTTGTAAGCCTAGTACTTATTCTATTGGTCGCTTTTGCTAACCCACTAAGTAACAAGAACATAATCACACCAGCATCGGTTGTCAAGTGGTGGGGAACAAACACACCCACACACACACGCACACACACATTCAATGAGCTTTTTCGGATTCTGTCTACCAAATCCACTCACAAGGCTTTGGTCGACCCAAGGCTTTAGTAGAAGACACTTGCCCAAAGTGCCATGCAGTGGGACTGAACCTAAAATCATATAGTTACAAAGGGAGCTTCTTAAACTAAGGTGCGGCTGTGTGGTAAGGAGATTGCTTCTCAACCACATGGTCTCAGGTTCAGTCCCACTGCGTGACATCTTGGATTAGTGTCTCCTACTATAGCCTCAGGCTGACCAAGGCCATGTGAGGGAATCTGGTAGCCAAAAACTGAAAGAAGCCCACTGTGTGTGTGTGTATATATATATATATATATAATGCCTTTCATTTCATATTGTCATGTGACTACACAGTACACATAGGGTTGGGCAAAGCGATGGGAAGATGACGTAGGTCTCTGAGGGTTGGGGTGTGACATAGGGTTGCAGAGAAGAGGAACAGAAAAGATGTTCTGTTATACAAGAAGGGCTTATGATCAAAATGTTTCACAAAGAAAAAAGAGTATAAGGTGATGGAAGTACAATCTAATTAGATAATTAAATACCACGTGCCGCCTGACTGGCTCCTGTACCGGTGGCATGTAAAAAGTACCATTCAAGCAAGGTCAATGCCAGTGCTGACTGACTGGTTCCATGCCAGTGGCACATAAAAACTGCCATTCGAGTGTCAGTGCTGCATGACTGGCTCCTGTGCCAATGGCACGTAAAAAGCACCTGCTACACTCAAGGAGTGGTTGGCGTTATGAAGGACATCAGGCTGTAGAAACATTGTCAGATCGGATTGGAGCCTGGTGCAGCCTTCTGGTTGCCAGTCCTC
>NC_043006.1:48971111-49066111 GCF_006345805.1 Octopus sinensis
AAAGAAGACCGATAGAATAAGTACAGGCTTAACAAAAGAATAAGACATGGGGTCGATTTCTTCAAGTAAAAAACCCTTTATGGTGGTGCTCCAGCATGGCCGCATTCAAATGACTGAAACAAGTAAGAGAATAAAAGAATATAAAGAGACCGATAGAATAAGTACCAGGCTTTAAAAAAAAAGTATTGGGCTTGATTCATTCAACTAGAATTCTTCAAGGTAGTACCCCAGTATGGCCACAGTCTAATGACTGAAACAAGTAAAAGGTAAAATATACACACACACATACACACACAGCCACAGGAATGGCTGTGTGGTAAGAAGCTTGCTTCTCAAACACATGATTCTGGGTTCAGTCCCACTGCACAGCACCTTGGGCAAGTGTGTTCTACTACAGCCTCAGTCTAACCAAAGCCTTGTGAGTGGATTTTGTAGACAGAAACTAAAAGAAGTCCATCATGTGTGTGTGTGTGTGTGTGTGTGTCACTGAAAGATAGGTCTAGAGAGATTGTAGAGACGCTTGAACAGAGACGTGTTGATGTATGTTGCATACAAGAGATAAGAGGGAGAAGAAAAAGAGATCAATACGATAAATACTAGACTTACAAAAATACGACCTGAGGGTCAATTTCTTCGACTAAAACCCTTTAAGGTGGTACATGCCACATGATGATGATAATGATATATATACATGATGATGATGATGATATATATACATGTGTATGTATGTATATATATATATATATATATATATATATATATAAACATATAATACATATATATGTTGTGTGTATATATATATATATATATATATATATTATATATAATATATATATATACAACATATATAATACATATATAGGTGTGTGTGTGTGTATATATATAATATATATAATATATATATATATATAGGTATATATTGTATGTGTATATATATGTGTGTATATATATGTACATATTTATGTGTGTCTATGCATTTGTCCCCCTGCCATCATTTCACAACCAATGCTGGTGTGTTTATGTCTCTGTAACTTAGCGGTTCGGCAAAAGAGACCAATACAATAAGTACTAGGCTTACAAAGAATACGACCTGGAGGTTCAATTTCTTCGGCTAAAACCTTTTAAGGTGGTACTCCAGCATGGCCACAGTCAAATGACTGAAACAAGTAAAAATAAATATATATATATACACACACACACACACACACATGTAAACATGATGCTAAAACTTGCAACATAAAGTAATATTTTACATCATAAGCAAGTTTGAGATAGAAAAGAGAAACAGGCTCAACTGGAATGTGAACTATGTATCTATATGTTGCTAGGTGACTGTTGCCACTTACTTACACTACACAGTGCCAGCAAATCTTTCCTTCGCAAACCAAGTAATTTAATCTATTTCTCTGTTATTTTCTTATTGTTTTAACTGCAAGAGGTGGGAGTAACTAAAAGGTTTCACTAAACCAGTCTGTTTATAGCTGGCTATAAAGTATAGCCACTAGAACTGGGTAAGTCCTAGTGGCCATACCTCAACCAAATTTTGATTGGGAACTAAAAGCTCTGCCTATTTACACCGTACGTAATAAAACCTGGATCATTTACAAGGCTGAGATAAATATACAGGGGCCAATGACAAAATTACTTGCACAGCAAGTGGATAATGGTTTCAATTTTGGTACGAGGCTAGCAATTTTGTGTGTATGTGTCTGTGGGGCAAGTCAATCGAATTAACCCCAGTGCTTAACTGGTATTTATTTTATCGACCCCGAATAAATGAAAGGCAAAGTCAACCTCAGTAGAATTGGAACTCAGAACACAGAGACAGATAAAAAGCCGCTAAGCATCTTGCCTAGCGTGCCAGCGATTCTGCCAGCTCACCACCTGATAATGGTTGAAGGCACTTAGAGCATTGTTATTTTTAACAAACTAGTCTATTATAATGAGATATATTAGTATTTTTGTTCTGCTATTTAGAATTAGCAGCCAAAGACCACTGCTTCATTTAGCAACAGTTTAAATATGCATACCATTATAAATAACCGGAATATTTGCCTCTGCTACCATACCATTCTTGTTCCAAAATGACATCCTCAGGTGCTGGCTGATTGCTTTCAACTGCTTTATACAACAAATGAAACCACACACACACACACACACACACGTGCATACGCACAAACAAACATAAGCAGATAGAAAATCAAAGAGGATAGATGAAATCGTACTTTCGTTATAGTCAGCTTCATCCCGAGGAGAAGTTAAGAAGTCTCTCGCCTAGCAACACAGCTTCATTCCGTAACCTTTCAATCCTCAATCCCATCCCCAAGACACATGCTCATCAACCTTTACTTGGTTATTAATGAATTAAAAGGAAAAGTCAATAAAGGTGACACATTTGCTTTCAGAAACTCCCAAGATTCTAAAACCACTAAAATATTTCCACTAAATGGATGAAAGAATATAATCCAAAAGAGTAATATATAAGAAATGGTTCTTGCTTTGCTTTATCTAATATCTTTTCCCAACAGATGGGATAAACAAGCATCAGAAATAGTCTAGATAGAAATAGTACGTAATCTCAGAATTTCAAAATGCCGACCTTCATTGCAATGAACTGAAGTTTATGGATGAAAGGAAGACAAGATTTTTCTGTCAGCTATTATTACAAAGCTTTATAGTACTGCGACAGAAATAAATGTTTTGTGTTGGTTTAGAATAATAAGCCAGGAAGGGATAAGGTATTTGGGAGTTCTTAAAACATTTTGTATAATGCACAAAAGAAACAACGGAATTACAGAATGCTTTTAAAGAAGATAACATATGCCATAGTCATTTCTCAGTAAATATTTTGATCGAAAAGTCATCAGGAGTATAAGACAGATTTAGCTTGGGTCATAGAACAGCATAAAAGACGATTGTAGTGAAATGACATTTTCTAAACAAAAAACAAATATTGTAAGACATGATGATGATGATGATGATGATTTTCTCCTTTTTATCTTAAAACATTCACACTTTTCCAATCAAATTAAAACATCAAAATTTCAATCATGTTGAATCTTTTAAATGATTAAAAAGAACAAAAAAAAAAACAAAAACATTTAACATTTTCAAATCTTTAAAAGCAATCATTTGGAAATAAATTGACAATATCATAGATACCAAGCAAAAGAGTAATAAAAATATCATTTTCTTCATGAAATTACTTAAATGAACAAGAAAAAATCATTTTTCTACCAGTAAAACAAGAGGATTTATTGTTTTATAAATAATTTTATTTTCATCTATAAAACTGCCTCTATATTACTATATGACTTTGGCATGGGTTTGACAGATTATCAAAGTTTGAGTTAGTGTTTATTCACAGTTATAGGCGTAGGAGGGGCTGTGTGGTAAGTAGCTTGCTTACGAACCACATGGCTCCGGGTCAGTCCCACTGTGTGGTACCTTGGGCAAGTGTCTTCTGCTATAGCCTCCGGGCCGACCAAAGCCTTGTGAGTGGATTTGGTATACGGAAACTGAAAGAAGTCCGTCATATATATGTATATATATGTGTGTGTGTGTGTGTTTGTGTGTGTGTGTGTGTGTTTGTGTGTCTGTCTCCCCAACATCGCTTGACAACCGATGCTGGTGCGTTTACATCCCCGCAACAAAAGAGACCATAGAATAAGTAGTACTAGGCTTACAAAGAATAAGTCCTGGGGTCGATTTGCTCGACTAAAAGGCGGTGCTCCAGCATGGCCACAGTCAAATGACTGAAACAAGCAAAAGAGTTATTGCCTTCCTAGATACACCAAGGATCTCCTCCCACTCAGATGTTACATTTTTGGCATGATTTCTGCAGTTGGGTACTCTTCTGCTTTACATAGTGTAATGCGTACATTTTTGTCAAGGCACCAGCACAAAAGTAGTTTGTCTTCTTTCTAGCAAGACTAAAGAATTCTCTCTATGCAGTCTCCCTATATTCACTAGCACCAAAGAAGTTGTTCTGCCCCTTTCTCTACCCAACCAAAACTAAAGAGAGTTCCCTTCTCTCTTCATAGTCTCCAGTTGTTTGTTCCTTTCTTTCCTACCACAACAGGATGGGAAGAGAACCCTCCCCCACCCCCTGCAGTGAAGGAGAGAGTGACAGAAAAAAGAATATAAGAAGAGAACTACAGTGATAATAACAAGCAGATGGAGAGAGGGAGGAGGAGAGAGGGGAGGCAGAGACAGACAGGCAGGCAAGCAGACAGAGGGTAATAATGAGTGTTAGTAAGGAGATTGGATAAAAGCAAGGTAGATGAGTGATAAAAGAGATAGTGGTCGGAACAACAGAGGAAAGAGTAATGGGAGAGAGGGAGAGAGAGAGAGAGAGACATACAGACAGACAGGCTGGCAGACAGAGACAGCTATATGAGGGTTGTTGGTAATGAGACTATGAAGATGTGGTCTAGTGGTTAGAGGGTTGCACTCATCGTTGCATAATCGTGGGTTCAATTCCTGTTACGTTGTGTTCTTGAGCAAAACACTTCTTTTCACACTGTTCCAGTCCACTCAGCTGTAAATGAATGACCCTGCAATGGACTGGCATCCAATTCAGCAGGAATTTTTTGGTTTCAGTCACTTATAAGCCATGGAAACCAGTTAACTGAGTGCATGAGTTCTAAGACTTGAGACAGCAATGAAGTTGAATAGACTAGTTGAATATGTGCAGGCGTGGCTGTGTGATAAGTAGCTTGCTTACCAACCACATGGTTCTGGGTTCAGTCCCACTGCATGGCACCTTGGGCAAGTGTTTTCTACTATAGCCTCAGGCTGACCACAGCCTTGTGAGTGGATTTGGTAGGCGGAAACTGAAAGAATCCCATCGTATATATATATATATATATATATATATATATATAGATATACCATTTAAAAATAGAATAAAATCTTTATAAGAAATTATCAAGTAGTTAGCATGAAAAACCTCATAAGGGAAAAATTCATTAATTATTCCCTTTAAATTGTTCCCAAAAGGATGAAAGGCAAAGTCGACTGCGGTGGAATTTGAACTCAGAACGTAACAGCAGACAAAATACCGCTAAACATTTTGCCCGGCATGCTAACGTTTCTGTCAAGTCGCCGCTTTTCTTTCAGTTTCTGTATACCAAATTCACTCACAAGGCTTTGGTCAGCCCAAGGCTATAGCAATAAACACGCAGTTGGACTGAACCTGGAACCGTGTGGTTAGAGAGTAAACTTCTTACCACAGAGCTACACCTGTGCCTATGTATATGCATTGATATAGATATATTTAGGCAACAAAGCACGAACTCACGGATGAACGAAAGAATCCATCAACAAAAATACCACATGAATAAAATTCCTCAACAAAAACAGCAATTACTACAATTTTAGCACCACCCTGAAAATTTAATTCATCATTCATGACTCCATAATTAAGTTTAAAATAGCATCAGAAACAATAATTTTACATAAAAATGCACCACCTAATACAGTCCTGCTGAAATCTATAGAAATCTTTAGAAAATTTTAATAATTTTGATAGGATTCTAAATCCTCTTTTTTCTTTTCTTTCCCCCCACACAATCAAGAGATCATGTAAGTAAACTGCATTTGCCTTGCTGCCATTTGCTAAGTTCTTTTTCAATATTACCTGACCAGAACCACAGGGCCACAATGAGGAAAACTATGAGGAAAACCCAGTGCCAGTTATCTGTGAATCAAGAGTAAGAAACTCTGAGTAGTGATTCATAGAGACTCAGATTTGAGTGAATAATGTTACAGTAATCCCTCGACTATTGCAAGTGTTACATTCCAAAATCCCCTGCAATTCTTGAAAATCCATCAAGTAAAAACAGTACTGTACTGAATATTCTTTAAAATTATTTTTTATAATTTGTATATAAGGTGCAGGAGTGGCTGTGTGGTAAGTAGCTTGCTTACCAACCACATGGTTCTGGGTTCAGTCCACTGTGTGGCACCTTGGGCAAGTGTCTTCTACTATAGCCTCGGGCCGACCAAAGCCTTGTGAGTGGATTTGGTAGATGGAAACTGAAAGAAGCCTGTCGTATATATGTATATATATATGTTTGTGTGTTTGTGTTTGTTCCCCCAACATCCCTTGACAACTGATGCTGGTGTGTTTATGTCCCCGTAACTTAGTGGTTCAGCAAAAGAAACCAACAGAATAAGTACTAGGCTTACAAAGAATAAGTCCTGGGGTCGATTTGCTCGACTAAAAGGCGGTGCTCCAGCATGGCCACAGTCAAATGACTGAAACAAGTAAAAGAGTAAAAAAAAAAAGAGGAATCAAACAAAAGATTGAATTTGAATGTAAAATTTGCAGCGACACCATAATATAATAGTTAGCATATGTGCTCAACCGGCAAGAAATATGTGGTTTAGTTTTTGTTTGGAGGTCACTGCAATTTTCCTTCAAACATATATATGCATACGTATATGTCTTTCAAACAGTTATTCAAAAGTAATGAAAGTATCTTAGTGTATGTAATAACAGTTGAAATCTTGAATGCATGTGAGAATCCTTTGAACAGTAAATACAGTGGAAACGGGTTATAAATCAGTACATAGTTATATATCTTAGATTAACATAACGGAGAGAAGAATATGCTTATGTTTGGGGTAGTACATGTATGTGTGTGTGTGCACATGAGCATACATGTGGTGGCGGAGTGAGGGGGTTGTGTGAGAGGGGAGGGTTGTGTGTGCGTGTGGTGAGGAGAGTATAATATGTATGGCAGAGTGTATATGCATGTATGGGAGATTATATAAGCATGTGTGGGGAAAATATGTATGTAAGCATGCATGGGTGGGAGAATATTTATGTATATGTGGGTGACTATATACCCATCTGTGGTAGAGTCTATATATATATATATATAGGCATAGGAGTGACTGTGTGGTAAGTAGCTTGCTTACCAACCACATGGTTCCAGGTTCAGTCCCACTGTGTGGCACCTTGGGCAAGTGTCTTCTACTATAGCCTCAGGCCGACCAAAGCCTTGTTAGCAGATTTGGTAGACAGAAACTGAAAGAAGCCCGTCATATATATGTGTGTGTGTATTATATATATATATATATATATATCTATATATATATATATATATATATATATATATATATATATATATGTATGTATGTATGTGTGTGTATATGTTTGTGTGTCTGTGTTTGTCCCCTCAACATCACTTGACAACCGATGGTGGTGTGTTTACATCACCATAACTTAGCGGTTCAGCAAAAGAGACTGATAGAATAAGAACTAGGCCTATAAAGAATAAGCCCAGGGGTCCATTTGCTAGACTAAAGGCGGTGCTCCAGCATATCCACATTCAAATGACTGAAACAAGTAAAAGAGTATATATATATATATATTTGGGAATGTATATTCATGTGTGAGAGGATGTGTATATCTATATGATAGTTTGTATATATGTACATATACACTCTCACAGTGGGGATAGCATATGTATCAACTGAGTGTGTATGTGTGCATAAAACTACATGAGAGTATGGGAAAATGTATGCATATGAAGAGGTGTACATGTTATGTTTGCATTCTTACATACCAATTAAAACATTATGACTTCATTCCAGGACAACAATAGCTCTATGGTATGTAATGAGAAAAAAAGAATTTGCAATAATAATTGCCTTGATAAAATAAAAAGCACCCAAACTACAGAACAATAATTAACTTCAACAAAGCTCATAGAAGTACCAATAAGCACCAATATCAAAGACATAATGTAGAAGTGGCTATGTGGTAAGTAGCTTGCTTATGAACCACATGGTTCTGGGTTCATTCCCACTGCATGGCACCTTGGGCAAGTGTCTTCTACTATAGCCTCAGGCCGACCAAAGCTTTGTGAGCGGATTTGGCAGACGGAAACTGAAAGAAGCCCGTCATGTATATGTATATATATATGTGTGTGTGTGTGTGTGTGTGTGTGTATAAATGTTTGTGTGTCTGTGTTTATCCCCCCAACATCGCTTGACAGTCGATGCTGGTGTGTTTACGTCCCCGTAACTTAGCGGTTTGGCAAAAAGAGACCGATAGAATAAGTACTACACTTAGAAAGAATAAGTCCTGGCATCGACTTGCTCAACTAAAAGCGGTGCTCCAGCATGGCCAGACGACAACAATGATTATGATGATGGAGAGAAGGAGGAGGATGATAATGAAGACAATGATGAGGAGGAAAACAATGAGATGAGGAGGAGGATGAGGATGTGTACCAATGGCTTGCATATTTTTCTTTTTGCACAATTCCACAATGATTCAACACACTTCCATTACATTGAATGCTATATCATGTTATCTAACAAGCAATCTATTATCCACTATTTATTTTAGTCTCATTTCAAAACACATCTGTTCTTTCATGACTTCATTTTAAAAAAAAATAATATCACTTCTTACAAGGTAAGCACTTTTACCTTCCTGGGACAGCAAAGATTAAGACAACAGGGAAGGTATTCTATTTCCTTATCTTTCATTATCTTTCCACACTTCTGCAAATTTTTTGTGCTACACGTAATATACTTACTTTATATCATCTCTTTACACATCCGTGAACTTTTGTGCTAGAGCAAAGGGCGAAAATGTTCCCCAGGGCAAAAAGTGGGAATTTTATTTACCGTAAATCCATGAGTATAGTCCGCCCTTGAGTATAATACGCAGGGGATTTTTAGGGGCTGTACCTCTGAAAAATCTAAACCTTGTGTATAATATGCACCCCTTCTCTAACTTGAGTCGTGTGTAATAAGCCAGCAGCACCTAGTCGAACAAACACTTCCGCACATGCGTAATACAATAATGGTGATGTTCTTAACTGTTATATGGAAATGTAAATATGTTTGCAAATTGTTTTTTTTACATATTATTCTGTGTTTTGAATACTTTTATTCTAATAAATGTTGCTTACTGCAAGTTATGGATGATTCTTTTATGACTGCATTGCTTTCAGGCTTAGCTTAAGGTATTTTTGCGCCCGACATCACAAAATGCGTCTGAATAAACATTGCCGGACAGCAAATAGAAACTCAGACATTGCTTAGAAAATATTTTTCATTTTTAACTTCGTATATAGTGTGCACTAGGGATTTTGACCTTTAAATTTTGGGGAAAAAATGCGGATTATACTCGAGTTCTACAAGAGTTCTACAGTTATCACAAATGTATCTTCAGTACCATTCTTAAATCTGTAGAGCTTGTTTCAACATTATTTGGCTTTTTGGCTTCATGCTCTTGCTTCATGTGGCTTGGGTTGTTCCAAGTTAATGGTCCCAGAGACATCATCATGCATAGAGCTGACCAGGTCCACCAGGGCTCTCTATTGCTGGCAGTCCAGTGCCAGCCGCTCTGCATCCTCCAGAGTAATGTTGAGCCACTGCAGATTTTCCCCAACCATGTTCAGCCATCTGGTGCAGAGTCTGCCACAAGGCCTCTACCAACCTGCAGTTACTGTGTTGAATGAGAGTAAATCCCTGGTAGGATGATCTAGTGGGAGATGGAGGACATGTCTGTACCAGCACATGTGATGTTGTTGTTAAGCAACAAGACAGGTAAGGGTGATTAGGTGATAGTCTAGGGCTTAGGGGCGGGAGACCCCAGATCTTGGTAGAAAAAAAACTTTGATCGTCTTGTTGTAGTCGAGGCTCTTCGTTGACACCACTGGGAGGTGGCCCTCGAAGTCATTGGAAATGGAGATCTCCAGGTCCAAGTTCTTGAACGGCCACATATGATGGATAGCTATGAGGTGGGTAGCAGCAAGCTGATGTATCCTTGCATGCAGTTCTTTGTTGGAAACATGATGGTATCATCTGATATTTTCATTGGTTCTCAGGGTTTTGCTATCAAAGCTGTCATTCCTCTATGACTGGGTTTTCGAGAGGAGCCACATTTCTACTCCATAGAAGAGAATAGAGAGGACCAATGCATTGTAGATGCAGAATTTTGTCTTCCAGGAGGTAGAGAACCAGAGGGACTTCCATAGGGAATACATGATCCTAACAGTCAGACCACATTATTTAGTCAATATATATACTGCAAGGTCAAAGGGTATCATTGACAGATTTGAAAGAAACAACTAATCTTAGTCATTAGCCAAGCTGTACAATGAATAAACTTACAGATCCATTTGAAGCTCAAGGAGTCCAGAATTTGTTATATTGTTATTAACACTACAAGTTATCTAAATCCTAACTTTTCAATCACCTCAATCCATTGTCTGGTGTTATTAACATAAAAATCTTTAACATAATGAAGTGATGCTATGGAGGTATATAGATTTAAACATCAAATAAAAGTAAGAGAATACATATGACACAGAATTTCAATGGATCCCACCACCCCTGGCAAGTAATACTAAATGCCAAATGCACTTCTAATTATATAAACAGACAGACAGAGAGTGAGTGGCAGAGAGGCAGACAGGCTAGCAGGCAGATAGATAGGCAGACAGACAGATTTATAATGATCTTTGTCAATTTATTCTTTCTTTTTTTTTTTCTCTTTCTTTTATTATGCTAAGGTGTTCCAGTTCTCAGCAAAACCTTTTACTTATCAAGGCTGACAATTTCTGTTTACAGAAACACAATAGATATGATTAATTTAATAGAATTGTCGTCTTTATCTCCTTAATAAAATAAACACTACAAATAAACAGGCAGGAATTCAGGTATCCAGGTTGCAAATGAACCTTTCTTTCGAGTATTGTTGGTTTGTATGTCTTTTATCTTTGGCTAGTTCTAGTCAATGGTTGAGGCAATGCCTTAAAGAGTTCAACCAAACAAATCAACTTGATTTTAAATCTATTACTTACTCTATCAATCTCTATTGCCAAATCATTAAGTTACACAGACATTGACAAATCAATACCAGTCATTAGGCAGGATGTAGGAGGAGACAAATACAAAGACACACACTATGTGTGAAGGCACATGGGCTCAGTGTTTAGAGTGTCAGGCTCACAATAACGAGGTAGTGAGTTCGATTTCCCAGACCAAACTGTGTTGTGTTCTTGAGCAAGTCACTTTATTTCATGTTACTCCAGTTTACTCAGCCTTAGAGATGAGTTGCGGCATTACTGGTGCCAAGCTGAATCAGCCTTTGCCTTTCCCTTGGATAACATTAGTGGAGTGGAAAGTGTAGGCTGGCATGCATGGGCGACTGCTGGTCTTCCATAAACAATCTTGACCAGATTTGTGCCCCAGAGGGTAACTTTCTAGGTGCAATCCCATGGTTATTCATGACCGAAGGGGGTCTTTACCTTACCTTACTTTGTATGTATGTATGTATGTATGTATGTATGCTATGTATGTATGTGTGTGTGTGTGTGTGTGTGTGTGTGTGTGTGTGTGCATGCATGCATGCGTGTGTTCATGCATGCATGATTGCATGTATGTATGTACACACACAAATGGGCTTGTATGCAGTTTCTGTCAACTAAATCCACTCACAAGGCATTGGTTGGCTCAGTGTTATTATAAAAGACTCTTGCCCCAAGGTGCCACACAGTGGGATTGAACCTAAAACTATGTGGCTGCTAAGCAAGCTTCTTAACTACACAGTCATGCCTGTCTTTTTTTTAAATTAATTTTGTTTGTTGCATTACTTGTAGCTTGCCTAATACATACGCACACACACCTAATACACACATGCACACACCTCAGATACACTAACATGCATTTCATACTACTTGGTAAAAAAAGTAAAAATTTCACTATCTCCACCACTATCACCCACAAAAAAAGAAAAAAATAATAAAACCACTAAATTTTATTTTGTAAACGGATACAATATTTGAACTTCTTAGATTCAGTTACTTCCCAGTTGGCAGAGCTGAAACTCAAGCTGGTGAGTGTGGATAAAATGGAGGCACCTGTAGCAAGGCCTAGAATCAAAACCTTACAGCTTTAGTAACAAGAATCACATCACATGTAGGTTTGGCAACATGACCTGAATATTAACCTATCAACTTGCTGGAATATCACCCCACATTAGAGAATGTTCTATTTTGTTCCAGTAGTTCCCTTGCTTTTCAGCAGTTTGGCAAATATGACTTATAGAACAAGTACCAGATTTTTAAAAGATTAAATAAATACCAAATGGAAATTGTAGTTGTGATACCTGTGCCAGTGGCACGTAAAAAGCACCATCCGAACGTGGCCGATGCAAGCGCCGCCTTGACTGGCTTCCATGCAGGTGGCACGTAAAAAAGCACCAACCAATTGTGGCTGCTGCCAGCCTCCTCTGGCACGTAAAAAGCACCCACTACACTCACAGAGTGGTTGGCGTTAGGAAGGGCATCCAGCTGTAGAAACACTGCCAGATCAAACTGGAACCTGGTGCAGCCTGCTGGCTTCCCAGACCCCAGTCGAACCGTCCAACCTGTGCTAGCACGGAAAACGGACGTTAAACGATGATGATGATGATGATGATTAAAAATAAGTAGTGGGGTTAATTTCTGTGACTAAAGCCTTCAAGGTAATGCCCCAGCAAAGCCACAGTCCAATAACTAAATCAAATAAATAATAAAGAAACACCATGCTTTTGCTAACCGTTTTAAGTGTTTATGTAATTTCAAGCAGACAGACACTCACTGTCCTCCCATCTTTGATCTAGTGGAACAATGAAGCTGTGACAGCTGGAGCGAGAGAGGTCAACATCAGCACTCAGCTGGTTCTCGTTTTCAGCTGAGTAGCCGGTAGCAACATCAAATGAAGTGTCTTACTCAAGAGCACAATGCATTGCTCAGCCCAGGAATGAAACCCTATGATCTTATGATTGAGAGCCAAACACCATCAACAATAGACTACATAATTTACTTAGCTATAAGTAAAAACAATAAAAGGTAAATTATTTTAAACTCGGGAAAATCTATGGAGTGGAGCTTCGATTAACATATGTAAGCGTGGATCCTTTTGCTTTTATATATTAGGACATGCTGTCCTAAGGCTTCAAACATGTGCTCCCAATTTCATATATAGTAAGGAGGTTTTTGAAAGAAAATTGATTGTTATATTCAACAAGTCAAGTGACATTAGGACTATTTCTCTGAAGGGAAAGTAAACAAAGGCAAAGAAATGCATGTTGCGATGCTCATGTTTGCAATTAATACAGGGATGAGGAACACTTGTTCATGAGTGAAAATGTTAACCATAATCAGACACCTGTTCCCGTGCTCCATCATGCTTTAACCTCTCAATACCTGACATAAAACTGCCTCCCTAAATACTACACACCACATCCCTAAGTTGTGGGGTTTTGTCTTGCAATTTACAAGGTAACTTCACTAGTGCTGTACCCAAAAGACTCTGTTGGTATTAGAAAAGGATCCAGTCATTGAAACCATGTCAAAGCTGACACTGGAGTCTGATGCCTTCCTCTGGCTAGCAGACACCTGTCAAACTGCCCAACACATGCCAGCATGGAAAACATATTGATGATGATGATGATGAATCAAAATTGAAACAGCCTACTGAAAAAGTCCCCATAGACCCGCACTAAAAAGAAATGGTTTAAGCCATATGAGCAAAACAGTCAATTCATAGATTTGCAACAAAAACATTGCAAACCTATAAATTTGTAAAACTAAAGATTCCTTATTTTTCTCAGCACAGACGAACCTAATGCAGATTCTTAAGAATTTGCAGTTCAAACCCCACAACTTAAAGAATTCCCAGCTTATACTTTACTGTGTAGGAACCGAGTATACTCAGTTCCATGCATGTACACTTGAGATATAGAACCGGGTTGGCTCATTTTCAGCAGTAGGGCACTTGCCAAAATTCTCCATATTTCATATGACGTATTACACACATTTGTTTTTACTGCCCAATGGAAAGAGGTTGCTAGAAGAGATTTGCATATAATTAGCATGTTAGATCACCAGTAAAAAGTTACTCAGCGCAATGAGGGCTAAGAACTCTTCCATCCCAGCTCCAAAGTAATAGCAATACAAGTGAAATGAAGTTGCTTTAGCCAAGAATGAAATCCGAGTTGCTGACAAAGCTTGCCAGGATCTTGTCTTCACAGTACAACATTAACAACCCCCACCTGGGTACAATAGTTATCATTAAATCAACTGGAATTCTGAAAGCTAGACAACAAGAATGCAGCAGTGGCTGTTAAAATAATGCATTAACTGGATATTCTGCAGTTTCCCAGCTATCTGCAGTTTACTGTTGCATTACAAATAGCATTCCAAGGAATTGCATTGCTGCATATTGACTCAGACGGTGCAGTTTTGTGCAATAAATTATACATTGCTGCCGAAGAGAACAATAAAAACATTGTATATGTGTTGCTAGTGTGCAGTAAAGCAAGATAAGTTTCTTTGTGACCTTGTTTAATTTCCCAGTAAGAGCTGTTGCACTTTACTTCTACTCTTAGTGGAAAGCAAGTACATTACAACCTTTCTGGTTAGGTTCTTCTCAATGAGTGTAACTGAAATGAAGAGTGTTGAAGATAACTTGAGGGTGACTGAACCATGGTTTGAGTGAGCGAGTGATCAACAAAGGAAAGTCACTAATAAAATGCATAATAGAGTTGAAAATGGAGAACAAAAAAAAATGTTAACCCAACCATATTAACAAGATTTTCTGTACATTCTTATGAATTCTTCCGTGCAGGTGAACAACATGCTAAAAATAGTAGCCAAATCTTCCTCAGTTTGTAACCTACAATCTTAAATGGGGGAGGACACAATGGAAGATGTAGTCTAAGATACACTATGCCTGAAAAAGGATGAGATGGTCATAGATAGCTTGAACACCTTTGAACATAGAGCTGCTCAATCATAGCTCCTGGTCAGCCCTGATCAAGCAAACCTACATTCAAAGTCATTCCAGCTGTGACCAGCCTGCCTTTCTTTCAGAAATACAATTTCCAAAGTGTCCCTATTTTTAAGATGGTACGGTGTGATTTGCCTGCTCTTCCAAGCAGATCAAATGATTCAGGGAATTTTTTTGGCAATTTTTTTGGTGACAATGATGATGCTAATAACAAAGATGGTGGTGACAACAATAATGAAGACAACAACAATTTGTAGATGGCATTCCTTTCATGGCTGTGTGGTTCCGAGTTCAGTCCCACTGCGTGGCACCTTGGGCAAATGTCTTCTACTTACAGCCCCCTCGGCTTGCCAGCCTTTGTCAAACCGTCCAACCCATGCCAGCATGGAAAAACGGATGTTAAATGATGATGATGATAATGATGAATAGCTCACATGCACTACTTCAGAGATTACCAATAACAAGTTACATACCTGTAGTGCCCATGGTTATATAGATCCAGCAGAGTTGGGTGGGGGGCATAGTTGTGATGAATTTAAAAAGAAAAAAAATCGTTCATAAAATTTCCAGCTTACCTGCAATAAAATATAAAAAAAAGAATTGTTATTATTACCATCAATATTGCAATTATTATTATTATTATTATTATTATTACTGATGATGATGAGGATGACAACGACAGTGGTGGTGGCAGTAGTAGTGACTGACGAGGAGGAGAAGGAGGAGGAAGGGGAGGATGCGGAAGAGGAGGAGGGGTAGAGGAGGATGAGAGGAGGTGGAAGGGAGGATGTGGAGGGGGAGGGGTGAAAAGGAGGAAGAGGAAAGGCAGAGGAGGATGAACAGGAGGATGAGAGGAGGAAGAGGAAGTAGAGGAGGACGAAAAGGAGGAAGGGGAAATGAGGAGGAGGAGGATGACGAGGAGGAAGAAGACGAGGAAGAGAAGGAGGAGGAAGACGAGGAAGAGAAGGAGGAAGATGAGGAAGAAGAAAAGGAGGAGGAGGAAGACAAGGAGGGACCACTGTTGTAAAATATGGTTGTGGAAGTGATGTTGAAGTGTCCGTTTAGATATGAGTGGTGTGAGAGTGACACAGGTTCTTTCATCTCTCTCTCTCTCTCTCTCCCTCCCTCCCTCTCTCTCTCTCTCTTTCTCTCCTATTTGTTGTTTGTTGTTGTGATTGTGGTTGTGTTTGTTGCTAGTGTTATTGTTCTTATTGCTCATTGGCACAGTGCCAGGAGTGGCTGTGTGGTAAGTAGCTTGCTTACCAACCACATTGTTCTGGGTTCAGTCCCACTGCGTGGCATCTTGGCCAAGTGTCTTCTACTATAGCCTCGGGCCGACCAAAGCCTCGTGAGTGGATTTGGTAGACGGAAACTGAAAGAAGCCCGTCGTATATATGTATAAGTATATATATACATCTGTGTGTGTGTTTGTGTGTCTGTCCCCCCAACATCGCTTGACAACCGATGCTGGTGTGTTTACGTCTCTGTAACTTAGCGGTTTGGCAAAAGAGACCGATAGAATAAGTACTAGACTTACAAAGAATAAGTCCTTGGATCGATTTGCTCAACTAAAGGCAGTGCTCCAGTATGGCTGCAGTCAAATGACTGAAACAAGTAAAAGAGTATAGAAAGAAGTAGAGACAGACACACAGAAAAAGCATACACACACACATACCTATGATGTGGATATGTGTATATGATGAGCATCTGCATAGTTTCTGCCTTCAAATTTCACTCACAAGATTGGCTCAAAGCAAGAGAAATTTTTTTTTTAAATTACCTAAGATGTCACACAATGAAAATGAAATCAGGACTTCATGGTTGCAAAGTAGAATTCTTAACCACATAGCCATGCCTGCACCCATATAATTTGCATACTTTATTAACCCTTTAGCAAATTCAGATTATTCTGTCAAATGTATCACCATCGTCACCATCAACTGACATCCTCTTTCCATGCTGGCATGGGTTGGACAGTTTGACAGGAACTAGCCAGGCAGAAGCTTGCACTACACTTCTGTGTCTGTTTTGGCATAGAATTTTTCATAGCTGGATGCCCTTCCTAGCACCATCCATTCCACAGAGTGGGTTGAGTGCTTTTTACCTAGCACCAGCACAGCTGGTTTTGGCATGGTTTTAACAGCTGGATGCCCTTCCAAATGCCAACCACTTTACAGTGTGGACGGATGGACTGGACTGGATGCTTTTTAAATACTTATTTATTCATATTGCTTTGAATTAATCATGCATCATTTCAGAGCTTCAGGATTTTGACAATTGATTGTATATTTCAGAACCACATTGTAGAATAGGTATGAGAGGCCAGATCCAGCCACTTTAAACATAAAACAGGTATTCTGGCTGGAAATGGCTGGTTTGAATGCAAATGGGTTAAGACAGGAATATCATTAAGAGAGCATATTCAAAATAATTTTAGAATGGAGCAGAGAACCAAAAACACAAGTTCTAATGAATTGGACATGTTGCAAGGTTCACAGACAACAGACGGATGCATGCAGTTTCCAATTGATATCTAAGAAACTGGAAAATGCCCTTGGAAGGCCTTCATGACAATGGAAAGATGATTTAGTTGAGCAATCTGGATCAAGATGGAAAAGAATGGCGCAATCAAGACATGTGATGGTCTGGTCAATACTGTGATAAAGAAAGACCTTAGCACAAACAACAGGAGTGTGTGTTCTTTTTTTAAGGCCCAGTGCTTAACTCTCATTTTATGGCATTCAGTAAGAGAAATAATTGCTTCTTATTTCTTTATTGACCACAAGTGGCTAAACATAGAGAGGATAAACAAGGACAGACAAAGGGATTAAGTCAATTACATCAACCCCAGTGTGCAACTGGTACTTAATTTATCGACCCCGAAAAGATGAAAGGCAAAGTTGACTGTGGCAGAATTTGAACTCAGAACGTAACAGCAGACGAAATACCGCTAAGCATTTCGCCCAGCATGCTAACATTTCTGCCAGCTTGCTGCCTTATTGCTTCTACTACATAGTTGACTAATCATATTGATTCAACATATTGTGACCCATGTCATCAATAATGAAAATTAAGTGAGGTTACTAAACCACCACTCAACAACAACAACAACAACCACAGCCTGCCCTCCACTCCTGAAAGTGAGCAACGCCAACAAGGAAATAGTCATGTGGTCTGTTTGAAAGAGCCACCAAATCTCTTTCAAAGCCACACCCAACCATCTTAAAAATTCAAAATAGGAAGCAGAATACAGTTTAAAAAGTATGACTATGTCAGAGCAAAAGATGGGATGGTGATGACTGGAATGCTCTTTGATCATATGTTTGCTTTACTAGGAGGTTGGGGTGAAGGCCTGACCTGGAGTTAAAGAGCAAAACAGCAACAACACTTCAAAGCATCACCATCAAAAAGTGCATCAGCACTGATTTTTTTTTTACACAGCTCAACTGCACCCACCTCTATGTGTAATACATAAACATGACAGCATATTCTGGTGACATCTTACACACAAACGCCTACATACAGATTGATTGATTGATTGATTGGTTGATGAATGGATGGATGGATGGATGGATAGATAGAAAGATGGGGATAGACAGATAGGTGGATGGAGATAGATATATAGATAGATAGATAGATAGATAGATAGACAGACAGATAGATATAAATGGATGCATAGTTATATAGATAGATAGATAGATAGATAGATAGATAGATAGATAGATAGATAGATAGATAGATGAACAGACAGATAGATATCAGTGCAGGTATAGATGTGTAATTAAGAAGATCACTTTGTAACCACATGGCTTCAAGTTCAATTCCACAGCATGGCACCTCGAGCAAGTGTCATCAAGTATAGCACCAGGCTAATCAATGCTTTCTGGGTGAATCTGGAAAATGAAGACTAAGGAACTTTCTCTCTCTCTTTCTCTCTTTCTCTCTCTCTCTCTCTCTCTCTCTCTCTTATGTGTGTGTGTGTGTGTGCATGCACGCGCATGCATGCATGTTATTGTGTTTGTCCCCCACCACTATCACTTGACAACTAGTGCTGGTTTGTTTACGTCTGTATAACTTAGCAGTCTGGCAAAAGAGAGTGACATAGAATAAGTACTAGATTTAAAAACTATCGGTTGACTTGTTTGACTAAACCCTTCAAGGCTGTGCCCCAGAAAGGCCCACAGCCCAATAACTGAAACAAACTAAATAAGATGAGACACACACACACACAGGAGTCAAAACATGTGGAACCACACCTTAAACATTACCTCATATCAAATGGCTTACTTGTACACCTCAAAACCAAGAAAACATTCGTATCATTTCAAACTTCCTACTTTCCTTTGTACATTCTACTGAAAAATTAAACACAATTAATGAGAACCCTATAAATTTCACATTCACTACAAATATAAACACCTACGCATCAGCACTTAAAAAGTACTGAATGCTTATTATACGACCTGAAAACTATAACACATAACAACACTCACTCACATTAAAAATATTTAAGAGGAAAAAAAAAAAATCATGGGACAGAGAGAGAGAGAGAGAGAGAGAGAGAGAGAGAGAGAGAGAGAGAGAGAGAGAGAGGACACTTGACATTCTTAAATTTCTGACAATCTACTGTAAACTACTTGTAGGAAGGTGGGTGTTAAATATAAAGGAATCATTGTAAACACTTTAAACAAAATAATATTAATACTAGGATAGACAAACACTAATGTTTCACCATCATGAATAAATAAATATACAGTGAATATAAAACAATACGTATTGTAAGCAAACACTAACACACACACACACTTAAACACAAATAAACAATACTATCATGACCAATAAGAGTCATGTAGGGAGCCTCTACAAGGTTACTCAACCTGCTAGAAATAGTCACTAATTCTAACTTCTTAACCCTTTTGTTACCAACTCAGCTGAAACCAACCCTGGCTCTGAGTACAAATGTCTTATTTTCATAAGTTTTGAATTAAAATCTTCCACCAAACCTTAGTCACAATTTATGTTCCTAACACTAGCTGAATAACTAAATTATTTTACTAAATTCTTTGTTATATTTAAAATAATTGAGAGAAACACAGAGCATCTCAAAATAAATACAGTAACGAAAGGGTTAAATAAGGAAAGGATAAATTAATTGGTGTAGTCCTTAACATATATGCTAAGGAAAGTTGTGATGGTCACAGCTGGAATACCTTTCATCATAGGTTTGCTTAGTCAGAGTTGAGAGCTCAAGTTAAACATCAACAAAATCAAATTTTGATCATTAGCCTACGCAATGGAATTGAGCTGGGGTTCAACAGTAACACCAACGTTTTATCACAGGTTTGATCGATCAGAGTTGAGCTGGGATTTAAACTTCAGCAACAACTTTTGATCACAGGACTGCTGAATCAGAGTTGAGCTAAGATTAAACAACAACAGTCTTTGATCATAGGTTTGCTCAATCTAGGATTAAACAAATACACAAAACATCATCTGAACTGTTTAGATTAAGCATCAGCCCCGTTCATCTCACCAGTGTAGGAGAGACTACAAAACACTTGAGCCTACTCTTCCCCTGCGACTACTTTATAAAACAACAACACTAACATGCACTTATTCACACATACACAATACTGACAAACACTGACTCAAAACTAATGAATAGAATATGTCTCCATGAGATAAATTATCAGAAATGGGAAAAAAAATCAGGACAACAAAAGAGGCAAACTATGTTGGTATGTTGAGGGGGGAAAAGAGACTTAGAGGTGTGTGTGTGTGTGTGTGGTTAGTTAATCCCTACTAAAGTAATTTAAGTGGCTGGTTGAGATATTTTACACCTCTCACTCATAAAGTCTTCATATTCATATTTTTTTTTAAATATTTATATTTTTACCTAGTGTTACTTAACCATAGTTGAAGGAAGGGATGAAGGAGAAGAAATATATGCCAAAAATGTGACACAAGCAAATATGCAAGAACTCAGCTTTCCAGCAGCACAGGAGTGTTGCTAATAATATCCACTTTGCATTGAGCCTCCACTTCTGATGGAGTCGAGAGGCATGTGTTGATATATGATATGTCTTGGGCATTTAAACATGGCAGTCTCACCACAACCAATTTCCTCAAGAGAGAAAGAGAGAGAGATATATAGATAAAGAGACAGACAGACAGATAGAAGGAAGGTTCTTACTACTGAACTGACTGGAAATGTATTTATCAACCCATAAAGGATGAAAGGTAAAGCCCATCTCTACAGGATTTGAACTTTTGAACTCAGAGTGCAGAGAGCCAGAACAAGTACCTGCTTGGCATTCTCTCCAACATTCTAATGATTCTATTACATTGATATCTTTAATAATGTGAGGGCATGTGGCTTAATGGTTAGAGCATTTGGCTCATGGTTATAATGTCATGAGTTCAGTCCCCAGCAGTGTTGTTTCCTTGAGCAAGACATTTTATTTTATATTGCCAGTCCACTCTGCTGACAAAAATGAGTTGTACCAGTATTTCAAAGAGCCAGCCCTGTCACATTCTGTGTCATGCTGAATCTCCCTAAGAACTATGTTAAGAGTACACATGTCTGTTAAGTGCTCAGCCTCTTACATATTAATTTCATGAGCAAGCTGTTCCATTACTCAGATCCACTCAAAGGTGAGCACTGGTGTTAAACCCTCATGACATATTAGGTCTACCACCCAAGGATAAGGAACACACCTTCCAAAGGATTCCATAAAGCTTCTGTCTACTAAAGTCCACAAAGCTATGGTGGATCCTCAGTTATATTAGAAGAAACGTGCCTAAGGTGCTATGCAGTTATCTGTAGACAGAGTGCTTTTAAAACTTTAGTATTTGAAAGCAGACAAAAACTATCAGTAAATCTAATCTTTCTATTCTCTTTACAAACTAGTAAAAGAAAAAGTCTAACAAAAAATGAAATGGAAAAAAATTTTAAATTGTAGTTTCCATTTTAAAAAATATAATAAAATATGAAACACAAGTTTGAAATACAATTTCTATAAAAAAAAAAAAAAAAACACAATGGAACATTAAATAGAAAACTGAAATATCTGAGAAATGCTTTTCTCTGCTTTCATCAAAAATACTTTTATTATTGCTAAAAAAACTAAGGCGGCAAGCTGGCAGAATCATTAGCATGCCAGACAAAAGGGTTAGAGGTATTTCATCCATTGCTACGTCCTGAGTTTAAATTCCACCAAGGTCGACTTTGCCTTTCATCTTTTCGGGATCGATAAAATAAGTACCAGTTGAACACTAGAGTCGATATAATTGACTTGTACCCACCTTCCCCAAGCTGCCCTTGTGGCAAAAAAGATTTTGAAATAATTATTGCTAGAAACCCTGTTAGAAATACCAACTTAGAAAGAGATTTTGTGTGGCTATGTGGTAAATAGCTAGGTGTAGGAGAGGCTGTGTGATAAGTGGCTTGCTTACCAACCACATGGTTCTGGGTTCAGTCCCACTGCATGGCACCTATTAGCTTCAGATCAACCAAAGCCTTGTGAGTAGATTTGGTAGACGGAAACTGAAAGAAGCCTGTCATATATGTGTGTGTGTCTGTGCTTGTTCCCCACTCCATCGCTTGACAACCAATGCTGGTGTGTTTACGTCCCCATCACTTAGTGGTTTAGCAAAAGAGAACAATCGAATAAGTACTAGGCTTACAATGAATAAGTCCTGGGGTTGGTTTGTTCGACTAAAGGCAGTGCTCCAGCATGGCCACAGTCAAATGACTGAAACAAATAGAAGAATAAAAGAATATTGTATATTATCAAGATGGCAAGCTGGCAGAATCATGGACACATCAGACAAAATGCTTCACAGAGTCTCTTCCAGCTTTACATTCTGAGTTCAAATTCTTCCAAGGTCAACTTTGCCGTTCATTGCCTATTAGCAAATTGTTCTCTCTTGCACGCTATCTCTAATTCAAACCTATATTTTTGAAATGAAGAATTTTATATTATGTAAATGTCAAAGTGGTGTGCTCATCTTTGTTGTTGCTTTCATTATGTTTTGGCTGTGTGTGTTCCAGCTTTCTTCAAATGTCTTGCGATTCACCTTAGTTCCTGGTCTGAGATTGAACTCGCGACTTCTAGGTGACTGTACTACCTACAGGTATACCACAGTGGATAAAGGAACTGGTTAATGCAGTGCTGGCACCTAGAAATTCTGAGTTCGATCCCAGGCAATGCAAGATGTCTGAATAAGGCTGGAATGTACACAGCTGAAATGTAGTGAAAGCAACTATCAAAATGGAAGACACCACTCCATCTAAGACATGATACATCCAAATTCTCTTGCACTTAACTTTTCATTTAGCTCATTTGTGCTCCATTATTTTCCAATCAGATGCGAATTTGTGCCGCAGCGAGAAATCACTATCTGTTATTCCACACTGTATGCTATATAGCCTGTTGAGTTTAAATTATAAGGAGTTAATCAACAATGGCAAAATCTCTACCTTCCAGTAAAGCATTGTCTTATAGGAGCCAATGAGAGAAGGAGATTCTCAACCATTGTCTCTTATCTATGGACCCCTTTAGGTTATAGTGTTTAGTTACACCACCGGAAGTTGTTGTTGTTGACAAACAACAGCAGTAAATTTATTCTGCTGAATACACGTTGTTGATTGGTTGAAATTACTGAAATACAACAACTTTAACACGAAATAACTTTGTAAATATAAAGTTTTCTCAAAAACTGCTAAGTTAAGAGGCCACAAAGAAACCAACACCAGTTCTAGAGTGGTGATGAGGGACAAACATAACATAAAGGTACACACAGTGGGCTTCCTTACAGTTTCCATCAACAAAATTCACTCACAGCACAAGGTGCCATACAGTGGGACTGAACCTGAAAGCACGTGGTTGCAAAATGAGTATCTGCACCTAGATAGATTATGTCTAAAAAATTTTGTTTTTAATAAAAAAAAAAAAATAAAAGACAGTGAGGAATGCTTTTGATCACAGGTTTTATTAGATTGCAGTTGACCTAGGGCTAAATAGCATTATCATTCAATTTCCATTTTTTTTCTTTTTCTTTTTTTCTTTCTTTCAGCAGCAAATAAAATCAGAATGACATTTTAAATTTACTGTTCTCTTAATATTTATATACCAGTCAAGTTTGTTCTTTATTGAGTTGGCAGTTTCCAGCTTTGACATCCTAAATTGGTAATGCGGGTTTAGCTGTTTGCACCTACCCTACTTAAAAGCAAATGAAAAATAGAAAAAAAAAAGTCAGTTGCTTTATTAGCTTTCTGAATCACTTCTTGAATAACTTATGTGAATGACCTCTCACAGATGATTGATGGAATTCTAAGTTTGTTTTCCATAATGAGGTTGACAATTGCTGTTTTATGGTAATATATCATATTTCCTCTTTTCCTATGATAGAACAATGACAGTAGATCAAATTCCGCCCCCAACTCCATCCGTAAGCTTAAGCTCATACAGTTTTAACATTGTAACCAATTCAAAAACTTTCCTGTCCAATATAGTTTGAGGGTTTTTGGGTCTTTTTGATACTATGAAAGAGATGAAGTTCAGATAATAATTTCACAGTTTATGAAATTAAGTGTCAATAATTAAAAATACACAATCAAATATTGAACTATAACTATCACAACTTATTTTTAGTCAGTATAGTTCCTTATGCTATATATATATATATATATATATATATATCTGTAAATGTAATATGTGACAATTATTCGGTAGCCATGATAAAACTCCGAATTCTGGATGTCAGGGTGGAAATCCATGCCGCCATCTCTTCAGTTATCCAGCCATCCGATGGCCAGATAACTGAAGAGATGGCCGCATGGATTTCCACCCTGACATCCAAAACTCAGGAGTTTTATCATGGCTATCGAATAATTGTCACATATTACATTTACAGATAAATTCCTCTATTTACATAATATCGAGGTCTCTTTCATTCTTTTGTTGTCTTACCACTTTTATCAGTATATATATATACATACACAAGTGAATGGGCAAAAATAAAATGAAGCACTCAATACATTTAGTAGGAGTTACATATATTATTACTTAAAAGAGTTTGATTTAGTCCAAAATGTCTGGTAGACTCCTCATAGGAATCTAGCTTACTGAGCTCAGATGGCTATCTGAGCCCAATGAGCTAAGTTCCTGAAACAAGCCTATGAAGTTAAGTTGCATGGAGATAAATCACATTGTTTTAAATAATAATAATAATAATAATAATAATTATTATTATTATTATTATCATTATCATTATTATATATTTCAAAGAATGGAGTTAAATGATAATCATTTCATCATCTTTCTATAATCAATCTTTCATAAGACGGTAATCATGCTGGCATCTATCGATCAATTTTCACATACTTTGTTGGGTTTCTTTTATAACAAACACATGATTCTTCAGAATTTCATAAAAAGTAATATCTAGTAAATAAAAAGGAATGGATAGCTCAAAACATTACTACACACATTTCAATAGTGTTGTTTCATTTCTTTCTAGCCTTTGCAAATCCTCTGCATTCAGAACCTACATTTCACTATAATGCAACACCACACTTCATATATAAGCATCATACAATCTACTCTCTACACTGAGAGAAAAACTTTTTTCTGTTACCAGCATAGGTAAATGCACTCAGACCTTTTTCTATTCCATTCTTATTCTGGATACTATATTTTCCATAGCCAATTAGATTGCCTTCGTAACAGAAGCTATCAACTACCTTTTGAGAGCCATCAGCACAGTTTCAAGAAACTATTTAGAATGTACTTTTAATGTTTATTACTTCTGAGCATCTGTCACATACTAAGCCTGCTGTCTCTATTAGCCTCCTTGTGATTCCTCTACAACTTTGTGCATTCATAGTTTCAACCTACACCTTTTCTGCACTTCAAGTACAACCATTCCACTGATAGTATCAATATTTTTTTCCTTGTTTCCTTACTAAGGCTTTATTTGTCTCATGACTGACCTGAGTCAGTAATTTCCTTTCTTTCATACATTTCCTTCACTCTCATAGTAGTTGACAATGATGCTGCAAACCAATCAATGGGTTTGAAACCTTTTTGCACCACCATATGACTTTTCAAGTGACTAGCTAAAGCCCAACTCCATCAGACATTTCCAGCTTCTCTGCTTTTACTCCTAATGGATCAGATACCTTCCTTGCCTTCATATCCCTAACCTTTAGCATACTTAATCAAATAATGTCGTTGTATGAGTTTTCTCCCCTGTAGCTGCAGCTGCATTGTGTCACATTGAGAGGGGAGAAAACACAGCAACATGATTCACCTTAAGTGTGCTAAAAGTTAATTGATATATCATCATCATTCTCCTCACCATGCTTGTATAGTCAAATGAAACTTGTTGAGGCAGATCTTACTATGGCTGAAAATTCTTTCTATCTCCGAACCATGGATTCTGAAGCAAACTTCTTAACCACATACACACATACACTATACACACAAACACACACACACACCACCACCATCACCACCACATTACATATACGTACCCACACATTACATTACATACACATTACATTACACATACAAACATATTTCTTAGACATGGTCTCTCTTTCATCATTAAGATGCAGGTTTAGACTTGAAACACCAATCAAGTATCTATTGTTATTACTTAAACCATGGTCACTCCACTTTCACTTTATTCTAAAGAAGAACAGTATAATAGTCACTACTTATCTAGAATACACTTAGATTTTTTCCCCATTGGTGGGAAAATTAGTTGTGCATACATCACTAGACATGGTCTCTCTTTAGTCATTACAGTATAGGCTTCAATGAAAAACATTAGTTATGTTGTTGTCATTGTTGTTATGCTAACCATGGCCATTTTGCTGTCTATTTACTTCAAAGAAGAGTGGTGTTCAGTAACCTATTATATATGTGTGTGTTGTGTGAAGCAGATATGGTTGTGGGTTTTTTTTCAGTCCCACTGTGCGACACAATGGACAAGTGACTTCTACAACAGCCTTGGGCCTACCAAAGCCTTGTGACTAGCTTTGGTAGACAGAAACTGAAAGGTGGAAAGCTGGCAGAAACTTTAGCACACCGGGCGAAATGCTTAACAGTATTTTGTCTACTGCTACATTCTGAGTTCAAATTCCGCCGAGGTCGACTTTGCCTTTCATCCTTTCAGGGTCAATTAAATAAGTACCAGTTATGCACTGGGGTCGATATAATCGACTTAATCCGTTTGTCTGTCCTTGTTTGTCCTCTCTGTGTTTAGCCCCTTGTGGGTAGTAAAGAAATAGGTATTTTGTCTGCTGCTACGTTCAAATTCCACCGAGGTCGACTTTGCCTTTCATCCTTTTGGGGTCGATAAATTAAGTACGAGTTATGCACTGGGGTCGATGTAAATGACTTAATCCCTTTGTCTGTCCTTGTTTGTCCCTTCTGTGTTTAGCCCCTTGTGGGTAGTAAAGAAATAAGAAACTGAAAGAAGCCCATCCTATATGTCAGTGTCACATAACTGGCATGCAAAAGACACCTTTCAGGTGTTGAGCCTCACAGCGGCAGTGTGGCTGATGCTGGTGTTGCATAACTATCACCCATGCTGGTGGCACATAAAAGGCACCTTTCAAGTATTGGGCTTCACAGAGGCAATGACAAATGACCAAGATCTTTGGCAATATGCCGTGCTTGAGAAGAAAACCCATCAAGCCAAGTGAAATCATAGTTATGGTAGATACTGGTGTTACACAACTGGCACCTATGCTGGTGGCACGAAAAAATTACACTCTTAGAGTGGTTGGCATTAAGGAGGGCATCCAGCCATACCAACCATGCAGCCCCTCAGCTTACCAACCTCAGTCAAACCATCCAACCCATGTCAACATGGACAACAGACATTAAACGCCGCCGCCGCCGTCGCCAACCATGATTCTGCCACCACCGATGATGCACCAACTGGTGCTAGTTTGTTTATAGCACCATAACTTAGTAGTTTGGAAAAAGAGGCCAATAAAATAAATGCCAGCTCTGGAAAATAAATACTGGGGTGAATTTGTTCAACTAAACTCTTTAAAGTGGTGCTCCACCATGGCCACAGTCAAATGACTGAAACAAGTAAAAGAGTTTTTATGTTATGTCACAGATTACAATCCATCAATATATGTGATCCAAGTCACCTGGTTATGTTATTCTTTAACTTAAATATGCGAGACATTCTACAAACTTTTTTTTTTACTGTTTGGTCAGAAAGGGAAGGACAGCACCATGACCATTTACATTTCTCTTCGAGGCCATCAAGACTACTAGAATGAAGGGAGTAAATTATCCTCAAACCAGACATCTGGCCCAAATACTTGCAACTGAATGGACTCCACTGAAGGCATCCAAAGATCAGGTAGTGGTGACAGAATGGCCCCTGTTAAAGGCATCCAATGATCAGTCAATAGTAACAAAGTAGCACCTGCTAAAAACATCCAAAGATCAGCTGGTGGTGGTGTTAACCCAGGTAATGAATTAAGACCTTAGAACGCCCAAGACCTCAAAACACAGAGAAGTATAACAAACACTCAAAGACATCCAGATCAATACCCAAACAATTCTGCTAGAGACCACTACCCTGGGTCAATCAGTACATTATTTTATCAACTCCAAAAATGACAAAAGTAAAGTTAACCTTGGCCTGTTTTGAAGCCAGAGTACAAAGAGCCAGATCAAATACCATAAAAAACGTTTTGTCCTAAGCTGTAACAACTGCTAATTTACCACCCAGGCATTCTATTAAAATCCATACATAAAGTATATAAGGTCAAAATGAAGTAAGCTTCATTTGTTGCCAACAAAATGCTAAACATTCCACAGAACACCCCAGTATTCTGTAAAATACCTCCGTTTAACACAATGTCGGTTAACACGTCAAACATCCTGCAACACAAGGCCCAGTCCTCTTACAAGTTGTTTGGAATGTCAGTGTTTTGTAGAGTTTCATACATAAAGAAGTATGTATGTATGTATATATGTATGTATGTATGCATGCATGCATGGATGAATGGATGGATGGACAGAAGGATGAATGGATAGATGTATAAAAGTTTCTTGTAAAAAAAATCTATCAAATAAATTTCATATAATATCAACTACTGGATTTGTCTAACTTCAATGAACATGTTATAAAAATTAGTAAAAAGCATTAATAATAATAATAATAATAATAATAATAATAATAATAATAATAATAATGATAATAATAATAATAATGATAATAATAAGAGCACTCAGAGAGCACAAACCTCTGCCAAGGCAACACCAACATCCTCTCAACAATTAGCCAGAGATGATTTTTAAAGTGAGAATATATGAAACAAACTTGACTGCTCTCACAAACGAGAATAGTAAAAATGAACTCAACCACGCTCAAATATTAAGTAAAAAAAACAGAAAAGCAATCCAGAATCCTTGTCTGGTACCGGATCGATCCCAATTTTCTAATCATTTTGTGCCAGTTACGAGGCCAAACATCCCTGAAAGTTTCATCTGAATCCATCCAGCAGTTCTTGAAATATTTTGTCCACAAACAAACAAACACGACTGAAAACAATACGTCTGCCTTCACTACTCTGATCAAACAGGTAGTCATGATGGGTATACTGGGCTTCGTATATTTTACTGCTCTCTCACTCAACAATAATAATACTGTTAACTATAGGAACAAGGCCTGAAACTTGGGGTAAGGGGACTAGTCGATTATATTGACTCTAGTACTCAACTGGTACTCAATTTATCGACCCTGAAAGGATGAAAGGCAAAGTCGACCTCAGCAGAATTTGAACTCAGAATGTAGCAACAGGTGAAATACCACTAAGCATTTTGTCCAGTGTGCTAACAATTCTGCCAGCTCGCAGGCACCAAGGCCTGGAATTTGAGGAGAGGGACTAGTCAGTTACTTGACTGGTATTTATTTCATTGACCCCAGAAGGATGAAAGACAAAGTCCACCTTGGAGGAATTCAAACTCAGAACATAAAGACGGACAAAATCCTGCTAAACATTTTGCCCAGCATGCTAACGATTCTGCCATCTTGCCAACTTGGTTTCAAATTTTGGCACACGACCAGCAATTTGAGGAGAGGGACACATTGATTACACTGACCCTAGTGCTCAACTGATACTTATTTTATTGACCCCAATGGGATGAAAAGTAAAGTCGACCTCAGTGGAATTTGAACTCAGAACGTGAAGACAAGCAAAATGTCATTAAGCATTTCAACTGGCATACTCTTTTACTCTTTTACTTGTTTCAGTCATTTGACTGTGGCCATGCTGGAGCACCGCCTTTTGTCGAACAAATCGACCCCAGGACTTATTCTTTGTAAGCCTAGTACTTATTCTATCGGTCTCTTTTGCCAAACCACTAAATTACGGGGACGTAAACACACCAACATCAGTTGTCGAGCAATGTTGGGAGGACAAACACACACACACACATACGACAGGCTTCTTTCAGTTTCCGTCTACCAAATCCACTCACAAGGCTTTGGTTGGTCTGAAGCTATAGTAGGAGACACTTGCCCAAGGTGCCACGCAGTGGAACTGAACCTGGAACCATGCGGTTCGTAAGCAAGCTACTTACCACACAGCCACTCACAAGGGATCTGGAACATGCAACAAAAGTGGATGAAAGGGGATGCGCTAAAAATAACTGAAGGCAGAATACAGAAACAGAGCTGAAAAAGGAAGGATTCAACTGGAGAGAAGAAAAGATAACCCAAAAGTGAGAAAAATGGAGGAAAGTTTTGAAAGAAATAGGGAGCGAAGGGCTTAAGTGAGAAAGATATAATATTAGTCATATTAACCTCACATCAACAATAAGGGTAATTACTTGAGAAAGATCACCATCTGTTCCGCTGGTCATGTGAACATTTTGGAAATACTAACTATCCTGAAGTTTATGAGAGACTAAATCAGAAAGAAAGAAAGAAAGGAAGAAGGAAAGATGAAAGAAAGAAAAAAGAAGGAAGTTATAAAAAAAAAAAGAAAAACAGATTCCTAACAATTGATGTTACTAACAGTAAAATGGGAATATCAATTTGCACAGAAGATGAATCTTTAACAAATAAAAAAAAAAGAAAGAAAGAAAGAAAGAAAAATGAAAACAATTACTAACAAAGATACGAAAAACAAAATAGCAATATATAGGAAATTCTGTTGATTTTGGAAGGTCAGATATCCAATTATCTGTTTTAAAATTATGGTCTGTCAAAATTGGTTTGACTAGAAGGCATTTCTTTCTAGTTATTGAGAAAGTGAATTTATTAGTATTCTCATTTTAATGTCTGCTTATATGACATATTACAAGGATTGTATAGCTGTGCTGAACCATCTATCATAGTACTATTTATGCATGTATAATCCAAAAAATGTTGTACTAGAATAAAAGTTCAAAATAAATAGAGGTGAGGGTAGGAAGCTGAGGCAAATTATACTAAGGTGGGACATTAATTATCTGCTATGTACTTATAATCTTTTGTTTTTCTCCTTCTGCCTGTTGGTGGGAAAATTAGCTGTGCATGCTTCACTAGACATGATCCTAGTTACTACAATGCAGGTTTTAACTTGAAACATCAGTTACGTTGTTGTCGCGCTAACCATAGCCAAAGCTGTTGTGGATGATTACATACTCAGATCCATAACTAATTTGCATATTGTTTGTCCCGTTGTTGACAGTAACCCATCTGTGCAATAAAACCCTATAACAGACTGGTTCAGTGTTTGTCACAGCATGAAATAAGGTCACGCATCTGGCTACTTCTTGATGTGTAACACTTGCGTGACCATTTTTTAAAATTCTCGTTTTTTTGGGTTTTTTTTAAATTCTATTTGTAAGCAATCTGTAAGGAGGAGTAAGTCGATTACCTCAATCATTAGCTGGTACTTATTTTATCAACCCTGAAAAGATGAAAGGCGAAGTTGGCCTCAGCAGAATTTGAACTCAGGACATAAAGACAGACGAAATTGCCACTAAGCTTTTTGCCTGGCAAGCTAATGATTCTGCCAGCTCACCACCTTACTTCTTAATAATAATAATAATAATAATAATAATAATAATAATAATAATAATCTTTTCTGCTATAGCCGCAAAACCTGAAATTTTGGGAAGAGGAGCTAGTCAATTACATCAACCCTAGTGCTTGACTGATCCTTATTTTATTGACCCCAAAAGGATAAAAGACAAAGTTGACCTTGACAGTGTGCTGATTTCATAGATTGCTTTCATCATTGAGAAAAAATTTTTTAAATAATAAAAAATTTCAAAGAATTTATTTCTCTCATTGATTTCTGATAAACTTTTATACAATAATAAGCACACACACACAGAGTACATATAAGCTACTTGTGCAAGAATATCTCTTTTTGAATATTTGAGTCTATCATCACTTTTCCTAAAATAAAAAGGAAAATGCTATTTTCCTTTATGGCCATTCAGATGTTAAAATGTATCATTTATCACATCATTTAACACCCATTGTAACGAAAGGCATCTACAGATCTTTATGCAAATCAACATTCATAAACCACCCAACTCTTTCTTATACATATTCTGATGTTTCTTTTACAAAGTTTCTCCCTTAAATAACTGCTATGTGTTTGTAAATTAAGCTTCCTTATCAATGTATGTGATTGCTTGTCTTTTGTTTCAGATTTCAGACACTAAACCCATTATCTCTGTATAAACACAACATTAGCCATTCTTCCAAATAATTTATTGTACAAGCAGTGAGAGAGTCTGTTACTCTGACTGAATAATAATTCTTTGCTGTTTCTAAAATCAAGAAGATTCCCAATGGAAGAATTATTGACCACATGCAATAATAATATTAGAAATAGTTTCAACTGTTGCTATTGAGATTTGCTTTCTTAGACTGTCTCTCCTCGTCTATCCATCCCACTGCCTGTCTCAATGTAGTTCTCTGAACCCCCCCCCCCCCCCCGGGAGACTGTGTCTGTGATCATGAACCTATGACAGTACATGTCAGCAGTGACATGTCACAGGAGGTGAGATATTAAATGACGTGTGGATAGATTTATAGACTTTCAATAAAGAACAAAATAAAAATCTCCTTGCAATATCATTTTATATATAATAAGCTTATCTATAAGTATTCATCTAAAACTAAAATACATGTAAAATGACACTTTAATAATAGGATTATTAAAGAAATTAATATTTTGATGTGCTAAGCTAAAAAACAATAAAAGTAGGTTTGCCATTGGGCTCTATGTAGTTGCTCATGCTATTAGAAATAGCAGTCATATATGCCTCAAATCGCACCCGTCCTGCTTAAACAAAGCAGTATACATTGGATAACATTGTCATCCCTGATATATTAAATAGACAGGAAGGTCATGGCCAGAATGGCTTTGATCAAAGCTTACTTCTTGATCAAGGCTGATTAGATGCAAAGCAGTAAGTACAGTTGACCCTCGCTCATGAAATGTTCCCCACTTAACTAATTAAGGACAACAAAATAGCAAAAAATATTTGAGTAGCTGATAAAATACCTGACAGTATTCAGTTAATTGTGGAGGCGCAATGGCCCAGTGGTTAGGGCAGTGGACTCGCGGTCATAGGATCGCGGTTTCAATTCCCAGACCGGGCGTTGTGAGTGTTTATTGAGCGAAAACACCTAAAGCTCTACGAGGCTCCGGCAGGGGATGGTGGTGATCCCTGCTGTACTCTTTCACCACAACTTTCTCTCACTCTTACTTCCTATTTCTGTTGTACCTGTATTTCAAAGAGCCGGCCTTGTCACTCTCTGCGTCACGCTGAATATCCCCGAGAACTACGTTAAGGGTGCACGTGTCTGTGGAGTGCTCAGCCACTTGCACGTTAATTTCACGAGCAGGCTGTTCCGTTGATTCGGATCAACCGGAACCCTCGTCGTCGTAACCGACGGAGTGCTTCCCTAATTCAGTTAATTAATGGCTTAACCAGAAAAGGAGAAAGCCATGTCCTTCAACCCGTTTCAGAGGCTCCAAACCTGGTGGAAAGAAGGGAGGAAGATTTCCTCAGACCAAAGACCACACCTAAATATTTGCAGAAGAATCGATTATTCCATCCAGCCCTTTGATCCTTTTAGAATATAGGCCGTTGACAATTTTTCCCCATGGTTATCGATCCTGGGATGTCTTTTCTGCTTCTCTCCAATTAGATTCCTGCTTTTGCAGCTCTACCTCAGTATCCCAGTTGCAGCTATTTTTAAGGGTATCCTCTCTTACACACCCCTTCATGGGATCCAAGTCAGGGTCTGATGCATAATGCAAATGTTGGTTTATTTTGTTGAATCATGTCATGTGTTTCCCCAAGAGATGGCATTCCTTGCCCAGTTCTTGATGTTTTTTTTTTATTGTCATTGATATTTCTGTAACTTCGCTTTTTCTAGATAAGGGTGTTGGCCCTATGAAAACCTATTTTTTCCCTTTGATAGTGAAGGTGCGTGGCTCAGTAGTTAGTGCATCTGGCTCACAATCATGAGGTAGCAAGTTCGATTCCCAGACCGGGCTGTGTTGCATTCTCGAGCAAAATACTTTATTTCACGTTGCTCCAGTTCACTCAGCTGTAGAAATGAGTTGCAAGATCACTGGTGTCTAGCTGTATTGGCCCCTTTGCCTTTCCCTTGGATAACATCAGTGGCAAGGAGAAGGGAGACTGGTATACATGGGCAACTTCTGGTCTTCCAAAAGGGGTCTTCACCTTTTACCCTCTTGTGGCCCATATTCATCTATTTTCTATCCTTTGATCTGTCCAGCATGGCAGGCTTAGAGCTTGCACTCTACTGACAGCTTTCAGGGTCACTGAAGAATACAAGTCACCACACTCAACAAGGACTGAGACAACCAAAGGTTAGGTGGCATTATTAAACTAGGCAATGGAATAAATCTTTCTCCCACCAAGAACAAAAATAATCTTGCTGATAGGCTTCAATACAGTTTCCATCTACCAAACTTCACACTCAATGTATTGGTTGAACCAAGGTTGTAATAAAAGATACTTGCCCAAGGTGCTGTGTAGTGTGACTCAACATGAAATCCTACTGTTGTGAAATTTCACCCAATTGTGTCCTAAATTCAAATTCTACTCAAGTTATTATTATTATTATTATTATTATTGCGGTGAGCTGGCAGAACCGTTAGCACACTGAACGAAATGCTTAATGGTATTTTGTCTCTTGCTACAGTCTGAGTTCAAATTCTGCCAAAGCTGACTCTGCCTTTCATCCTTTCAGGGTCGATAAAATAAGTACCAGCTGAGTACTGGGGTTGATGCATTCGACTATCCCCCTCCCCCAAATTTCAGGTTTTTTGCCTATAGTAGAAAAGTTATTACTATTATTATAAGTGGCAAGCTGGCAGAATAGTTAGCAAGCTGGGAAAAATACTTAGCGGAATTTTGTCTGTCTTTACATTCTGAGTTCAAATGCTGTCAAGATCAATTTTGCCTTTCATCCTTTTAGGGTCAATGAAATAAGTACCCGTTGAGCAGTGGGGTTGATGTAATTGATTTATACCTTCCCCATAAAATTTCAGGCCTTGTGCTTATAACAGAAAGGATTATTATTATTAAAAATAATATTTATTTTACAAGATAGTGAACCAGCAGAATCATTAGTATGCCAGGCAAAATGCTTAGCGATATTTTGTCTGCCACTACATTCCAAGTTCAAATACCACTGAGGTCGATTTTACCTTTCATCTTTCGGAGTCAATTAACAAAGTACCAGTTACGCACTAGGATCGATGCAATCGACTTAATCCCTTCCCCCAAATTGAAGGCCTTGTGCTTCCAGTAGAAAAAATTATTATTATTATTATTATTATTACTATTATTACTATTATTATTATTATTATTTAAATCCTGCCAAAATTGCATTTCATCTCCCACTCCCAAGGTTGAAGAAATTAAATACCACTTAAGAACTGGGATTCATGTAATTCACTCAGCCACTTCCCACTAAAATCGTTAGCCTAAGCCAAAATTTGAAAGAATTACTACTACTACTACTACTACTACTACTCCTACCACCACCAGTACAATCCCTGCGTGCTATGCTAATAAAAGGAGTTGTGTTCTTAAACACGATATGTTACCATACTTTTAAATTAGCTTGCTGAATTTTGAGATTATTTCCAAACTCTTCAGCCTCAAGTGGAAAGACCAGAACATAAAATCACAAAAATGACTGTACTTCTGGCTTAGAAGAATTATATATACCTGGTGATTTACAATTGACAGCAAAACCACATGAACTTGAGAATTGGATTTGAATTCAAAGTTATTTCAAGTTCATCAGGTACATTTTGATATCTAGAGAGGCAATCAAACATGGCTAGAACTGTATAATGATTTCCACACCTGCGATAATTACAGTACAAAGACTATAATTTTAGCCACAAAGACTATCATTGAAGCTTTTCTAATCTGTTGTAGTAATTATAAGATTCCATGTCTTGTACTTAACAAAGTTACCGTTCTCTGAACCCCTTCATTCCTATTAGTTTTTCTTTGTCTTATAGGACCTAATTAAACTACTGTAATTAGGATCTAAAGCAACATGGGTATTTCAAAATTAAAATGGTCAAAATATTTACTCGTTGAACTTTCTGGGTATCAAGGACCATTTTGTTAATTTGGTGTTGCCAATGTAACTATACATCAATTTGAACTGTCACCATATCTACTATTTCTGATAGAATTAGTTGATTATAACAAATTATAGCACATCTATGTCATCATTTGTATTTTTTATTTTTGTTACTCCACACAACAAAACTGTTTAGTCTTGTATAGAAAAATGGTTGAAGCAAAATATCCAAGGATGTCTTCTATATGAATACTTACTAGTAAATTATTGCTAGCATATTGGACTTACTGGACTAAGAAATTTTGTGGAAAACAGATCTATCCATTCAAAAGTTTATTACTGTTAACTGCAGAAAGCAATTGCCCCTTATGGCATTGAAAAAAATATATCTCTTCTTGCAGCAAGAAGCAGAGAAATCCCTAGTGACACTTCCTACAAAAGACAATTCTTCAAACTTTTATAATTTTTTTCACATATTCCCTCAAAAGTCTCTTTAGAGAGCAAGAATGAAATACTTTCGGCAGTGGATATGAAAACTGTACCAACAAGAAATACAGAAAAAGTATTGCAGAAGCAGAAAATATCAATTCAACTTTTTCGGTCGATAATTAAGATTGCTATGGGAATGACTATGAAATTTAATTACACAGTCAAAAGGTTCATAAAATTTCAGTTATTTAAGAGAGTATGATACTATCTAAATAACTTAATTGTGGCGAAATATAAAAAAACAAACAAACTCACAGACATAGGAAACAACAAGAATTAAAATTAATTAAAATTAAATAAAATATATAATGTAGTCAGGGAGTAAACTTCTACAACAGGAAATATTTTAATTAATTTTATACAATTTTTAATATTTAATTATAAAAATTCAGTATGATTTATATATTGGGTTGTCCGGAGAGTTCATGCCGATTTTTAAAGGAGAGAAAAAGGTCAATAAATACTTGCCATTACATTTTTAATCAACCAAATATGAACCATTTTGTTGCACAATGCATCTCCATCTTTCCTTTAACTTGAAAATACCCTCTTCCCAGAATTGAGGTGGTTTCATGGCAAAGAATTCATCAAGGTATCTTTTTACATCATCCAAGGAATTGAAATTTTTACCATTATAAGTAACACATCGGCACAAACTTTCTGGACAACCCAATACATTGGATGGCCATGGAGGTCAGGTGGAGTAAAATAGGAATCAAAAGAGGCCCATAGGGGTAAAATGTTTTGAGAAACATTGGGTTGAATCAGTGGTTCTCAATCAATAGTTTTTTAAGGGACCCTGAAAAAAATTTCTTTCAGGTGCCCTCAAATGTATGTTTTAGATGTATGTAATGGTATTTATTGCAAGAAACAGTTTGGTTTCTTTCTCTAACATTTTGCATAGTTCAGTTTACACAGCTTGATGAGTGAAAAACAAAATAGGAATTTTGAAACAAGTTTCTATAAAAATAGTTTTTAAACATTGATTGGAAAGAGGGCCCACCATCATCATCATCGTTTAATGTCCGCTTTCCATGCTAGCATGGGTTGGACGATTTGACTCAGGATGGTGAACAGATGGCTGCACCAGGCTCCAATCTGATATGGCAGAGCTTCTACAGCTGGATGCCCTTCCTAACCCCAACCACTCCAAGCATGTAGTGGGTGCTTTTATGTGCCACCAGCACGAGGTCTAGTCAGGTGGTACTGGCAACGGCCACGCTCAAATGGTGATTTTTACGCGCCACCTGCACAGGAGCCAGTCCAGCAGCACTGGCAATGACCTCACTCGAATGTTTTTTCATGTGCCACCAGCACAAGTGCCGGTAAGGTGACACTGGTAATGATCACACTCGAATGATCTTTTTTACGTGCTACCGGCACGAAAGCCAGTTTGCTGCTCTAGCAACAATCACGCTCGGATGGTGCTCTTAGCGCTCCACTAGCACAGATGCCAGTCATCAAATTTGATTTTGATTTCACTTGCCTCAACAGGTCTTTGCAAACAGAGTTTAGTGTCCAATGAAGGAAAGGTATGCATAAGTGGGCTGGTTACACCCCTGGCATAGGCCACGAGGTTATGGTCTCACTTGGCTTGCCAGGTCTTCTCAAGCACAGCATATTTCCAAAAGTCCCAGTCACTAGTCATTGCCTCAGTGAGGCCTAATGTTCGAAGGTCATGCTTCACCACCTCATCCCAGGTCTCCCTGGGTCTACCTCTTCCACAGGTTCCCACAAGCGCTAGGGTGTGGCACTTTTCCCCACAGCTGTACTCATCCACCATATAATATTTTTGGGGTCCACACAACTAAATAGTAAATTGGGTATTCTCAATAGTTTCTGAGGAACCCTGAAAAGAATTCTGTTTTTCAGGTGCCCTCAAATGTACGTTTTAGATGTCTACATTGTTATTTATTGCAAGAAACAGCTGGGTTTCTTTCTCTAACATTTTACATAGTTCAACCTACACACAAGATAATGTGTGAAAAGCAAAATAGGAATTTTGAAAAAAAGTATCTATAAAACTAGTTTTTAAACATCAAATGGCTATGGGGATCCATCAGGATAAAACGGTAATCAAAGGGCTCCATAGATAAAAAAAATAGTTGAGACTCCCTGGGGTGAATAAAAAAAGTGATGCCAAAGATAGAGCCACCACCCTCCTTTTTTTTTTATCATTGATGATACTTATTTCATCAATTTTTGGGAGAAGATTGAACAACCAAGTCAACATTTATATTAGCTTGACCTCTATATTCTATACCTACTTCAGCAGGTGAATCTAGGTTCGTTGAAGCTGAGATTGTTTTCTTAGATAAAAAAAAAATTCACAGCACATGACAGTCAAAAGATTTATGGCAAAAGATAAGATAGATACTGATAGTAACTTGCTAATGTTTCATCATTTCTTTATGAAAATTGAAATGTGCTAGTGCTGCTGTTGCTGCTGCTGTTGTTGTTTAGCCCTGAGTAAGCTCTGAGATCAAGCAGGCTAACTGGTCCAAGGCACTCCAGCCTGTGTCATCCTACCTTTTATTCAGAAACAGAATATTTAAGACTAGCAGTATAACCCGGCTTTGCCTGGGATTAAATTAAGATTATTAAGCTAATCAAGTTCTTTATTTCAAACCAAACTAAGTAACATCAACGACAAATTTGGGCAAAATCTGTTGAAATTGGTTTATATATATATATATATATATATATATATATATATATATGTACAACACACACATGCACACACATACGTACGTACACCTATTGCATACATGTTTTTTGTACACATACATGATCGTGTGTGTGTGTGTGTGTTGCCCGCATATCAGAAAAACACTTTTTTCCTCGATGGAAAAAAAAAACAACAGAAGTCTTAACAAAAACTTATTTGTTGCTAGAAGGGGACTTAACTCCTGTTTGCAAACAATGGTGATTTCTCCGATTTGAAAATTCTTAAAAGTTTTGGTTGAAAATATATTTTTACTGCTATTCGTTGGTGCCTCTGGGAAAAATAAGTTGACAAAAATACAGCTAGGATCATGACGAATGTCCTCCTAAAATTGGAGCAACATGTGTACTAATTTGTGGACGTGCATAGATTACATTCACGTACACACACACACACACACACACACACATCCTGCCTTTTATATAAACAGATGACATTACCCAATGCATCCTCTTTTATTCAGACAGTGTATCTAGGACTACATTACAGAATGTACTCTTGACCATCCCATCTTTAATTCAGACATAAGTATCTAAGACAACATTACTTGATGTATTCTTGAGCATTTCATTTCTAGGACTACATTATCTAATGCAGCATTTCTCAACCAGGGCTCCCTGGGACCCTAGGGTTCCACAAAAGGTTCCTAGGGATTCCGCGAGAAAGAGTAAGATAAACTAATGTTAATTTCATGATCGTAATATTACTACACATGCACATTATATGTGCATATACATACATTATATATAATTGTATATATATATATATATATATATATATGTGATATTAACAGCATGAATTACAATGAAAAAATAAGAGAAAGACAGGGTATATAACCTTTCTGTGCAGGGGTTCCTTGAGAGATGTAATTTATTTTAAGGGTTACACAAGGGTAAAAATGTTGAGAAACACTGATCTAAAGCATCCCTTCTTTAAAAAAGACTCTAGGGTGTCACTTGAGAAAATTTTGGTTGCTATTTCTAGCAGGTCAAATGATCTCATAGAAGCTTTCTCGTTAGTTGAAGCTTTCTCATTAGGCTGTCGTACAGCCTTAATTAATCAATCAAATATTAGAAAGTAATTTATCTCTAGTACCAGTACATCAAATATACCATACTATATTTTATAGTTTTATCTATTGAGATTATCCAGATACAATCTACTACATAGTGCTTTGGTTATTTTTAAATGGCAGAGATTAAAATCATACTATTATCTCTATGATAATCCTTCCAAAGTCAACTCTTGCCTTTAATTCTTCTTGGGTCAATAAAAGAAAGTTCTAGTCATATACTGGAATTGATTTAATCATCAACTATAGTCCTTTCCTAAATCTGAGGCCTTGTGCTGCCACAATCATCATCATCATCATCATCATTTAACGTCCACTTTCCATGGGTCGCTAGCATGGGTCGGACGATTTGACTGAGGACTCCAATCTGATCTAGCAATGTTTCTACAGCTGGATGCCCTTCCTAACACCAACCACTCCAAGAGTATAGTGGGTGCTTTTACGTGCCACCGGCATGAGGGCCAGTCAGACAGTACTGGCAATGGCCATGTTCAAATGGTGTTTTTTACGTGCCACCTGCACAGGACCCAGTCCAGCGGCACTGACAATGACCTCACTTGAACGTTTTTTCAAGTGCCAGTAAGGCAACGCGGGTAACGATCATGCTCGAATGGTGCTTTTTACATGTCACCAGCACAGAAGCCAGTTTGCTGCTCTGGCAATGATTACGCTCGGATGGTGCTCTTAACTGGCACGGGTGCCAGTCATCGAATTTGATTTCGATTTCACTTGCCTCAACAGGTCTTCGCAAGCAAAGTTTAGTGTCCAATGAAGGAAAAGCATGCATAAGTGAGCTGGTTACACCCCTGGCATAGGCCACGAGGTTATGGTCTCACTTGGCTTGCTGGGTCTTCTCAAGCACAGCATATTTCCAAAGGTCTCAGTCACTAGTCAAGAGGTCTCGGTCACTAAGAAATCATTATTTTTATGATAGACTCAGAAAAACCAAAGCCTTATGAGTAGATTTCCTCCTTGTCATCATCATCATTTAATGTCTGTTTTCTATGTTGACATGGGTTGGATGGTTTGACCAGAGGTGGCAAGCTGGAAGGCTGCACCAGGCCCCAGTCATCTGTTTTGGTATGGTTTCAACAGTTGAGAGTGTACTGGGTGTTTTTTACATGATGCCAGCATATGTGCTTTCTACATGGAAAAACACCTATCGTGTGTGTGTGTGTGTGTGTGTTTGTATCACATGATAGTTGTGAAAGAACAAATATCACTGCTATAGGAATAGTGTCTGTCATCAAAACATGTCATATCTGGTCATGGGGAAACAATACCTTGCTTGGAAATATTATTTCCCCATGCTTGCTTTCTATCCCCAGCAGATGAGGGTTGGCATCAGGAAGAGCATCTGGCTATAGAAAATCTGACTCAGCAAATTCCATCAGACCTATGCAAGCACGGTGTGGCTATGTGGTAAGAAGTTTGCTTACCAACCACATAGTTACAGGTTCAGTCCCACTGCATGTCACCTTGGGCAAGTGTCTTCTACTATAGCTTTGGGCCGACCAAAGCCTTGTGAGAGAATTTGGGAGAGGGAAACTGAAAGAAGCCCATCGTGTATGTACATATCTATATGTGTGTGTGTGTTTATGTGTGTGTCTTTATGTGTGCGTTTCTCTCCCACTGCTGCTTGACGACCAGTGCTAATATGTTTACATACCTATAACTTAGTGGTTCAGCAAAAGAGACTGATAGAATAAGTATCAGGGTTAAAAAAAGAAAATAAGCACCAGGATCAATTTATTTGACTAAAAATTCCTTCAAGGTATGGCTGTGTGGTAAGAAGCTTGCTTCCTAACCACATGGTTCCAGGTTCAGTCTCGCTGTGTAGCACCTTGGGCTGACCAAAGCCTTGTGTGTGGATTGGGTAGATCGAAACTGAAGGAAGCCCATCATATATGTGTGTGTGTGTATGTATGTATATTTATAAGGGTGTGTCTTTGTTTGTCCCTCTCCATTGCTTAATAACCAATGTTGGTATGTTTATGTCCCTATAACTTAATGGTTCAACAAAAGAGACCAACAGAATAAGCACTAGGCTTTGGTCAAGTTTTTCAACTAAAACCCATTAACTCTTTTGTTACTAACCCAGCCAAAACTGGCTCTGGCTCTGTGGTAAAATGTCTTGTTTTCATAAGTTTTGAATTAAAATCTTCCACCAAGCCTTAGTCACAATTTACATTCCTAACAGTAGCTTAATGATAATTAAGTTATTTTACTAAATTCTTTGTTATATTTAAAATAATTGAAAGAAACACAGAACATCGAAATAAATACAGTAATGAAAGGGTTAAGGCAGCGCTCCAGCATGGCCATAGTCAAATGGTTGAAACATGTAAAAAGAATGGAAAGAGTAAAGCAGTGCCCCAGCATGACCGCGGTCTAATTGACTGAAACAAGTGAAAGGTAAAAGGTAAGAGGTTAGGAAAGTGGATACCAGAACAATACTGTTGAGGGGGATGATGACTCAACTGTTCCAAGTTCAAATCCCAGCTGAGTCAACTTTATCTTGACACCTTTTTAGAGTAACTATGATAATAAATGGCAGCAATGAAACAGATTCAATATAACCCTTTTTTTCTTTCTTTTTTTTTTCGTTTTCATTTAAAAAGAAGACAGAGAAAAAGAAAAGAAACAAAAAAAATGATAAATTCTGAATAAATACTGACAAAGACTGCTAACCAGAAAAAAAAAAACACAAGTTAAGAATGTAGAAGAGTTGTTTAGGAAAACATGAACTAAAAAATAAAGAATAAAGAAATTTTAAAACCAACAAATAGCCAGATTGTAATTATGTGGCAAATATGAACAAGTGGTATAGCAAGGAGAAGGTGAGTGGAAGTGAAAGTAAATTTGGGGGTGGGGGTTGTGTTTTTTTTTTTTTTGCAGTCATTTCATCTAACAAGTATAGAGACACACCCAGACAGAGTATGATTACAATATCTGCAATAGAAATCATACAACTAACTGGTTCATAGCTTCTCATTTCTTGCTAAACCCAGAGCTCATTAATTTAAAATATAAACAAGTTATTCTCTGAAGCCAACTGGTAACTTAAAGGATGATGTAATAATGATTTTTGACAAAACAGTTTAAGCTACTACCCAGTTTAGTCAGTCAGTCAGTCAATCTTCTTTTTTTCCCCTCATAATGCCTATGTTTTTTTATTTCCTTTCAACTATTGACCTTCAAATTTTTCTTTCCTTTCCTTTTTTTTTTCTTTTTTTTGTAAATGTGGATTTTTAAACTGTATGACTTAACAATCGCCCAGCTGTTCCTATCTACAATCCCAACCCAGCAGAGCCTAAAATGGCTATGAAGTACTGTTTATCATTCTCCTCCTCCTCCTCTTCTCACACTTCCTGGCACAAAATAATTATTTCTAATTTAGGCACAAGGCCAGAAATTTTGAGAGGTGTGCAGGAGGGGGAGGTGATATCATCAAACCAGTACTTGATTGGTGCTTTCTTTTATCAAGCCTGGAGGAATGAAAGGCAAAATTGAACAAGGAAGAATTTGAACTCCAGTTCAAGGTATTATGTTACATACATACATACATACATACATACATACATACATACATCATCATTTAACATCTATTTTCCATGCTGGCATGGGTTTCACGGTTTGACAGGAGCTGGCAAAGCCAGGAGCCATACCAGGTTGCATTGTCTGTTTTTGGCATGGTTTCTACAGCTGGATGCCATTCCTAACATCATCACTTTGCACAGTACACTGGGTGCTTTTTATGCGGCAGCAGCCCCAGTGCTTTTTATGTGAAACTAGCACCAACAAAGTCACCAAGTAGCTTGCAAGACAAAACTCTTCATATATATATATATATATATATATATATAAAAGATTTTCTCAAAAGTTATTAACTATTTAGAAAAAGTTTCTGTTTTTGAAAAATAAAATTCCATATGCCTTTTGGAAATCAGTTTTTGCATTGTGTATATTATTGTGAGTAAGCACTTTTGTTGTTCAACTTTTCACACATCATCATCATCATCATTGTTTAACATCTGCTTTCCATGCTAGCATGGGCTGAATGATTTGACAGAGGACTGGTGAACCAGATGGCTGCACCAGGCTCCAATCTGATCTGACAGAGTTTCTACAGCTGGATGCCCTTCCTAACACCAACCACTTAGAGAGTGTAGTGGGTGCTTTTACATGCCACCGGCACAAGGGCCAGTTAGGCAGTACTGGAAGTGCCCATGCTCAAATGGTGTTTTTTACGTGCCACCTGCCTGCAGAGGAGCCAGTCCAGCGGCACTGGCAACAACCTCGCTCGAGGTTCTGGCAACGATCACGCTTGGATGGTGCTCTTAGTGCTCCACTAGCATGGATGCCAGTCATCGAATTTGATTTTGATGGGCAAATTTGTACACACATATACATGTAAATATAAATCGTAATTTCTCAACAGTTATTCTTAAAGGAATCATTAGATCTCAGAAGACTGCTTTTATTAATTTGGTGGGGGTCTTTTGTTTGTTTTTTTATAGGTTAGTCAGAAAAAGCAAAGTAATGCCTGTGTCCACTTTGCAGAGCCTCCAGGATGAGGATTAAAAAAAACAAAAAAACACAATACTTGTATCTTCTTCCAGTCAGAGGCCTGGGCCCAAAAGCCTTCCAAATGCTGAAGGCACGCAAAGGTAAGGTGGTGATGCTATCAAACAGGAAATTGATGGCAGTGTCTTTACAAACATAAATATTCAGAATATGTATTCTGAATATTCTACAGCAGGTATGTGAAGCAATGTTGATGCTTCTTATTTGATATTAAATCTCATTTTGAAAGGCACGTTGTGATTGTCAGTTATTCTTGTAATATACCCATACAACATCCACCATTTACTTCACAAGCAATTCATCATTTTTTTCTCTATCAACCACCAACGTCGCCACTATCAGTCAGCCGGAATATTCTCCCACTCACAGGAGGTGCTGGTAGATACCACAAGAAAAGATTGCTAAATTGTGTTCTATTTTTATAAAAACCCACAACTGTCTACTTACTTTTAACCAAGGCAGAGATTGTTGAGGGTGGGTTGAGTAGAGTAGGGGGAGAAGTCATTCTGTGATCCTACAAAAGTTCAAAGTTTAACAGAGTAGAAGAGAAATCAATTTTGGTGGTGGGTTTTTTTTAGTCTTCTTTTTTTTTTCTTTGGTATTATAAAGGGATCCAGCCCTTCAAATGAAACCCTGTCATCAGACATGGGTTTCAACAATCTTCATAGTTCAGAATAGTTTAGTTTTGGCCAGAGTAAACTAGGTTAATATATTTGTTTTTGTTGACTGTGAATGGTATAAGGAAGGGGACATGAGAACTTCGTAGCTGTCAAAATAGTTCATTGCCTTCTGGTGACTTATATGATGAAGCCTGAGCTGTACAACCACTCCAATTAAGTCTTCAACTACATTTTAAAAACCTCTCCAATGAAAAATGCTGACCTACACCATAGACAACTCCGATCCTATGCTAACCTTCTGTACAACCCCAGCCCACCTGCAATGCAATGATGGCACATACATGCACTATAAAACCACCACCAATAAAATGCTGATCTACATTTATAAGACCACTCTGGAATAACGCAGACCATTCCAATGATATGTTGACCCTAAAAATAAAAACCATTCCAAACATGCTGACCTACACTGGAAAACCACTCCTAATAAAATAACCTCCACTATAAAACCCTTCTAATAAAATGGTCATATACATAAAACCAATACTGTAGGTTATAGTCAATCAAGGAGTTCACATTGGCTTTGGACCGATAATGCTTTTAGTGATATAGGTCACCAGTGAGAGCTGCTGGCCAGCGGTACATAACATCTCTACTACTGAAGGTAGGAATACAGTCTACTTCCTGTGGTAGAGAGGTTCTGTGCCTCTGGCCAGCAGCTCTCACCGATGGCCTATCTCACTAAAAGCATTATCGGTCCAAAGCCAATAGTAACTCCCTGACTGGCCATAACCAACAACTACATTAAATATTACTGCTCAGAATTTATTAGAGCATGCTTCTTTTTGGACTTATGAACTGACCAATTAGATAGATAGATAGATAGATAGATAGACAGATAGATAGATAGATGGACAGACAGACGAACAGATGGCTGGACGGACGGACAGACAGATGGACGGGCAGACGGATGGCTGGACGGATGGACGGACAGACAGATGGACGGATGGACAGGCGGACGGACGAACAGACAGATGGATGGACAGACAGACGGACAGATGGATGGATAGACGGACGGATGGATGGGACTTCTAAAACTTGTGCAACTATGGCATAATTCTTTCAGCATGGGATGTTTTGGCACAGCTGTTTTGGCACTGCCTGTAAAGTTCCTAACTTTGGATAAAAGAAAATACAGGAGGATTAGTTAATTATGATTTTATTCAACATATTCCCCTCACAGATTTATACCCTTATTGCAGAGGTCCTTCAGTTTTACTAAGGCTGCCAACCAGGCTTCTTGGGATACCCTTAAAACCAATAACTTTTCAGCACTCCCTCGTACATATGAAACAGAATTTTTTTTAGCCACCACATTAATTTCTTCACCTAAATAAACAACAATACTAAATATTTGATGAAGTGATATGTCATCAGATCCTGTAGTCTAGAAAGCAAAAAGGATACCGGTGGGGGGGGGGGGGGATTAGTTCTTAAACCACAGCCATCATAATGGATGTTACTAGTCTATCAACATTTTCTAAGTCAACAATCCCATCATTAGAACTCTTAGCCTCAATCAATAATTGCAGTAAACGTCTATTGTTGTTTGATCAATAACTTATAACTCAAAACAGATTCATGCCACAGTCAAATAAATGTACTGCATTTAAAACATCAATGTTTTAAATTATATCCATCAGGCTGTTCAAAGCTTTCAGCAGGCACCATTGTGCATTTACAATGTTCCCCACAACACGAACAGCAAAAACTTACATAAATGAGTTGTAGTTTCCTTCCTTGACCTGGTTTTTCTAGGCAAGTATTTTAACCCTTTAGCATTTAAACTGGTCATATCCAACCCATATATTCTACCCAGTTTATGTTCAAATCAGCCAGATCCAGCCTCTCGCACTTACCCTACAATGCCATTTCTAAAATAAATAATCACATCATTGAAATTTCGAAGCTACAAGATATTGCATGAATAATTGAAAACAATATGAATAAGTAGGAGTGGCTGTGTGGCAAGTAGCTTGCTTACGAACCACATGGTTCCGGGTTCAGTCCCACTGCGTGGCACCTTGGGCAAGTGTCCTCTACTATAGCATCAGGCCGACCAAAGCCTTGTGAGTGGATTTGGTAGATGGAAACTGAAAGAAGCCCATCGTATGTACATCTGTGTGTGTGTGTCTGTGTTTGTCCCTCCCAACATCACTTGACAACCAATGCTGGTGTGTTTACTTCCTCGTAACTTAGCGGTTCAGCAAAAGAGACCGATAGAATAAGTACTAGGCTTACAACGAATAAGTCCTGGGGTCAATTTGCTCGACTAAAGGCGGTGCTCCAGCATGGCCACAGTCAAATGACTGAAACAAGTAAAAGAGTGAAAAGAGAGTAAAGAGTAAGTAAGCATTACATTTTACAGATTAATGTAAATGCTAAAGGGTTACCCATTAACCCTTGAAACACTGCCATTATTTTAATTAATTTTGAAAATAATAAAGAATTTAGTAAAATCACATAGTAATTATGAAGATGGTGTTTGGGACATAAAGTGGAATTTCAATGGAAGGTTTGCAACAAGTACTTCTCAATCTTCTTAATATCCAAAACCTGGATATTTTTAGGGGTTCACACTAAGAAAAATAAACCTGAGTTAATTAAAGAAAAATTTACATTTATAGAAGGAACACCAAGAGCCACCAGAAGGAGTTACAGTTTAGAACTGCTGTTCTAAGCACTTTTACCCTTTTGTTACTGTATTTATTTTGAAATGCTCTGTGTTTCTTTCATATTACTTTAAATATAACAAAAAATTTAGTAAAATAACAAAGTTATCATTCAGCTAGTACTAGGTACATAAATTGTGACTAAGGTTTGGTGGTAGATTTTAATGGAAACCATAAGAAAACAAGACATTTGTACAACAGAGCCAGAGCCGGTTTCAGCCGGGTTGGTAACGAAAGGGTTAAAACATAGAACTAGGAGTGGACTCATGCAGGTTGGTACTAAAAGGGCCATGGCATGAATTTTTTTTTTATTCTTAGTACTTTGTCATCAGATGATTTTAAAATGTGAATGGAGGCCAAATTTCAACAGCAGACAAGAGGGTGTTTTCACATATATATTGAAATTAACGTTGGGAACATAAAACGGAATTTTGATGAAAGGTTTTAATTTAGCTCAATTTAAAACAGGAAACGTGTATTATAGATCCAGGTCAGTCATGGGTAGGTTGGTATTAAATGGGTTAAATTAGTCCAATGGTATTTCTAAGAACACTGTTGACATTCTGGATATTGAATGCTGTTGTGCTCCTTGTTATGGGAACAAAGAGATTGTGTTGACCCTGACTGATCTTGTTACAGCAACCATTGTGGTTAAATTTCTCTTATGTTTTTGGGTTGCACCAGTTACTTGGTAGCAGCCGTGCTGGTGTACCACCATGAAGGGTTTAGTCAAAAAATATCAACTTCTTTGATTTTTTTTTTTCTTAAAATCTGGTATCTCCTTTGATGAACTGCCTGGTTATGGGGAAGTAAAACAAAGCAAAACTCATCATCAAGCAGTGGTAAGGAACAAAGATAAACAAAGATACACACACACATATAGAGACAGACAGACAGACAGATAGATAGATGCAGCAGGCTTCCACACAGTTTTCGTCTACCAAATTCACTTACAATGCATTGGGTTGCCCCAGGGCTATAGTAGAAGACACTCGACAGTGGGACTGAACCTGAAACCATGATGTTGTAGAGCAAGTTTCTTAACTACAATAATTTAGAGAAACTTTATTTTTCAAGAATGGCAAACTGACAGAAATCAATAAATTGAGAAAATACCCAGGTAAGCCTTTATCCAGGTAGCAGGTTTATGATCAAAGAACTTTCAGCTATGCTATTATTATTACAGAATTGTTACTGTGCTGGAGAAAATGCTTCAGGGCACTCCTTCTAGCTTCATATTCCAAGTTCAAATTCCTGCTGAGGTGAACTTTGCCTTTCATCCTTTTGGTCAGGGTCAATAAAATGAGTACCATTTAAATACTAGGGTTGATGTAATCAACTACACCCCTGCTAAAAAAATTTCAGGCTTTGCACCTATAGTCCAAGGGACTATTACATCTTTTCTTTCTGGTTTCAGACAGCATATTTAGCACTACATTATCTGACCCACAGCAGCATATTCAATACTTAGTGCTGTCGATAATCACTTCTATACTAATTATATGAACACCATTTCCATCCTGATCTGCTACCTATAGTTACATGAATAACCTAGATTAAAATATTGCTAGTAATTTCCATGGCCAAAGCAGTTATTCCAGATCTTTAACAACACTTATCATTTCATATTCACCAATAGCATCAATCAGAGATTAATTCATAATCAATATTTCAGCAGTCAACAGCTTTCAGTTTCATCTAGATACTTCCATTCAACAAAGATCAATAAAACTTCATTGAGTGATGATTCCTCAAAACTTCCTTTCTCATACATTTGTACTCAGAAAAATATCAACATTAGATATATATCTATAAATATATCTATAATCTATATATGTCATTATCATCATCGTGTTCATCATCATTTCATCATCATCATTTAATGTCTGCTTTCCATACTGGCATGGATTAAACGGTTTGACTGGAACTGTTAAGCCGGAAAGCTGCACCAAGTTCCTGTCTGGTTTGGCATGGCTTCTACAGCTGAATGTCCTTCTTAATGCCAATCATGCCAAGAGTGTAATGGGTGCTTCTCCCGTGCCACCGGCACAGGTGCTTTTATGTGTCACTGGCATGGGTGTCAGTTATGTGACACTGGCATCAGCCACAACTATGATTTCACATGACTTGATAAGGCTTCTTAAGCATTGCATACACCAAAGGTCACTTGTATTGTCTCCATGAAACCCAATGCTACAGCACCTCATCCCATGTCTTCCTGGGTCTACCTCTTCCACATGCCTTCCTGAGTCTACCTCTTGCCTCCACAGTTTAGAGATCAGCACTTCTTTACACAGCTGTCTTCATGGGCCACAACTACAATTTCACTAGGCTTGATGGGTTTTCTCAAGCACAGACAGACAGATAGATATGTCTTATTTTTTCCATATTTTAGTGCTGGAGTGCCACCTTGAGGATAAACAAACCAACACTGGTTGTCAAGAGTTGGTGGGGGACAAACACAGACACAAAGTCACTCACACACACACACATATATATGATGGAATTCCTACAGTCTCCATCTATCAAATCCACTCAAGTTTTGGTCATCACTGAAGCTATGGTAGATGACACTTGCCCAAGGTGCCACACAGTGGGACTGAACTTGGAACCGTGTGGCTGGAAAGCAAACTTCTTACCACACCACCACACCACTGCCTTTTTACATAAATTTATATATATATGTAGAGAGAGAGAGAGAGAGAGAGAGACATAAAGTTTTCTTAAAAGCAAAAAAATTATAAAGAAATAATTTTAACTCTAAGTTAAATTCATTACTATTTCAAGTTACAAGACAAAAACGTCTGTTCAATTATTATAGAATTATTATTATTCAATTATTATAATATTGCCATTAACTGTCTTTACATCATCCTCCTTTCTTGCAGATCAATAAAATATTTTTATTCTTGTTTGATTTTTCTATACTGGGATTTCTGAAAAATCAATCGATCAATCCTCTCAGGTATTCATAAAAGGAGAACCAGCATACAGGACGGAGTGAAGCAAGATAATGTATTTATTGTCTACCCAAGGTTAGGCAAGATATTACCCACATTACTCACTCAAGCATAATATGGATTTCTAATATAGACATGGCTGAGTGGTTGTGAAGTTTTCTTCCCAACCACATGGTTCTGGGTTCAGTTCCACAGCATAACACTTTGGGCAAGTGACTTTTACAATAGGCCTGGGCTGACCAAAGGCTTACGAGTGGATGTGTTAGATGGAAACTGAAAGAAGCCCATCTTATATATGTGTGTGTGAATGTGTGTGGTAGAAGCAATGGATATAGAAGATAGACTATACTGGAAACTTTATTAATCACAATGATCATTACAAAACATCTTGCATTGTGCCTCTCTTTTACTTGTTTCAGTCATGCGACTGTGGCCATGCTGGAGCACTGCCTTTCGTCAAGCAAATCAACTCCAAAACTTGTTCTTTGTAAGCCTAGTACTTAGTCTATCGGTCTCTTTTGCTGAACCGCTAAGTTACAGGGACGTAAACACACCAGCATCAGTTGTCAAGCGATTTTGGGGACACACACACACATACATACATATATATATATATATACGACAGGCTTCTTTCAGTTTCCGTCTACCAAATCCACTCACAAGGCTTTGGTCAGCCCAAGGCTATAGTAGAAGACACTTGCCCAAGGTGCTACGCAGTAGGACTGAACCCAAAACCATGTGGTTGGTAAGCAAGCTACTTACCACAAAGCCACTCCTGTGCCTATAAAGAGCGGATTGTGTTGTTTACGAGAAGAGACTCAATAGATCACAGTGTGGTAGCTGCTCTACTAAGCATGTCACTCCGAACTGCAAGCGATCCTTTTTGTCTTCGAACAAGTCGGGCGGGACATCAACGACTACGACGGTGGGACCACCGCTGCCACCAATGTCCCAAAATGGCAATTCCGCTGACTATGCTGCCACTCACTGTGCGAACGCGACAGGCGGATGGCGAACGCCGAGCTAAGGCATGTGCCTTGAGGTTGAGGTTGAGACACTTTTGGAAAACAACATCATCATCCTCATTTAACATCTGCCTTCCATGCTAGCATGGATTGGATGATTTGACAGGAGCTGGCCAGGCAGAAGACTGCACCAGACTTAAAAGCAGCTTTGGTGGGATTTGATCTAAGAACGTAAATCTATGCAACTAAATACTACAAAGTATCTTATCCATCACTCCACATTCTACCAATCTGCCACCGTTCTAGCCATCTTAATATTGATTTCTAACATAATTTCAGGATAGAGAAAGTATAGTTGATTAAATCAACCATGTCCCTGAATGGTGCTTATTTTATTAACTCAGAAAGGATGAATCAAAAAGTGAACTTTGGTAGGAGTTGAACTTAAAACATAAAGAGAAGTAACTAAATATGGCAAAACACTTAATCTATCGCTCCACAATCCAATATGATATTGATATAACATATACACACAAGGCCTCATATTAGAGAGGGAGGTTTAATCAATTGTAAAAGTCATCAGCACTTGACCAGTATTGCATTTTATTGATCTTCCAGAAGGATGAATAATAAAATTGACCTTGGCAGGAGGATCAATATTGAGATCATCAATTCAATTCACCTTTCATCGCATTTGTACAAATTCAACAAGAATTTCTAGACACAAAAGACATTTCACTATCAGGAATCAAAACCTAATTGTTTGGCCAAAACTTAGTCATCAAAGCTGTCCTTTGAGGCAAATGTAGAGAGCGTTCTTCTCCATGGAGCCGAAATCTGGACTATGAAGAAAGAGCTTCAAGATTGAAATTGATGACAGTAAGCCTCTTATAAGGGTTTAAAACATCTCATGGTGTTATCACAAGACCAAAGAGAAGATATATAGATATATTCCACCCACCTCCAGGGGTGTAGCCAGGTTCTTAAAAAATGTGCTGTGACACATACCAAACAATTTTAAACTCATTTCTCTTATATTGCGTGAAATATTTCCTACACCTATGACAAACTTCTTTGTCATTTTCACCAAATGTCCTTCCTCAAATGCTTCAAAACATAGCAGTAGAACTCTCAATTGATGGCCTGACCCTGAGGAACAAATTCAGTGCACAATACTACATTTCCAGGGTGACATTCGTGGCAGATCTTCCACGTTGCTCATCTCTTCCAGGGAACTTCTTCTGCTTTTGAAATGCCCACACCACTCAGAACATTATGTATGGACTAATTGCCTTGTTGCTGTAAGCTTGCCACTGCATGCTCAATGTCTTTGTAGTAGACTTCCCAAATTTAACGCATAATTTTACATGGGCTCTTTGTTCCTGTCCGTGACAAAATCGCAGACTACACCATACAGGTGATCACAAAATCACAAATTTCACAAATTGCAAAGTAAACACAACAATGTCACTTGGCACACTGCCTCATGAAGGGTCACTGCTAACTCTCACTGTGCACACAACTGTGTGCTGCCACCTGTTGGCATGCTACAGGAGCAGTCCGGGAACTTTTTGATACCACTTCATACATTATCTTAATCACAGCACTGTTGATAATCACTTCCAAAGTAATTATTAAAACACCATTCTGATCACATACACAACCCTGCTGGTTATCTGAATGCAACACCCTGCTGGTTATCTGAATGCAACACCCTGCTGATCTGGTACAACAGTTATGTGAATAACCTAGATTAAAATATTGCCTGTAGAGGACAAAGACCATGCAACTAAATTGATGTTATTGGCAAAGACAAACAGCCTGAAACTGAGGACCAACCAAAGCTAACATAAGACAGCAAATTCCTGGTGCTGCATTGTAAGATGCATCTCAGTAGCAGCTGTTCGAAAAAGAGGAATTTTAACCATTTAGATATTAATGATTTAAATAACTGCGTGGCACCTTGGGCAAGTGTCTTCTACTATAGCCTCGGCCGACCAAAGCCTTGTGAGTGGATTTGGTAGACGGAAACTGAAAGAAGCCCATCGTATACATGTATATATATATGTGTATGTGTGTGTGTGTGGTTGTTGTTGTTGTTGTTGGTGGTGGTGGTGGTGGTGGTGGTGGTGTGTGTGTGTGTGTTTGTGTGTGTCCCCCAACATTGCTTGACAACCGATGCTGGTGTGTTTATGTCCCCGTAACTTAGCGGTTCGGCAAAAGAGACCAAAGTAGAATAAATTCAATCTTGACATTGTTATTATATGATAAAATATTCTGGTTTGCTTTATACAGTCAACCAAGATGATAATAACAGTTACAACATCTTATTTGACAATAGAATCGTTGGTGTTAAGGAAGTAAGTCACACAGCAGTAAATCACAATAGCAATTTCTGTCTGTATTCAGAGGCACAGGTGTGGTTGTGCGGTAAGAAGTTTGCTTCCCAACTACATGGTTTCAGGTTCAGCCCCACTGCACAGCACTTTGAGCAAATGTCTTCTACTATATAGCCTTGGGTTAACCAAAGCCATGTAAGTGGATTTGGTAGATGGAAACTAACTGAAAGAAGTTTGTCATGTGTGTATGTGTATACTCTTTTACTTGTTTCAGTCATTTGACTGTGGCCATGCTGGAGCACCACCTTTAGTCGAGCAAATCAACCCCAGAACTTATTCTTTGTAAGCCTAGTACTTATTCTATCGGTCTCTTTTGCCAAACCACTAAGTTACAGGAACGTAAACACTCCAGCATCGGTTGTCAAGCGATGTTGGGGACACACTCACAAACATATACACACACATACATATATATATATATATATACGACGGGCTTCTTTCAGCTTCTGTCTACCAAATCCACTCACAAGGCTTTGGTCAGCCCGAGGCTAGAGTAGAAGACACTTGCCCAAGGTGCCACGCAGTGGGACTGAACCCGGAACCATGTGGTTGGCAAGCAAGCTACTTACCACACAACCACTCCTGCGCCTGTATATATCATCATCATAATCATCATTTAATGTCTGCTGTCACCCCATCCCCACCCCACAAACTCTCCAAGCCATATCAATGTTACCTCTAACTCCTACCCTTACCTCACTCCACTCTCACTCACATTCAGTTTTTTTTCCCCACCCACCCACCCACTCCATTCCACTCAACTCTTTTGTGGTTATCAAACATCTGCTCAAGCAATGTGATATGATTTGATGACTGACAAAGATCAATAGCAATCAAGGAGACCCCCCCCCCCGCCGTCCTTGTTTACCATCAAGTTTGCTGCTTCACCATCAGGCATAACAAAGAAGTTTGTTTTAGCTCAGCCTTGTCTTTTTCTCCTTTAGAATGTTCCCTTCACAAAAATCGGGGACAATCACGGGACAATCTGACAATCAGGCCAGAGAGCAGTCTTGGGTAGAGAAAGGTATGGCCAATTAAAATTAATTTGTGTGTGTGTGTGTGTGTGTGTGTGTGTGTGTGAGAGAGAGAGAGAGAGAGAGAGAGAGAGAGAGAGACAGACAGACAGACAGACACAGAGACAGACAGACACAGAGACAGACAGACACAGAGACAGAGAATGAGAGGCAGTCAAAGAAAGAAAGAAAGAAAGAAAGAAAGAAAGAAAGAAAGAAAGAAAGAAAGAAAGAAAGAATGAAAGAAAGAAAAAAAGAAAGAAAAAAAAGAAGGAAGAAAGGAAAACAGACAGACATGCTTTAGAAATGGTGCAACATTCTTATTTCAATTTGCTGATTTAAACTGTTTTAAAAACTATTCTTACAATGAAACTAGACTATTTTTATGAATCGTGTCCCATCTGTGTCCATCATTTACCTGCCTATGTCACCATTTGAGGGAGACCTGCCCACTCACCCTGGAACTACAAAGGAGATATTAAGTAGTTAGTTGTACTGTAGTAGCTTCTGGAAACTTCTATATAAAAGCAGTGTGGGAACTTTGCAAGATAATGACAGTGCTTTTATTGAATTACTTGATCTGTTCAAGGAACAAACCAGACAACATTCAACAAATTTTTTAGTACCATTAAAATAAAGATTTCCAACATAATCATCATCATCATTGTTTAACATCCGCTTTCCATGCTAGCATGGGTTGGACGGTTTGACTGAGGACTGGCGAACCAGATGGCTGCACCAGGCTCCAATCTTGATCTGGCAGAGTTTCTACAGCTGGATGCCCTTCTTAACGCCAACCACTCTGAAATTGTAGTGGGTGCTTTTACATGCCACTGGCACGAGGGCTAGTCAAGCGGTACTGGCAACGGCCACGCTCAAATGGTGTTTTTTATGTAACTACTAAAAAGCTTAGAGAATGGATTTGGTAGATAGAAACTGAAAGAAACCCATTGCACGTGCATATAAATGTGTGTGTGTGTGTGTTTGTATACCCTTGTCTTGAATACACACATAATAAGCATTACCATCATACCAGCGATGTAATTCATTACTAGTCATCTGTGGAAAACATGACTGACTAAGAGAAGTATGACCTTGCTTGGAAATAGATGGAGGGTAGTTGGTGACAGGAAGGGCATTTGGATATAGAAAATCTGCCTCAACAAATTGTCTGACTCATGCAAGCATGGAAAAGTTTGTGTTAAATAATGACGATGGAGATGATATTGAGAGAGCATTCCGTCGGTTATGACGTCGAGGGTTCTAGTTGATCCAATCAAAGGAACAGCCTGCTCGTGAAACTAACGTGCAAGTGACTGAGCAATCCACAGACATGTGTACTTCTAACATAGTTCTCAGGGAGATTCAGCGTGACATAGTGTGACAAGGCCGGCGGCCCTTTGAAATACAGGTACTACTCATTTTTGTCAGCTGAGTGGACTGGAGCAATGTAAGATAAAGTGTCTTGCTCAAAGACACAACGTGTCGCCAGGAATTGAACTCACAACCTTACAATCATGAGCCGAATGCCCTAACCACTAAGCCACATGCCTTCACTGATGATATTAGTACTATATGACACAGTAAAGATTCAAAACCACATCTATGAAAGTTGATCGATGAAACACAAGAAGTTCAATTTGTTAGATATGCTTTACTGAGATTTGATATACGTTGAAAGGATAAACTTTCAAGACAGATGGAACATATGTTCCATGAATCTAATCTCAAAGTCTTGTGAGAAATCTATGTCCAAAAACAAAACCGTTACATCATTTAGATTCGATTTCTAAAGCTTGTGCAACTATGGCATCATCTTTTCAGCATATGAGAAATTTTGGCACATCTGTTTTGGCACCACTGACTTATTTGACATCAGATGTTTTAATGTCTCTCTCTCTCTCTCTCTCTCTTTATATATATATATATATATATATATATATATATATATATATATATATGCCAGTGGCACATAAAAAGCACTTGAAATCAAATTCGATGACTGGCATCCATGCTAGTGGAGCGCTAAGAGCACCATCAGAGTGTGATCGTTGCCAGAGGAGCTGACTGGCTTCCATGCCGGTGGCAAATAAAAAGCACCATTCAAGCATGATTGTTACCTGTGTCACCTTACTGGCACATGAAAAAACATTTGACAGAGGTCGTTGCCAGTGCCACTGGACTGGCTCCTCTGCAGGTGACACGTAAAAAACACCATTTGAGCTTGGTCATTGCCAGTACCGCCTGACTGGCCCTCGTGCCAGTGGCATGTAAAAGCACCCACTACACTCTCGGTGTGGTTGGTGTTAAGAAGAGCATCCAGCTGTAGAAACTCTGCCAGATCAGATTGGAGCCTGGTGCAGCCATCTGGTTCACCAGTCCTCAGTCAAATTGCCCAACCCATGCTAGCATTGAAAGTGGATGTTAAATGATGATGATGATGATGATGTATATAAGCGTAGGTAAAACGTTTATAGCAATGTTGTTCAATTAATAAACAGTAATCTTTCTCTCTCTCTTTCTTTCTCATATGCTCTATTTATATGAGTATATTTCTGTGTGTGCATGTGTGTATGTTTGCCTCCAGTGCTAAAATGTACTGTACCATCACCAAAACAGGCAGAATATCCAGTCAGCTGTACCAAATTGTAGTATCCAAGTAGCCACAACCAATCGTCTCATACTAATAATTTCATAAGCAGAAACAATAAAGGCTGCTCCTTACATGTACAAGGAGGATCATTGTGTTTACAATTCTCTTTAGAAAAATTATTTGGCTCCTTCAGGTTTAATGCTCTTACTTTATAACATAGCTACGTAGTTATATATTTCCTTGCTCTATATGGTATTTCAAAAGAATGATTAGTTTCGTAAATATTTATTCAGGGAAATGGCATCTCTAGGACAACACAATCCCAGCAGTCATGTCACATCACTATAATTTTTTTATGATAACAAAAAATACAGATGGGTTTCCTAAAAAAGCAGTGTTTAGGTGCATATCAACCAAAAACAACATATATTTTATGCTTGAAAAAAATAATTTCATGAATTTAGACCAAAGAGGGTTAAAACTAAGTATTTGTTGCTAAGTGTTCAGTTAGCTACTTCTCTTGCCATAACTTTAGACGAGACAATTCAATAACACTATATCATAAATGTAGCAAAATTTGATAACCAAATGATGTTTCATAAACTGGATCACAAACTGTAGCAGAAGACTGTTACTCATTAATCAGACTAATCACAATGATGAGACTAAAAAAACGAAAAACCATCACTCCTTGACGAACCATTTCAAAACTCCAAAGCCCATGATAAAAAACGAGAAAGAGAGAGAGAGAATGCGTGTGTGTGTCTGTGAGAAAGTGCATGGCTCAGCGCTTAGAGCATTAGGCTCACAATCATGAGGTAGTGAGTTCGATTCTCGGACCAGGCTGTATGTTGTGTTCTTGGGCAAGACACTTTATTTCATATTGCTCCAGTTCACTCAGCTGTAGAAATGAGTTGCAATATCAATGGTACCAAGCTATATCACCCTTTGCCTTTCCTTTTGGACAACATCAGTGGCATAGAGAGGGGAGGCTGGGATGCATGGGTAACTGCTAGTCTTCCATAAACAACCTTGCCTAGACTTATGACTCACAGGGGAACTTCCTAACTGCAATCCCATGGTTCTGGGTTCAGTTCCACCATGTGGCACATTAGGCAAGTGTCTTTTATTATAGCCTTGGGTCAACCAAAGCCTTGCGAGTGGATTTGGCAAGCAAAAGCTGAAAGAAGCCCATTGTATGTGTCTGTGTGTGAGTGTGTGTCCCACCACTGCTTGGCAAGAGATGTTGGTGTGTTTATGTCCCTGTAACTTAGTGGTTCGGCAAAAGAGACCATGACTTAAAAGTAACTACTGAGATCATTTCAGTGCCCTAACATGGCCACAGTCAAAAAGATGATATATATAAAAATCAACAAAAAGAATATGGTGAACTTGCCATAAAGAATGGAAAATTCCATGTTTTGGACTGAGCTCTTCTCCAAGGAAATGTTGACAGGAGCACCCCTTGGGGAAGATGTGATACCCTGGTGTCTCTTTTTAAGTTTGTTCTTGTCAACTTTTTCTTTAAGGATGATTTTGTCAGAATTGCTGGGTTTTCCACTCCTCACAACAAGTTTGCAGTACTCTTTTTATTGATTTTAATAAATAATACAAGTTTTGCTGTGTGTATGTAATTATGGGTGCATGTTAGTTGGAGTGTCATAACAAAATGCACCAAGTATATCCTGCACAGTGTGGTGAACAAACAGAGACAATGAAAGAAAGAGATGTCTCTTTTGTCTTGCTGAGGACATGACAACCTCAATAGTGCTGGCGCACTGAGTATACACTGTCAGATGAATTGGAATACAAATGGAAACAATAAAGAACAGAGAAAACATTTTAGTTTAGCCAAAGACAAAGCAATCTCTCTGTGTTGGTGCCACGATAAAATGCATCCAGTGTACTTTGTGAAGTAGTTGGCTATAGAATGGACATAATGGAGGGTAGAGAGTGCTTGTTACATAAACTAATGAAGGATATAGAAGGGACTTGTTAAATGTTATAAGGTGGTCCATGTTAGAAAGTGTATCCAGCCTTAGAAAACATGACAAATATGGTATGTACAAGTGAGACTTTATCTCTAACCCATCTAAGAGTGCAGCAATTCCAAATAAGGAGACAATTCATGACAACCTGTCCAACTCATGCTGGTAAAGAAAAGTGGATATAGTGTGGTGATGGTGATGGTGGTAATGGTAATGATGATGAGGAGGAGGGAAAGAAGAGACAAGGAAGGGAAGAGGAGGAGACAAGGGAGGGCAGAGGAGGAGCCGAGGGAGAGGAGAGTAGGAAGAGAAAGTGTTGAAGGAGGAGGAGAAACTGGAGGAGTATGAAGAGAACAACAAAGTAGGAGGAGGCAGACAATAAAGGGAAGGGGAGAGGAGGTGGGAAGGGAAGTGAGAGGAGGGAAGGAGTAGGAGGAAAAGGAGGAGGACAACGAGGAGTCTTTTTCTTTTTTTTTTTCTGCCATCAAATATTTTATTTTCATGAATAAATACACACTACTAAAATTACAAGAGTCAATTTTCTGATCAAGATCTGAGTGGAAACATCAGATATCATTTATTCTCATTTGGCACTCAGACGAACTTCACTGTTTTAATAATCATGCCTTCCAAACGAGAAAATTCAAGGAATTTATTCACCAAAAGATTCCAGCCATATTTGAGACTCGGATTACGATACTTGAGGGTAGTGGTAGTAGTTGTAGTAATAGCAGTGGTAGCTGAACTTAGTCCACCAATAAGTCTTGGAAGACAATATTTCAAACACAGACAATAAGTTCCTCAAAACTTTGTCTAATTTCTTCAAAACTACTGACTTACTTTGAAATGAAAATGTTTGGTTAGAAGCAGTTCTATAATAATCATGGGATATTTGTAGTAGAATAAATTACTCCCTCTCTCTTATTCTTTCTTTCTCTCTCTCTCTCTCTCTCTCTCTCTTTCTGTCTGTATTCAGGCAGTCAGCCAGGAATCTAAAGTAAAGGAATGCAATAGCTGAGCTAAACGGGAGAAAGAGATTGTGAATCTATACTTACATGTTGAAAAAGACAAGTGGGAAAGAGATTATTAACTAGTTGTATGTTGGATTTTCCAATTTCTTGACCTCTTTCTGTGAGGTGTAGTCATAAGCCTTCTCCAACCTTCCCCTCACCATACAGGTTTAAGGAAATATTTTCTCTATAACAGGTGCTAGATTAAACTACACACACACACACACACACACACACACACGCACACACACGTTAAAAAAAATAGCTAAAGAATAAAGGAAAATATTTCATAGAAGTAAGAAAGATAGACCAATAAAATGTTTCCCAGGAAATTCTTCTTCATCCCCACCACACACAAAATACACATAGGCTCTGGCATGGCTTGTAGTAAAAGGTTTGCTTCCAAACCACATGGTTCTGGGTTCAGTTCCACCACATGGCACATTAGGCAAGTGGCTTTAACTATAGCCTTGGGTCAGCCAAAGCCTTGAGAGTGAATTTGGCAAACAAAAACTGAAAGAAGCCTATGTGTGTGTGTGTGTGTGTGTGTGTGTGTGTGTGTGTGTGTATGTCCCACCACTGCTTGGCAAGAGGTGTTGGTGTGTTTATGTCCCTGTAACTTAATGGTTCGGCAAAAGAGACCATGATTTAAAAAAGCACCATGATTTTAATAAAAGTAACTACTGAGGTCATTTCAGTGCTCTAACATGGCCACAGTCAAAAAGATGATGGGTAGCAGGGAGCGGGGTATAAATAGAGGAAAGGATTGTGCCATTTGGCTTAGGATGTTTTTTTGTTTTTTTCCCATTAGATTGTATTTTACAACAGGGTGTGTTTGTGTACCTTTCAGGTGTTATTCTCACTCACATTAAATCCACAAGTAAGTTTATTGTGTGAAACATTTATAAAAATAGATTACAGAACAAAATACAATCTCTTCACCACCACCACCACCACTATCAGGAAAAGTAACACAAGTGTCCAACTCTATTAAATAAGATTTATACAAATGCACCACACACACATACACACATAAGCACACACACACAGTTTATGAAATTATGTAACACAATCTTTCCTATTACTTACATACACACACATGATATGAATGCATAGTATAATCCTCCCCATTGCACACACACACATTCTTTTCTACTCAAGGCACAAGACCTGAAATTTTAGGGGAGGGGCCAGTTGATTAGATCGACTCCAGTATGCAACTGGTACTTAATTTATTGACCCCCAGAAGGATGAACAGCAAAGTCAACCTCGGCAGAATTTGAACTCAGAATTTGAAGACAGACGAAATACCACTAAGTATTTCGCCCAATGTGTTAACATTTCTGCCAGTTCACTGCCTTATATATCATATATATAATATATAATATATTATATATATAATATATAACATATTACATATATAATATCTAATATATTATATATGTTATATATAAAATAAATGTGCCCTTTTAAAGCCTAGTCAGGCTCATGTGCCCAGTTTCCCGGTTTCAATGGTGTATGTGTTCCCCAGCTGGACGGGACACCAGTCCATCGCATCGTTACTCATTTTTATCAGCTGAGTGGACTAGAGCAACATGAAATGAAGTGTTTCGCTCTAGAACACAACGTGTCGCCCAGTCCAAGAACTGAAACCACAATCTTACGATCATGATGCTGACAACCTAACCACTAAGCCACACCAGGCTCCAATCTGATCTGGCAAGGTTTCTACAGCTGGATGCTCTTCCTAATGCCAACCACTCCAAGAGTGTAGTAGGTGCTTTTTTACATGCCACCAGCATAGGATTCAGTCAGGCAGCGCTAGCATCAACCATGCTCGTATGGTGCTTTTTACCCGTGCCAATGAGGCGGTACTGACATCAGCCATAACAACGATTTCACTTGCCTAAACATTAGATACATACACTCAATATGATATATATATATATATATATATATATATATATAATATATATATATATATATGGCACAATCTGCCAACTCTAGAGTTACAACTAGCCAAATAAATACAGCATATGAAATTATTGGTTAGAGAACAACTCAGCAAGATTCTTCAGATAAAAAGAAAAATAGAAAGAGAGAAAAAAAAGAATGAAATAACAAAGAAATATAGAAATTCATACAAGATGACAATGCATGTGTCAAGTTGAACATATTCTGTGAAATTGCTATTGCTACTCATAATATTTGGTGATAATGATATCTTTTTGAGACTAGCAAAATACAATATATGAGATAGAGTATACGCTATTAAAGAGCTGTAGCCTGAAATGTCAGCTGTTTCCACTGTTCTTAGCAACCAGACTTGCTGACACCCGACAAACTCTGCTAGATCTACTTTTACCATTGTTGCCAAGACAGACATTCATCAGTTTCCTCGTATTTCAAATTTTTACCCTTTTGGTTTTGTGGTACAGAAATTTGCTTCAAGACTCTATGTAGTCTAAAGTTTGGTTCTATCATGTGACATCTTATTCTATAGCTTAAATCTTGTGAGTGAAAATGGTAAGTGTAATAGATGGAAACAATATACATATTTGCATATATGTATGCATGTGTACACACACACACACACACACACACACACACACAGTGTAATCATATATCTTTTAATTGTTTCAGTCATTGAGCTGTGGCCATGCTGGGGTACTGCTTGAACTTGTTTCTTTTTAAGCCTGGTACTTACTTTATTGGTCTCTTTTTGCCAAGCTGCTAAGTTACATGGATGTAAACAAACCAACATTGATAGTGGTGGTGGTGATGGGAACAAACACCAATATATATATATTCTTTTGTCTCAGTCATTTGACTGCAGTCATGCTGGAGCACCACCTTTAGTCGAGCAAATCGACCCCACCCCCAGGACATTTTCTATGTAAGCCTAGTACTTATTCTATCGGTCTCTCTTGCTGAACTGCTAAGTTACGGGGGACATAAACACCGATAGAATAAGCCTATGTAGTAGAAGACACTTGCTCAAGATGCCATACAATGGAACTGAACTTGGAACCATTTGGCTGGTAAGCAAGCTACTTACCACACAACCACTCCAGTGCCTAAATAGATGTGTGACAGGCTTCTTTCAGTTTCCATCTACCAAATCAACTCACATGATTCTGGTCAGCCTAGGACTATAGTAGAAGACAATTGCTAAAAGTGTCAAAAGTCAAGAGTTGGGGGAAGGGGTGAAGATTAATTTTTCCAAAATGAATTCCATATAATTACAGCCATTAGCTACATGATTCTCTGAATACTTATTTTATACTATTCTTTTACATCTCATCAGCATCATTTAACATCTGTTGTCCATGCCAGCATGGATTTGACGGTTTGACCGGGCTGGCACACTGGAAGGCTGCACCAGACTCTCGTCTGATTTGGCATGGTTTTCTATGGCTGGATGCTCTTCCTAACGCCCAAACACTCCAAGAGGGTAATGGGTGCTTTTACATGCCACTGGCATGGGTGCCATTTGCATGAAACCGGGGTGCTTTTATGTGCTGCTGGCAAAGGTGCCAGTTTGCGTGACACCAGGATGTCATGACTCCAATTTTGCTCAGGTTGATGGGTTTTCTTCTCAAGCATGACATAATGCCAACGGTTTCAGTCATTGCCTCCGTAAGGCCCAACACTCAAAAGGAACTCAGCCACTTTGCCTCCATGAGGCCAAACACTTGAAAGGGGTTCTTTACATGCCACCAGCACAGGTGCACTTGACTTAACGGGTCCTCTCAAGCACAGCACATCGCCAAAGGTCTTGGTCACTAGTCATTGCCTCTGTGAGGCTCAAAGTTTGAAGATCATGCTTCACCAGCTCGTCCCATATCTTCCTGGGTCTACCTCTACCACAGGTTTCCTCCAAAGAGATCGGCACTTCATTACACAGCTGTCCTCATCCATGGACATCAAATGACCATACCAGCACAGTTGTCTCTCTTGCACACCACATCTGATGCCTCTTATGCCTAACTTTTCTCTCGAGATGCTTACACTGTCAAACATTCACACTGACATTGCACATCCAGTGAAGCATACTGGCTTCATTTCTTTCAAGGCTACACATGTCCTTGGCTGTCACAGTCCATGTTTCACTATCATGTAGTATAGCTGTTTGCACACAGGCATCGAACAATCTGCCTTCCACTCTGAGTTGCCAGTAGTGGTAGGAGTTCTCTGAACTTTACCCTTCCTAATCTTATTCTCACAGCTACGCTCTCGGAACATCCATCTCCATTACTAATTTGGTCAACTAGATAACGGAAGCTATCTACTACCTCTAGCTTGCACCCCTTGGTAGTTGATGGAGTCTATTTTATGCCCATTTTCAGTATTTATTGTACCTGTGCATCTTCCGCATACAAAAGCTAGTTTCCTTGTTAACCTTCCCCTGATATTGTTACACCTTTTATGTGTCCAAAGCTTGTGTGTATGTATGTATATATATATATATATATATATATATATATATATATATATATATATATATATATAGAGGCACAATGCCCCAGTGGTTAGGGCAGTGAACTTGTGGTCGTAGGATCGTGATTTTGATTCCCAGACCGGGCGTTTTGAGTGTTTATTGAACGAAAACACCTAAAAAGCTCCACGAGGCTCCGGCAGCAGGGGGTGGCAATCCCTACTGTACTCTTTCGCCACAACTTTCTCTCACTCTTTCTTCTGTTGGCCTGATTACTTAGCCAGTGGGGTGGCATCATGTGAAGGCTAAAACAATGCGAAGTGCATTGTGACCAGCGATGTGTAGCAACATCTGATAGCCTGGTCAGTCACGGTGATATATATATACATACAAATGAGTCTGGAGGGATATATTATCCAGGAGGAGACTATATTAGCTCTCAGTGAATTCTTCCAATGGGTAATTCCAAGTACTCGTCACTGGACAGTAAAAATTGTCTGAAGTATAATATTAATATTAATGTATGAAGACTTGTACATCCACAAATGAACTATAAAATAAATTTTGTGGATGAACAAGTCTCCATAGTCTTTATTATTGCTAATAAATATATATATATATATATAAAACACACACACTCACACATAGACATATGTGTATGTATGTGATAGAGTGAGAGAAAGAGAGAGAGACTGTGTACTTGTAAATGGATGTGCCTTATAACTGACACTGCTTCAGAAATGTATGCTTGTGTCCCACAAATGCTCATCTAGTCAGCTGGAGTTGGCAGTTAGCAATCCATTTCTACATCATTTCCAGATTGTAGGAAAGATTTTAGTGTACAGGATCCATCATTATCACTTCGAGGTACAGCTTAGCATCATCTGCATATTCAAATTACCATCTATTTCCATTAATATATGCAACAAACAAGGGAGGCCTTCAGTAATCTGACCCATGTGAGGACTGCAGAGAGAGAGAGAAAGCCAACTGGAGAGTGAGGCCTCTGTTTCAAGTGCACATATTTCCAGAACACTTGACTATCTGAAACAGTTACAAATGAAATTTAAGTACTGCCTTTTTTAGTCATCAGCTGGATATTATTGGACTCAGTTGTGCCTTCTTCCATTATCCTCTGTATTCACATTCGGTATTTTGTTCTCCTTTCATGGCAAGACTGCTGTCACTCAAATTGCACTTTGGGGGTTTCTGATGCATTTTTGTGGTACTGATACTTGGCATATGGCCCAGATTGAAGTGGAAATGCACTAAAGGATATTGACATCTCTAATACTAAATAATACTGCAGTTTTAGTGTTGTGATTCAGTGTACAATAAAAATTCCAGTCAGCTTTGCTCCAGTTACAGTAAGCAGTTTGGTAGTGATGGCAGCTTTTCTTTCTGCTCACAAGAAACAGATTGGCAATATTATAGCATAGTTGGCATTACCTAAATGTTCCTCAGTAGTGATGCTGATTTTAGGAATAGTGGTAAATAACACATCCAATGTGTTGTTACTTCTTGGAGGGAAATGACAACTTGGAACCATTCTAATTCAGCACTAAATCAAGAAAAGTAAGTAGCTTGCTTACCAACCACATGGTTCTGAGTTCAGTCCCACTGCGTGGCACCTTGAGCAAGTGTCTTCTACTATAGCCTCAGGCTGACCAAAACCTTGTGAGTGGATTTGGCAGACGGAAACTGAAAGAAGCCCGTCGTATATATATGTGTGTATATATATATATATATATCTATATGTATGTATGTATGTATGTATGTATGTGTGTATATGTTTATGTCTGTGTTTATCCCCCCAACATCGCTTGACAATTGATGCTGGTGTTTTTACGTCCCCGTAACTTAGCGGTTCGGCAAAAGAGTCTGATAGAATAAGTACTAGGCTTGCAAAGAATAAGTCCTGAGGTCGATTTGCTCAACTAAAAAAGGTAGTGCTCCAGCATGGCCACAGTCAAATGACTGAAACAAGTAAAAGAGTAAAGACACACACACACACACACACACATATATATATACATGCACATATAAATCTACAAGCATACATATGTATACATATATTCAATATTTTTCCTGTTATTACAAATGTACTGAGTATAGTTTGGTGTGTAATCCATTGCTCTGTTTAACACAACCATCCAATGATTCTAGAATGCCTTTATTAGAGTTGCCAGCATTTGCTTTATATCTAAGGATAAGTCCATCTCTTGATACACTGCTTGCAACTACAATGGTCTGCAATTGCAGTGTCTGTCCTTCATTGTTTCCAACCATATGACAGTGTACTCAATGCACCAACACTATGGAGGTTGCCATGCCCTCAGCAAGACAAAAGAGATATAGCATGGTCACAACCTTATGAATAATGCTTCTGGAGGCTGCCCTTTTTTTATGGCAAACCCAATAGCCTGGCTAGTGTGTGTTGCTCAGTATAGTCTTTGAGTTCCCCCTCCTACCCATTACCTATACAGGCTTATAGTGATAAAAAAAAAACTACCCACATAAAACCAACACCTTGGGTGAACTGCTTCCACTGACCCCCCAGCCAGTGTCCAACTATGCTTCTGGGCAAACCCACACTTGACCACTGATTTCTAGCTGGGCTAGTAACAGAGATCAAAGTTTAGTTATACCAAACCATGAGCCATGAGTTCTAAATTCTTTGTCCCATCCCCTACCAAGCTCAAAAGCCCTTCAAAGGTTATGAGTACTACTCACCCACTGTTTAGTGAAGCCATTAAAAAAAAAGTGTAAAAATAAATGCTAGGTAGTGTGGTCACATCAACAAAGATCCCAATAGATTTTTCTTTCTTTTAACTGGGCAGGCAGTTATAGATTACTCACAATTGCAATACAAGTACATACATGCAGGAGAGACATGAAACAATATGATACAGAGTATGGAGTGATGGGAAGCAAAAGGAAAAGAGAAATGTAGAAGAAGAGAGTCTCATATCTGATAAGAAAACAAGCAACATCATTATTATATATACAATGCAATCACAGCAAACATCTTTTTATCATATGCAAAATCAATTAGAAACTCACTTCATTAGCCACAGATAAAACCTGTAACAGCAGTACAACTTGGAGCACATAACCATAGCAGAATAACTGAAGGTTTACCCAAATACCATTATAAAGAAGACCAGTTCTAACAGCATCAATGGAATTCACATATTTTGGCATAACTAAAACAATGGGATTCAACAGAAACTTTTGTGAAAACAACCGTCTCTGAATGCGGAAAAGGAAAAAAAATCCAGCAGTCATTAAATGGATTAGTGAATAGTAATTTGCCTATTTTCATCTTGTATTTGTTAATTCTGACCAAAATCTACCAGACATGTTTCAATATCCAGAATTTTTTAAAGGAATGGCTGTGTGGTTAAGAAACTTGCTTTACAACCAAGTGTGTCACCTTGGGAAAGTGACTTTGGCTATAGCCCAGAGCCAGTCAATGTCTTGTGAATGAATTTGGTAAAGGGAAATTGTGTGGAAACCTGTTGCATATATCTGTGTGTGTGTGTGTGTCTCATAACCACTTGACAAAACAGTGCTGGTTTATTTATGTCCCTGTGACTTGGTCCAGCAAAAAGAGACAAAGAAACCAATAAAATAAGTACCAGATTTTAAAAAATAAGTGCTGTGTTGGTTGTTTGACTACCCCACCCCCATTGCAGTGCTACAGTATGGCCACAGTCCAAAGACTGAAACAAGTAAATGAGAAAAGAATGTCTATATTCTTTTAACAACCACAGGAGATCAGTTTTGCCAGGCTCTCTGCACTGGGTGTCTTTTTTTTTTTTCTGGGCGTCAGATAATGTAGTACGTTTGAAGGCATGGGCAGATATGGGTCTGAAAGATATGCAATTCTATAGATTCATCTATATTTTGATTATTTAGACATTATCGGGTTAATCAAGCAATCAAGTCATTAAAATATTATTTTTTTTACATATTGTAAATCAGTTATGGATAAACTGTGACCTATAGGACTTCTTGAATGACACATCGATGAAAAATTACCTTGAAATTTTTTTTAGTAGTGTAACCCGCCTGATAATGAGCCATGTTTCATAAAGCCCACTTCTTGAAAATGGTTATTCATGCTTGCCCCCAAATCACAGGATAATATACCCACAAAGTCTAGCAAATAAAAGTTTAGCAGATAGGTTGAAATTGTTATATTTGGGGAGGTTTTTCTCATTGAAAGATGATATTTTGGTGTTGCGAAATATCCAAGGTGGTTGACTGATGGTAGTAGCAGGGCTTAGCATTTGATGCCTAACAATCACATCTTTCTGTGTTCTGACCTCAAATTTTGCTGAAGTCAATAAGTACCAGCTACATTCTGCTGTGTTGATTCAAATGTGTGTAAGACCTTCCTTACAAAATAGTTTTTTTTTTTTTTTCTGAGAGTCAGATAATGCAGTACGTTTAAAAGCATGGGCAGATATGGGTTTGAAAGATATGCAATTCTATAGATTCATCTGTATTTTGCATCAATATAAACCATTAATGCCAAAAAACTTACCTAAGAACTTATTGCTTTTGCTTTCTCACTTTTAGAATTTACATTTTAGCAACATTATTGATATTGCATGCAAGCAATTGTAATATTTGGCAGCTGGAAAGCTGACAAAAGCATTAGCAATGCTGAGAAAAATGCTTAGTGGCATTTTGTTCATCTTCAAGTTCTGAGTTCAAATTCCGCCAAGGCTGACTTTGCCTTTCATCCTTTCAGGGTTGATAAAATAAGTGCCACATGAAAACTGGGGTTGCTGTAATTGACTTAGCCCCTCTCCTGAAACTGCTGGCCTTAGGCCAGAATTTGAAACCAATATTTTGCAGTTATTGCAGAATTTATATATCAGAAAATTTAATCTTTTTTTTTTATTCATTTTTTATCAAACACACCTTTTACTCTTAAATAAACCCCCAAATCTTTTATTCATCCGTATTTTGATTATTTAGACATTATCAGGTTAATCAAGCAATCAAGTCATTAAAATAATTTTTTTTTTTCTTTTCACATGTTGTAAATCAATTATGAGTATAATGTGACCTACAGGACTTCTTGAATGACACATCGATGAAAAATTACCTTGAAATTTTTTTAATAGTGTAACCCACCTGATAATGAGTCATGTTTCATAAAGCCTACTTCTTGAAAAAAGGTTACTCATGCTTGCCCCAAATCACAGGATAATATACCCACATATAAAAAAAAACAGGTTCACTACAGCACAACTGCCATTCAAATAAATCTCCAATCATCTATTTCTATACCATTGAAATACAAGAAAAGGTGATCTAGACAAGAGATCTTACTCGTCATCTTTTAACTCCGACCCTGAATAAGATACCTAAAATAACTTTGAATGTTCCAGTTTGTATGACTTAAAAAAATATATAAATAAATAAATAAATAAATAAAAACTCAAGTCCAACAGAAATAAGCGGTGGCCTTTATCTGTAAAAAGGTATCCAATAAATGGATGAAACTTGCGTACTCTGAGGAGGAAGGAATTAGAAATCCAGATATTTTTATTCTTTTACTTGATTCAATCATTTGACTGCGGCCATGCTAGGGCATCGCCTTTAGTCGAACAAATCAACTGCAGGACTAATTCTTTGTAAGCTTAGTAATTATTCTCTTTTGCCAAACCACTAAGTTACGGGGACATAAACACACCAACATCAGTTTTCAAGCAATGGTGGGAAGACTAACACAGACACACAAACACACACACACATATATATATATATACATACACACACACACACACATTATGGGCTTCTTTCAGTTTCCGTCAACCAAATCCACTCACAAGGCTTTGGTCGATTCGAGACTATAGTAGAAGACACTTGCCCAAGGTGCCACGCAGTGGGACTGAACCCGGAACCATGTGGTTTGTAAGTAAGCTACTTACTACAGGGCCACTCCTGTGCCTTTCTTACTTCACCACTGTATTGGTAAAGTTTAAGAATTTAAAAGGATAACCTTCATTCACAAGTTATAGAAACTCACAGAACCAGTTTCCTGGTTTCTGCAGTGTATATATCCACCATCCCTGGATGAGACGCTGATCCATCACAGGAATACTCATTTTTGCCAATTGAATGGACTGTACCAATGTGAAATTAAGTGGCTTGCTCAAGAACAATGCATCACCCAGTCTGTGAATCAAAACCACAATCTTATAATCACAAGTTCAGGGTCCTATTAACTAAGCCACATACCGACCCCTTTTAGCATGCTGGACGAAATGCTTAGCAGTATTTCGCCCATCGCTACTTTCTGAGTTCAAATTCTGCTGAGGTCGACTTTGCTTTTCATCCTTTCAGGGTCGATGAATTAAGTACCAGTGAAACACTGGGGTCAATGTAATCGACTTATCCTCTTCCCCAAAATGGCTGCCCTTGTCGCAAAATTTTAAACATCACCATCATCACTTAATATCCGCTTTTCATGCTAGCATGGGTTGGACGGTTTGACTGAAGACTGGCAAGCCAGTAGGCTGCACAGGGCTCCAATCTGATCTGGCAAGGTTTCTACCATTGGGTGCCCTTCCTAATGCCAACTTCTCCAAGAGTGTAGTGGATGCTTTTTACGTGCCACTGGCACAGACGCTAGTCAGGGGGCACTGGCAACCATTATTATTATTATTATTATCATTATGCTACATATATATATTATTTTATGAAACATGGCAATTTGCTCTGTTTTCAGTTCTCACAGGCAACTCAGCCACTAGGTTGGAGAGAGGGGTATTGTAGCCCCTTCACATGAAAAATTAGTTTTAAACTGCAGATAACCAGAAGTCAATGAACTCAGAAATAATAAACAACACCTCTCTATCTCTCTCTCTTTCTGTGACCTCTGTAAAGCTGGTAAAATGATTGCTGCCTTTTATTTAACCCAGGCAAATAACCATCTATTATTCACAGATAATCCCCATTAGCAGATATTTAATAGAATATTTAAATACTCAACAAAAGAAGTGTAAAGCGAACATTTTAGACCTCCCTCAACACAAATATTAAATAATAATAATAATAATAATAACAACAACAATAATAATAAAAGCCAAAATACAAGCAAAATCAACAACAGATCTCTTTCTCTCTCTCTCTTTTCCATTTGACCTTAGGCAGGACACATACATTAACCTACTTGCTCAGTTCATTCAATTGTTTATCTTCTGCAGATGTATAAAAAAAAATGCATTTTGGCCCACTGAGTTATAGCTGACCTGAAATACATCTATACTAAGCTGGCTATTACTCTTTAACTCTTTTACTTGTTTCAGTCATTTGACTGCGGCCATGCTGGAGCACCGCCTTTAGTCGAGCAAATCGACCCCAGGACTTATTCTTTGTAAGTCTAGTACTTATTCTATCGGTCTCTTTTGCCGAAACGCTAAGTGACGGGGATGTAAACACACCAGCATCGGTTGTGAAGCGATGTTGGGGGGACAAACACAGACACACAAACGCATATATATATATATATATATATATATATATATACATATATATATATATACATATATACATATATACGACCGGCTTCTTTCAGTTTCTGTCTACCAAATCCACTCACAAGGCTTTGGTCAGCCTGAGACTATGGTAGAAGACACTTGCCCAAGGTGTCACGCAGTGGGACTGAACCAGGAACTATGTGGTTGGTAAGCAAGCTACTTACCACACAGCCACTCCTGCACCTATTGATAAGGAATATTAGATAGTCCTATTGGTTGTGTGGCTGAATTGGATAGAAAGCACCATCTTAAAGCATTGTTCTAAATATTCATATGAATGGTTGTATGATTATAAGAAGTCTGCTTTCCAACCACATGGTTTCAGGTTCAGTTCCACACTGTAGCACAACTCCAGCAAGCATTTTCTACACAAGTCCCCAAGCCTTGTGAATGAATTTAGTAGGAGGAAACTGAAAGAAGCCCATCAGGTGTGTGTGTGCATACAAATGTTTTATAGTGAGCTTGTAAATTCATGATGCAATGTAGGCCAGCCAATTCTACAATATAAGGACAAATTCAAAGATAATTTGAAACACCTAAATATTAGGAAAGAAATCTTTCAGAATTTTTTAAGAAACAGACATAGGAGTGGCTGTGTGGTAAGTAGCTTGCTTACCAACCACATGGTTCCGGGGTTCAATCCCACTGTGTGGCACCTTGGGCAAGTGTTTTCTACTATAGCCTCAGGCCGACCAAAGCCTTGTGAGTGGATTTGGCAGACGGAAACTGAAAGAAGCCCGTCGTATATATCTATATGTATATATATATATATGTGTGTGTTTATGTTTGTGTGTCTTTATGTTTGTGTGTCTTAGCAGCTTGACAAAAGAGACCGATTAGAATAAGTACTAGGCTTACAAAGAATAAGTCTTGGGGTTGATAATATATAATATTAAATATAATTTAATATATAATGATTTATATTTAATCTTTCTATAATATGTAATTTTTCTAAATGGTATAATTTGATTTTTTGTTATTGAATTGATAAAAGGTGGGTTTTTTTCTGATGCTACTTAACATTGGTGTATTGTAAGAACACTAATACTGCAGTATTTGTCTTGAGAAAACATCTCCTATAGATTTCGAATGCTTAAAAGCTAACACACGTGAGTTCTGCTTTTAAGCACTAAACCTGTATACAAGATGCTTTTTCAAGATGACTACCATAGTATTACAATGTTCTTAACATACATCCACATTAATCAGGATGTGAAGACTTGCATTCACTGCAAATACTGCGACTGTCACTAATATCTAATGTGTTTGTGTCTACGTCTTGACACCACACAACTGCTTCCACTATTCTGCGGAAACATATCTGGTTATGAGGAAATATTACCTTACTTGGGAACAGGTAAGAGTTAGTGATAGGAAAGACATTGAGCCATAGAAAATTTGCCTCAATAAACTCTGCTTGACCCTTGCAAGCACGGAAAAGATACTTGCATTAAAACAATGACTTACAGTTTTTATTTAAATTCTTATTCAACTAGAGAGTAACCTGCCTTATGATGAGTAACTCTGAAAGTTGGCTTTTTTTTTTCCACCAAGGGTTAACGTCAGCAAATATGGCATACACACAATAATTATAATGTAACTTTCATCAAATTTCTTGGTGCTTATACAAAATGATGATATGAAAACTTTTTTTTTTAAGGAAAAATATTTATTACTTTAAAATAAATTCCAATAAAACAAATTTTTCATTTGTATAGTCACAATGAATATATGTTATTTCTTCTCTAAATTGTATCAACATCTGCTCCATTAAAAACCTTATCTCTGTAAAAATTTATTAAAATACTTGTATTTTTCAGAAAGTCATCATTGCCTGCCACCAAGCCTTGGGTATGCACTCATCCTGCACCTCCTACGTTAACCCTCTCTGTATCTCTCTTTTACTCTCTCCATATGAGGTAAAGCATAACTGGAGAAATTAACCAATCAACCAACCAATATTTGTATCAGCTATTATTAAATAGAGCTTACTTTTTATGGTGTTAAACAGGGGAGAATAGATATGAAATTGTTACAAAGAATGCCATCTCCAACTAGAATTAGAGTCCTGGTCCACACATCTGGGATAGTGCTTTACCTTATTCACATAACCGTCAACCTCTGGACTACTGACATGCTGTCTGCTCATAGCCTCTTCTTCAGAACTGGCTGATCTTCTGTCACTTCCATTTAATTCCACCTGACTCATTTATCTTCACTTGACTCTCCTCCTCATGTCATTCTTACAGTATCTACTCATTCATACCAGGTCTTGCATCAACCATTTTTTCCCAGTCCTTTTTTCCTAGGAATATCAGTTCTCCGGAAATCTCCACCTCCTCACATTTTTCTTGCAGCCATCAATTTGCACTTATTCAAGAATAACCGTCATAAACTCATAAACTTTAGAAGGCCTCCAACGGCCATGGGCACAACCCTTCTCTCCAGACATAATAATTTATAAAAGAAAAAAAAAATCAAGAAAACTGGAATGTTCCTACACCTTTATACAGAGAAACATCTCAGACAATATCTCAAAGATGACCCGGAATAATTAACAAAGAGTCCTTCTAACTCACAGATGTACTGTCTCTTCTTTCTGCCTCTTCTACTGAAACTTCAATGACCTCAGCATACAAGATTCTTTGAGGCCTAACTAATGTACATCTTCCCTTTCCTTCATTAACCCTTTTGTTACCATATTTCTGTTGAGATGCTCTGTGTTTTTTTTCAATTAATTTTTAAAATAACAAAGAATTTAGTAAAATAACTTAGTTACCATTAAGCTAGTGTTAGGAACATAAATTGTGACTAAGGTTTGGTGGAAGATTTTAATCCAAAACTTATGAAAACAAGACATTTGTGCTACAGAGCTAGAGGCAGTTTCAGCCAGGTTGGTATCAAAAGGGTTAAGAATTGTTTCTCTATATATTTTAACCTTTTCGTTACAATATTTCTGTTGAGATGCTCTGTGTTTCTTTCAATTGATTTTAAATATAACAAAGAATTTTGTAAAATAATTTGGCTATCATTGAGCTAGTGTTAGGAACAAAAACTGTGACTAAGGTTTGGTGGAAGATTTTAATTCAGAACTTTTGAAAACAAGACATTTATATTACAGAGCCAGAGCCAGTTTCAGCTGGGTTGGTATCAAAAGGGTTAAATATCTAATTTGTATGACAATAACTGCTTCAAATTTTGACACAAGGCCTGCAATTTTAAGGGAGGGTGTAGGTCAATTACATCGAAATCAGTGTTCAACTAGTATTTATCTTAGCGACCCCAAAAAGAAAGAAGACAAAGTCAACCTCAGCAAATTTGAACCTGGAACATAAGGAGTTAGAAATAATGGTGCTAAGTATTTTGCCTGACTAGTTATTGATTCCACCAACTCACAACCTTAATTTGAAAGACAATAATAAATCCTATACAACCCTTGCTTCCCCCAGTTATTCTTCCTCAGAGCTGCAACCTTCTGAAATTCCTTGCACAGCCCTGTTGTTCTAGTAAGTATGAACCTACACAAGTTCAAACTGAATAAATAAATAAATACTGCATTAATTTCATAAGTCAGACGGAGTTTGCAAAGGTCATGGTACTGCCTATTTGTCTCTCGTTACTTGATTTTAAAAAATGAATTGCAACAACACTTTATTATTGATGATAAAATTCAAAAGATTATATATTCAGAGATATTCACCCAATAATTTCTATCACATGATGTAGCAGCAAAAATGTTCCGCAAGTTTCATCTATATCACAATTACAACGCATCAGATAGTTAAATAGTTAAGCAGTTGTTAGCTGGAGATTGGCTATTATCATCCTCCTTTAATATTTGCAGGTCAGACCATCTATACCATGAATTATTATTTACTCAAAACACAATGTGGTTTCAAACATAATGCAACCCTCTCCACTCTTTTTTTTTTTTCATACTTAAGTATAACACTACCCAAGGGTCTGACATCACTCAAAAGTATGTTACCCAAAGTCTATGAACTGTTAGAACCATTGGAGCGCTGGAATAAAATACCTCACAGTATTTGTTCCAATTCTCTGCACTGTGGGCCACTACAGCCACAACAGACAGTGCACCACCGTCAGCAGCTGACTCAAGTTCTCAGGGCTGTGGAGTCAGAGTCATGGAGTTGGAGTTGGAAACAATTAAGGGGTAGCTGGTGTTGGGGGCAGTAAAACTATACCAACTCTGATTCCAACTCACACTGTCTTTATTCTTTAATATAAACCAGCTATAACATATAGGCCTACTCAAAGTACAAGTGTATGCATATGCTTTATGAGATATGTAGACCAAAATCACTTAATTACATAAAGTGGAGTCAGAGTCGAAATCAGAGTTGGAGTCGGAGGTGCCAATAGTGTCAGTGTCGAAGATTTTTGCTTCGACTCCACAGCCCTGCAATTCTTCGGGCACAGATCCATGGTCTCTCGAGACCGACAGATGAATACTAACAGCACTGTGAATTCAAATTCCTAAAATCAACCTTGCCTTTCATCTTTTCAAAGAATTATAGGCCCACAGACAAATCAATACACTGGGCCTTATAGCAGTTACCTATTGACAACAAGCCACAGTGTACATAGATCAGAATTAGGTCCCTAGATCTATGAGACTCCTAGGCAACAGCCCACTATGCCCCAGCCTTAAGATGGCATTGTTGATATATATACATACATCTTTTATCATTAATTTGTTTCAGTCATTAGACTGTGGCCATGCTGGGGCACTGCCTTGAAGAATTTTTAATCAAATGAATCCATCCCAGTACTTATTCTTTTCATAAGCCAGGTACTTATTCCGTCAGTTCTTTTGCCAAACCACTGAGTAACAGGGACATAAACACACCAACACAGCTTATCAAGCAGTGGAGTGGTGGAAACAAACCCACACACACACACATATACATACACACACACACACATATACATATATACACACACATATACACACACATATATATACACACACACATACATACATATACACACACACATACATACATATACACACACACATACATATACACACACACACATATATATATACATATACACAATGGGCTTCTTTCAGATTCTATCTACCAAATCTACTCATAAGGCATTGGCTGGTCCAAGGTTATAGTAAAAGACACTTGCCTAAGGTGCCATGCAGTGGAACTGAACCCAAAACCATGCAGTTGGGAAGCAAACTTCTTACCACACAGCTACACCTGCGCACATATATAAGAACGAGTGCAGGGTAATGGATTAAGAGAATTGTCAAAATATCAAACTGATTTCAGCTTTAAGCATTCTGGGTTCAAATCCTGCCCTGTCATCAGAAAATGGTGACACTTTTGTCAGACGTTGCAACTGACAGACGGTATCAGGAATTTGAAAAAGAAGCAACAGAAACAGTTTCCTTGATTCAATTAATTGGAAGATCAACCACCATCGCTGCCACCACCACCACATTATGCTACAGACCAATTCTGACCTTTATGTTTTGTATTAAATTTCCTAGATCACACATGAGTAAGTACTGTATCTCTTTCACTGATCGAGTGTGCTTTTTGGGGTACAAGCATAGTTAACCCTTGTTTTTGTCAATAACTATTTGTTCAGTGTGCACCTTGGTTTTATTAAAGTTTTCATCTTTTTTTTTTTTTTTAGTTTGCAATTCAATCTAAAAATTAAGCATTTTAAAACTGCTTCTCTAAAGAATTCTCAACCATTATTCTTAAAATTCCAAAACAGCAAGTTAACAATTATTTCTCTAAAATATATTTAGAGAAAATTTGTGGTATACAAACTGAATAAATATATAAATCTTCAGATCAGAGAAGCAGTCTTTTTTTTTTTTCTTAGTTTTTTTTATATTTTTTTCAAATTTTCTCAATAGTCTTGAAACTGAATATCTGGAGACAGTAATATGTGTTGTTATTTTTTTTAGCTATTTTATTAGTTAAGGCACAAAATATATTCTAATTGTTAAAGAAATAACACAAAAGATATTTCCATTCCTTTTGATGAATTGGAAAAGCGAAATGCACTTTCAAGAAAAAGACGGAAACAATATAATTTAGAATAATTTATTAATTTTTATTCTCTACAAGAGGGAAAATTATATACAGTGAATGGATGAGAAGAAAAAAAGAAAGAAAGAAAAGAATATTATGATGGGCATGAACAGCATAGAAAGCTCTAGAATATAATACTAACACAGAAATTATAGGAATTGTATAGTTGCAGGAAGAAATGCGAATATATAAGTATTTTATATTAATTTTATGAATAAAATACACATATATTTTTAGAAATTATGGGCATTAACATTCAAAGGGACAATTTTGCCCACTGTAATGTATTATTGGATTGGATAAATATATCAAAGCATTCATTTATAAAGACTGTAACGAATGCTGTAATTTCATTTTGCACTGAAGTATAAATTATAATTTTATTAACTCCATTGCAAAAATTCATGAAGATTCTGAACCAAACTTAAGCATAGGTATAACAATCAACCCCAAAAAAGGAGCAAAAGGTATCGCAGACTTCCATACTTCCAAATCTCAGAAGCTTTGTGAAGGATCACTTATATAAAAACTGATGAACCAGTTTTATATAATCCGGTAGGAGAACAACTGAAGATGGACTGGAATTGCTTGTAAAATCTAGTAAAAGGCAAGTTCTTTGTAAGAGATGATAAGCTTTAATTCATTAAACTGTAATATTCTTCGCATATTTAAAGGTATTATTTTGATGTAGAATCTAAGGAGAAAGATGGATAAAGTTCGTTGTTTGAAGAAGCCATTGGTTAGATAGAGTAAGTCAAAGGACGACTTGTGATGTAGAAAAGAACACGCCAGTGGAGGCCTCTCCATCAGACAACGGAGTCTGGAGGTGCTTGCCAGGTTAACTTCTGGTGTAAGGAGTTGGATTTGATAATGAGCAGGTAAAAAGAAAGACAGCCCACGTCCATGGAGAGATTAACTGAACTCAAAGGGCTGGAAGAAGAAAGAACTTTTGCAGATGTTTAAAGAAAGAGAAAAAAATAGAAAAGAAAAGAAAAGAAAAGAAAAAGCAATAGTGGATGAAAAGGACCAAAATGAGCTATTTACGTGTCACTTGTTGGTTTTCGTTTTGTTTGCTTGTATTTCAACCAGATTAAAAGCAAATCTATAAAATGAATATTGAATTTAAAACAATATTGTCCATAAATTTCATTTGACTTTAACCAAAATTAAAAAGAAATTATTACGTTTTGTTTTCTCTCTCTCTCTTTCTCTCTCTTTTTTTTGTTTTTGTCTAACTCAGAAAACATTCAGGAGATTAAATTTATATTTAATATAAAATATTATTTTCCCCAAATCTCTTACTGCCACATATTTACATATACATACATACATACATACATACATACTTCCGTACATACATTTACATACATACACACAACACAAGCTTTAGAAGAAAGTTTCTATTCAAAATAGATAGAAACTAAATTAATCTTTCACATCTTTAAGAAATTGAATATTTTGAAATAGGAACAACATTGTTCACAGTAGAAGAAATAGTGGGATTGAATTCATAAGACAGGCACCATTTTCTGATAATGGATTTGACAACAGAAGACAAGACATCAAAAAAAAAAAAAAAAAATTCATATTCTCAATTTCTTGAATACATTCCTGACAAATTAAATTTGCATGCTTGCACAGAGAATTAAAATTACTTCTGATACTTTAGAAAAGATAAACATACTTCTTTATTTTTCTGGTAAATAAATGAGACAGGGAAAAAAAAAGCTAAACATATGGACAGATCTGATAGTTCTAATGTATTAGGAAACCAAACATTACACAAAGCAACATATATATATATATATATATATATATATACATACATACATGAATATATATGCATATACATTTCTACGATGTTATAATTGTTGTTTACTATAGGCACAGTCTAAAATTTTTGGAGATGATTACATAAGTCTCAGCACATGATGGGTACATATTTTATTACCCCCAAAAGAATGAAAAGCAGAGTTAACTTCATCAGAATTTGAACTCAATGTAAAGTTCAAAGAAATGCTGCTAAATATCTTGTCCAACCTGCTAATGATTCTGCTAGCTTACCACCTTTACCTGCTACATCATAATAAAATATATTCCCGTTTAACACAATGCACTGAATACAATCTCTTTTGTTCATAAAATCACTTATATGTATATGTATGTATGTATATATATATATATTATATATATATATATAATATATATATATATATATTTATATAACAAATGCTGGGCCTCACAGAGACAATGGCGAAAGACTGAGACCTCTGAAGATATGCTGTGACTGTGAAGACCCAACAAATAAAGTGAGTTCATGGCTGTATCCTACACCAGCATCACACAACCGGCCCCAGCCCATTCAAAGTACTTTGGATCACAGGATGGCAACCTGCTGTGCTTGAGGAGATCTATTGAGTCAAGTGCATCAACATCAAAATAAAAATCAAATGGAATTGTAGTTGTGATACCCATGCTGGTGGCATGTAAAAAGCACCAACCGATTGTGGCCATTGCCAGCCTACTCTGGCCCCTATGCCGGTGGCATGTAAAAAGCACCCACTACACTCACAAAGTGGCTGGCATTAGGAAGGACATCCAGCTGTAGAACCACTGCCAGATCAGACTGGAGCCTGGTGCAGCCTCCTGGCTTCCCAGACCCCAGTCGAACTGTCCAACCCAAGCTAGCATGGAAAACAGACATTAAACAATGATGATGATATATAATATCATCTGGGTAATAAACTTATAGCATGCTTTACAAAGCTCCTATACGGGTATCAGATATTATATGCTATCATACAGCAGGAATTCTCCTTTTACTGGATATACATATGGAAATCCCAATCTTCCCTTGTTAGCCTGAGCAAGAATACTTTGCAAATCGAGAATCTGAGAAGCTCAAACAGAGCTCAATCTATACATTACCAACAATTTAAATGTAAAAACAAAATGTTGTCTTTCTTATCTAAATAGAGTGATGGGCATACCATAGAAACATAACCGGTAAAATTTAATGAAGTCTAGATCCAGATTGCCAAATTCTTTAGCTTATAATTGGCATTCATTTTTTGCTTGACTAAAAAGCAAACATGTCAATGGGCATACAAACAGCCAAATAACCTGGTTTTAAAATAACACAATATGAGATAATATATGCTTATATAATATAGTATGTACACTATACGATGTGATATAATACCTATGCTATACGCAGTTATATAGTACCTGGTATATGATGGAATAAACAGAGCAAATTTCACATGACACTATATGAATATATATAAGCTAACAGTGTGTATATATATATATATATATATATATATATATATATATATGTATGTGTGTATATATGTTTGTGTGTTTGCGTCCCCATAACTTAGCAGTTCAGCAAAAGAGACCAATATGATAAGTACTAGGCTTGCAAAGAATAAATCCTGGAGTCGATTTGCTCGACTAAAGGTGGTGCTCCAGCATAGCCACAGTCAAATGACTGAAACAAGTAAAAGAGTAAAGAGTATGGGATTATCAATCCAGGTAAAATACTTCATAAGCTCTCTGTTGGCACACCAGGATAACAATATTGTTTGGATTAGTGAAGAACTCCAAGTATTCTTATAGCAGGGTCCAAAGTTACGGTTCATCACATATATATATATATATATATATATATATATATATATCATATATTACATGATGCCATATAGTACAATTGTTGCATGAAGCAATATAGTTCATCTATGTAATAATATTGTATGTGTTATATGGTGTAATATTATGCCTATGTTATATGGTATAAGAAACAAGACATTTCAGAAATAACCAAGATTTTAACACACAAATCCCTTCAAGAAGTTTCTCAAAAACAATATATATATATATATATATATATATATATATTACAGCAAGTGCTGTTCCACATTTATATATACATCATGTATATATAAATCTAGTCTAATGTTGTTTCAAGTGTATATATTATCTTATAGCGATATATCGTTTTACGAATTAAAATACACTGTTTACACATAATTTTATTAGCAACATTGTTGGCATTATCAGTTGGGTTTTCAGGATTTACTAATGGCACATTCCCAGTAATAACAGGTGTTGATTTGTAGATTTGATTAAATGGTTTTGAATTCAGAGTTTACAACAGCCATGATATAATGTTCCTAAACAAGGCACATAACTCTGCTAACATCAGTCTGCCCGACTGACAGAGTAGGTCCCATTCCTACTTCAAGGTTTAGAGCAATGGTTTTCAACCGTTTCTTTGCCTATGGACCCCTTTGATTCCTATTTTATTCCACTGGACCTACAGAGCCATTGACTGTATATATAAAAAGAGATCCTATAAATATTATTAGGAATTGTATTTTTAAAAATTAAAATATTTTGTGTATTATAGAAGTATAATTGATTTATTGCACATAAATCCTAAGAGCAAAATCTTATATGGACTCTCAAAGGTCATATGGACTCCCAAAGGTCATATGGACTCCCAAAGATCATATGGACTCCCAAAGATCATATGGACTCCCAAAGGTCATATGGACTCCCAAAAGTCATATGGACTCCCAAGAGTCATATGGACTCCCAAAGGTCATATGGACGTCCCAAGGATCATATGGACTCCCAAAGGTCATATGGACCCCACAAAGGCTATATGGATCCCTGTTGAAAACCACTGGTTTAGAGTGATTAAGAGGAGGAGGATCCAGTAAAAGGAAATATCAAAAATAAATTGTTCCGTCAAAAAAATTTAATCCAGTTATTCTACCATGATAAATGAGTACAAGACACCAAAAACAGAAATAAAATTTCTTTCCATTTTTTTTTACCTAAGAGAAATCTCAACCAGGAGCAAAGCAACAACAGCAGATATTGGAAGTGAGAGAAGTCATGTGACTAATTATCATCATATACAATTAGTACCACCTAATACAAATTAGAAAAAAAAAAGAATTTTCAATGAATAATGATTTCACATTTTGGAACAAAGCCAGGAATTTTGGGGGAAGGGAGAATGTCGGTTACATCGATCCCAGTTACTCTATTGGTACTTATTTGACTGAACCCTGAAAAGATAAAAGGCAAAGTTAACCTTGGCAGTATTTGAACTCAGAAAGTGAAGATGAACAAAATGCCGATAAGCATTTTGCCTAGTGTGCTAATGATTCTGCCAACTTGCCACATTTTTTAATGAATAATGCTAATGAAAATAACTTGAAAATCTTAATGCATCTTCATGCGTCTGTGTGTGTGTGTGTGCATGTCTATATGCACATGTGTATGTGTGCGCATGCATTTGTATGTGTGTGTGTGTGTGTGTGTGCGTCTGTCTGTATGTGTGTGTCTGCTTGTCTGTATGTGTGTGTCTGTGTGTCTGTATGTGTGTGCGTCTGTCTGTATGTGTCCGTGTGCTTGTCTGTATGTGTCTGTCAGTCTGTAAGTATGTGCGTCTGTATGTATGTGTGTGTGCATGCGTATGCCTGTGTATGCATCTATGTGTATCTGTGTGTGCATGTGTATGTGTGTGTAATGCCTAAAAAAGGAGATAACCATATTGTGGAAAACTGAGACCAACCAACACACCCACCCATCACCACTTTAATTCCCACCCACCTGCCCACCCACTTGCCATTAAAAGAGATATGGTCTCTCCATCCTGCTGAGCGACACTCTACGCAGAAAGGAACCAGAGAGGAAACTTAGAACTGACCCATATTGCCATGCTAAAGAACACTCACCATTTTTAGCCATCTTCCAACAAAATTTATTCAAGATTATACAACTTCACTTGCCACTTCCACTTTCTGCTTCAAGGAATAACAAATATTCTAAAAGCGTTATTAAATGTTCCAATAAGAATCAACTAACCACCGGGACAAGATGAGTTAAAACAGGCTAACTTTACAGGATAAGACTTACACAATAAATACACACACACACACACACACATGCATAGTGCATAGTCTTGATTGCCAGAAGACAGCAACACTTATGTTCCTGACACCAAACAACATTAACTGGCCGAGTTAAATTACAAGACATCACAAACACATAACAATAACAAAACTGAGAGATTCTAAAGAGACAGTAGCGCTTATTGTCTTTTAACTAAAGATATCACAACAGCAAATGTTTCTCTGGTTTTTTATTTCAAGTTATCACGCCAGCCATTTAGTGCTTAACCGAGAACAAAAAAAAAAAAAGAAATAACCAAAAGAAAAAGAAAAAAGAAAGAAGGAAAGAAAGAAAGAAGAAATAGAAAAAAAAATTGCATCTCTCTCTCTCAAGTTATCTTTGTCTGGCAGAGGTTATTTAAGGAGAAATGTTTCCTCAAAATGGTTTCCATGAAAATCTTTTGGAGTTCTGTGACAAATGTGTTAAGAACTTATTTGATAAAAAAAAAAAATAAAACAGTAGGCATAGACATGGCTGTAGGGTTAAGAAGCTTGCTTTCCAACAATGTGGTTTCAGGGTCAGGTCACACAATGTGACACCTTGGGCAAGTGTGATCTATTATAGCTTCAGACCAACCAATATCAGCAAGAAGACTGATAGAAAAAGTACCAGGTGCTAAAAAAAAAAAAGAACTGGGGTTAATTCATTCGACTAAAAAAATCCTTCAAGATGGTGCTCCAGCATGGCCACAGTCTAATGACTGAAACAAATAAAAAAGATAAATGATATAGTAGAAGACACATGCCCAAGGTGCTGTGCAGTGGAATTGAACCTGAAGCTACATGATTGCAACCACACAGCTTTTCAACCACACAGCAAGCTTATGCATATTGCTTGTTAACCAACCAGGAAAAAAAAAATAGGAGTCACAGATCTATGACACATACACATATAGGCAGGATCATATACAACGTGCATGATACATATCAACACTTGACACAGATAATGAATCTATCACATTAAACATCAAATATGTTGATTAAATTTTAGAAATCAAGAACAATGTTTTGATGCAAACAAATTATCAAATTATTAAAATATTTAATGAAAAAAAGTTATTGATAAAAAAAATTATTAATATTGACGTAAGAATGGCTGTGTGGTAAGTAGCTTGCTTACCAACCACATGGTTCCAGGTTCAGTCTCACTGTGTGGCACCTTGGACAAGTGTCTTTTACTATAGCCTCGGGTCGACCAAAGCCTTGTGAGTGGATTTGGTAGACGGAAACTGAAAGAAGCCCGTTGTATATATGTATGTATATATATATATATATATATATATATATTATATATATATATATATAATATATATATATATATATATATATATATATATATATATGTATGTGTATATATATATATATGTATGTGTGTATGTTTGTGTGCCTGTGTTTGTTCCCCCCAACATCATTTGACAACCAATGCTGGTGTGTTTATATCCCCATCACTTAACAGTTCGGCAAAAGAGATCCAATAGAATAAGTACTAGGCTTACAAAGAATAAGTCCTGGGGTCGATTTGCTCGACTAAAGGCGGTGCTCCAGCATGGCCACAGTCAACTGACTGAAACAAGTAAAAGAAACGACAAAGGTAGAAGGAGCAGGAACATCAGCCACACTGTTTTAACAATTAACCTATTAGTCACGATTACAGAAAATGCACGCGCACACACACACACACACACACACATACTCAATAAACATTATAATTGAATTGATGATCAATATAACAACAAACAGAAGAGATAAAAGAAATGTCTCTAACGTTGAAAACTCATCAATAGCAAACATGATTCAGTATAAAGCAGAAGAAAATAATGTGGTGATAAAGTAACTAACAACGTAAGAAACAAAAGTCAAAAATAAATAGTATTAAAATGATAGGGTTCTCCTTCCTACCACAATAATAATAATAATAATAATAATGCCCTGATGCAGTACCAGACAGTGGCTCTCGTGGCTTCTGATCTTAACTGATTGGAAGTGTTATCATGTACATTGTTTTGTCTTGGTATAAAAGATGGGCTACAGCAAATATTCTGCTCAATACCACAGATTTGCTTGTCAGTTGTTTGACCTTAACCAGTTGAGCATGTCCCTTAGTGGCTGAGGATATGTGCATCTCTGATCATGAGCAGAAGTAGTGGGGGAGCATCATAGCCATGTGTTGAGAGGGATTCTTTGGGGTTTGAATAATTCACCTCTGGAAACATGGGTGTTTCGTTCAACATCTTTAAACAACCCTTATTCAGGGACCTTTTGAGCGTGATGGGTTACTTGACCAGAAGAAAATTCTAACTGGGCACGCTAATGATTCTGATGGCTTACCATCTTAACTAATAACAAAAAATAATAAGGAGAATGATTTCAAATTTTGGCACAAGGCTGGAAAAAATTCAGGGCAGGGATAAGTCTACTGCATCGACCCCAGTACTCAGCTGGTACTTATTTAATCAACTTTGGCAGAATTTGAACTCAGAACATAAGAAATGGACAAAATACAGCTAAGTATTTTTCCAGGCGTGCTAACGATTCTGTCAGCATGCCGCCACCTTAAATGATAATAAAAATAATAATAATAATAATAATAAAATAAATAAATAAATGTTATGAAATCAATAGAAGACCAAGATTTGGTTATCAGGAAAATTCTAGACAAAGAGATTGAAATCAATAACTTAGGCTAGCTGAATTACAGAACTGCCACAATTATTACCAAAAAAACAAAAGAGAGAGGGGGGGTAGGAAATGGTAACTAGCATATTGTTGGCAAGAAATTTTTAAAAAATACAAACCAATAATATTGGCATGAAAAAGAAGGGGGAAAAAAGACAGAAGAAAATTGGTCTAAGAAAAAAAAAAAGAGCTTTGAACTCATTGAAATGGATGGGCACTCAGAGGGGAAAGAAAATAAGTGAAATGATTCTCTACAAACGATAAAAGATTTCAAAAACAAAAGACAAATTAAGAGAAATAATATATGCATTATCATAGAGAATAAAATACTATTGGAAGTGGAAGGGGAGGCAATTCTCATATGAATACAGTATGGCTTCCAATCGGAGCAGCAGCAAAGAGGATCAACAAACAACAGCACAAGAAAAACATAGGCCAAGGCATGACTGCGTGGTTAAGACATTCACCTTGAAACCACACCAGTTCAGGTTCAGTCTCACCTTGGGCAAGAGTCTTTCAATATAACTGATCAATGCCTTGTGAGTGAACTTACTAGACGGAAACTATGTGGAAGCTCATCGAGTAGGTGTGTATAAATATAAATTAACCCTGTTTATATATCTGCTATACAGTTTACATGTGGTGGCGCAATGGCCCAGTGGTTAGGGCAGCGGACTCGCGGTTTCGATTCCCAGACCGGGCGTTGTGCGTGTTTATTGAGCAGAAACACCTAAGTTCCATGAGGCTCCGGCAGGGGGGGGGGCACCCCTGTTGTACTCTTTCGCCTCAACTTTCTCTCACTCTTCCTTCCTGTTCCTTGAGTAACGCTGCGATGGACTGGCGTTCCGTCCAGTTGGGGGGAACACATACACCATAGAAACCAGGAAACTGGGCCCATAAGCCTGGCTAGGCTTGAAAAGAGTGCAAAGAAAGAATATAGTTTACATATATATCATATCATGATACTGTGTGAACTGAGATCTTCGTTGAGAGGCCCCTGATACTAAATAAAGTGTTAACATATACAGTATTTAAATTAGTAGCTATAGTACTCTGTAGCTACCAGAAATGTTGAGTATATAAATCGATTGGCTGCTTGTTTCTCTGAGATTGGTCAAATTGATACAGATACCTCTGATGAGAGTCCAATAAGGCTTGAAAATAGATTAAGCAGTTCATTTTTTCCAATCAATGGAGAAACAGCTAAATTAGCCTTGTTTATATATCTACTATATAGGTTTTATATATTCTTTTATTATTATACCTTGTTGCACTCATTTGACTGTGGCCATGCTGGAGCACCACCTTAAAGGGTTTTAGTCAAAGAAATTGACCCCAGGACTTATTCTTTGTAAGCCTGGTACTTATTCTATCGGTTTCTTTTGCTGAACCAACATCAGTTATCAAGCGACGGCAGGAGACAAACACAGACATACATACACAAATAGATATATATATATATATAAAATTAAATAATGAGGGTAGAAATTAATATTATAAATTAATATTAATTTAAACCAGTGGCTAGCATACATAAAAATACTTTAAAAATGTCCGAGAATTATGAATTATATTACATATATAAATAAGAGCATATTAGAAATCTACCTTGGTGGCTATTCCTCTTATATATATTTATATATATATATATACATATATATATACAATACGTTTCTTTCAGTTTCAGTCTACCAAATACAGCCCAAGACTATAGAAAAAGACACTTGCCTAAAGTGCCACACAGTAGGACTGAACCCGGAACCATATGGTTGGGAAGCTAGCTTCTTATCACACAGCCACTCCTGTGCATATATATAAATACAGGTCAAGACAGTCTCGTAACTTGCCTGAAGACCCCATACACCTAGAGGCAAAACTGAGTAACAAGAGATTAACTTGACCAAAATATCAATATTATTAATCTCTACCATTAGTATCCAGTACTCTTTCTTCAGATAGTTAACACAAAATTAAGTAGTGAGTTTTTTTTTTTTTTTGTTTTTTTGTATCCCAATAATCAAACTTAAAAATTAGTACTGAGGTGGATTTCTTTAACTTAAACACCTCAAGGCTGCCCCCACAAGGCCGAATGACTGAAACAAGTAACGGAATAAAAAAACAGAAGACATTTACTGAGAAGAACAAGGCTATATTCCACTCTGCTGCATGTTAACCTATGTACACAGAAATAAAAATAAATCACTTTGTTATCATTGTTAAAAGGCAACCCATATTAAATTATTCCACCTCAAAAGTCAAATCAATCCCAGGTAACCAAAACACTTTTACGAAAAGAGCTGGAACTTAGTTACAATTACTTAGAGATAAAAATATCTAGAATAATACTAAATGCAATGGAGGTGATAGTAAATTAAAAGGAGCTATAATCACATACCCCCCTGAATAAGATACCAGGCTAATACATACAAAGAATACAGCAATGTTGGGAACAGCAGATAAATCTCTAACTACAGAGAAGTACTGTCTATTTATGTACAACAGTATGTTCTCAAATAACTATAAGCATGTAAAACAATCACATAACTATAATATATATATATCTATATATACATACTCAAGTACATCGTATAATCATAAAAAAATATTTATATATATAAACTGCTCTTCATACAATAAGCTTATGTAGCTCTGTTATATAAATATATATATATATATATTATAATAATAATGATAATAATAATAATTTGAATGTTGACTTTCAGAGCAATTTAGTACTGAAGTGAAAACAGTGCTAGAGAAAACTGATAGCTATGATAATAATTTGAACCTAGGGATGTAACTAAATACAAGGCATATTTTTGTTATGATAAACTACCAATCCTTCCAGCCACTGGCCTAATGATGCTGCTGATGATGATCCTTTCTATCATAGGCACAGGGCGTGAAATTTCGAAGGGAAAAGTAAGTCAATTACATCGACCCCAGTGCTTGACTGGTACTCGTTTTATGAACCCTGAAAAGATGAAAGGCAAAGTTGACCTCATTGGGATTCGAACCCAGAATGTACAGATGAAATGCAGCTGAGCATTTCGTCCAGTGTACTCTTTTACTTGTTTCAGTCATTTGACTGCTGTCATGCTGGAGCACCGCCTTTAGTCGAGCAAGTAAGCCTAGTACTTATTCTATCGGTCTCTTTTGCCGAACCGCTAAGTTCTAACATGACTGATGCTTAACTAAACTGAGCACATGTACTCTTTTACTTGTTTCAGTCATTTGATTGCAGCCATGCTGGAGCACCGCTTTTAGTCAAGCAAGTAAGCCTAGTGCTTATTCTATCGGTCTCTTTTGCCAAACCGCTAAGTTCTAACATGACTGATGCTTAACTAAACTGAGCACAGTAGTTCTGATACAGCATAACCACAACAGATATGATTGTGACTGTAATGCAATAATCAATTATTCAACGACGCTGAGAAAGATCAACTTACATATATAAATTTTTGAAAATATGTTCATTAGCCTTTTTAATATCAAACGGACCATGAAACATAAATAAAGAGCTAAGTTCAGCTCTAATTGGTCAGTATATATAGAGTTACAACTGAGTAAATTCACCTCAAATAGGTCTTTTTCAAAGAAGCAACCAGAGTGAAGAGAGGTGAGTATATATAAGCAGAAGGATGAAATGTTTGAATGTATGTAAGTATAAGTCTCTATGATTGAATGTATATATACTCTTTACTCTTTTACTTGTTTCAGTCATTTGACCGCGGCCATGCCGGAGCACCGCCTTTAGTCGAGGAAATCGACCCCCAGGACTTATTCTTTGTAAGCCTACCACTTATTCTATCAGTCTCTTTTGCCGAACCGCTAAGTTAGGGGGACGTAAACACACCAACATCATTTGTCAAGCGATGTTGGTAGGGACAAACACAAACACATATATACATATATACGACGGGCTTCTTTCAGTTTCTGTCTACCAAATCCACTCACAAGGCTTTGGTTGGCCCGAGGCTATAGTAGAAGACACTTGCCCAAGGTGCCACGCAGTGGGACTGAACACGGAACTATGTGGTTGGTAAGCAAGCTACTTACCACACAGCCCCTATATAAGTATGTGTGCATTTTATCTTGACGACCGGTGTTAGTTTGTTTACATCCTCATAACCTAATGGTTTGGTGAAAGAGACTGATAGTATAAGTGCCAGACTTTAAAAAAAAAATTTAATAAATACTGGAGGTTGATTTGTATTGATTTAACACTTTAAGGTAGTGCCCCAGCATGGCCACAGTTAATGACCAAAACCAGTTAAAACATAACTGATAGAACACACACAAGCAACTGTAACAACAATTCAACAGACACTACTGTTTTACACTTAGTTTTACATGACTGACCCTTCCCTTAGAATGACTAGACAAACCCCTATTATCATCATACACCAGATGCTGGTCGGGGTCAGTTCATCTGCTTTTCTTCCCTTCTTCCTACTTTAAGCTGCCCCCATCCCAACCCCTGACTTCACAATTCAAAACTACTTGGTTTACTTTGCTTTACAGTGAAAAATAGGGGTAAAAAGAAGAACAACAATAACAACAAGGAAAATAGAAAGGGGACAATAAAAGGGACAGCTTTTAAAGAGGGACACAGACATATTAGCAAGCTACAACTGTTATAGACTATTCCCTATTCCACAGCTGGATAAATTTATCTTTTTCAGTTGTCAAGCCCTCTTTTGTTGCTGGTGATTCTTTGGGATAGAAGCAGTAACCAGGTCATGTAATTTTGTGTTGGGATTATTCTCCAGAATACCATCTCCATCACCACCCTGCCCCACAAAAGCACACTGCCTCAGTATCATCACAAACGCCACCACTACCACCCGCACTATCATTATCACAATATCACCACCAACACCAGTGGAGCCATCACCAACACTGCATTATCACATCCGATATCAACACTACAATCATTACATGTTAGATGCTTTTCTTGATGGCATGGGTTAGATGGTATAAGGTCACTTAAGTGACTAGTTAGTAATAGCAGCGGAATCTTAAACTGCCATAACAAGAGGAAGGACACATTTGATAATGTAATCTAAAGAGAATGGTCAGGGCTTGGATGCATTTGACCATAGGGTTGACCTGTGGCTAAGCAACAACAACATATGATTACCACTGCCACCACCAACACATCAAGCATTACCAGCCAAATAAGGAGCCTTTTATGCAGTCATTCAACCTGCTAGAAATAGCAGGTAAACTGATATTCATGTGTTTAAATGTGTTAAGAGAATAAATATATTTTGTCTGAATTTGAAGTGAATAAATATATTTTGTGTACACATGGAAACATTGCTTCACTTTGTTTCAGAATGAAAATGTGATTACAAAATCCAAATGAATTATTTTTATGAACAAGATCCAAATAAAAATATAAGCATACACACAAAATATTACAGTAGTTGTACATTCCCAATCTTAATTTGATTAATTGTTTGGTCAATCAATCAAGCAAACAATTAGTTAATTGATTAAATGGTTAACTAACTGACTAATCATCATCATCATTTCATGTCTGATTTTCCTGTTGGCATGGGTTGGACAGTTTGACATGAGCTGATTATCTTATATGGTATCTAATATACCTTTATTCACCTCTGTTGCTCAAATGCATGCCATTGGCCACTTATTTCTCTTAGCTTATTTTCATTTATATATATATATATATATATAAAATTAATATGGGCATATATATATATATATATATATATAATATATATATATATATATATATATATATATATATATATAATATATATATATATATATATGAGTGGCTGTGTGGTAAGTAGCTTGCTAACCAATCACATGGTTCCGGGTTCAGTCCCACTGCGTGGCATCTGGGCAAGTGTCTTCTGCTATAGCCTCAGGCCGACCAAAGCCTTGTGAGTGGATTTGGTAGACGGAAACTCAAAGAAGCCTGTCGTATATATGTGTGTGTGTATATGTTTGTGTGTCTGTATTTGTCCCTCTGGCATTGCTTGACAACAGATGCTGGTGTGTTTACGTCCCCGTCACCTAGCGGTTCGGCAAAAGAGAACGATAGAATAAGTACTGGGCTTACAAAGAATAAGTCCCGGGGTCAATTTGCTCGACTAAAGGCGGTGCTCCAGCATGGCCGCAGTCAAATGACTGAAACAAGTAAGAAGAAAAAAAAAGAAAAAATATATATAAAGACAAGACGTGCTTTTATCTGTTTCTTCTCAAAGCTTGTTTTTCCAGCGTTCACCATTTCACATCGTCTTGACTTAACAGCCCTCACCGTTTGTTTTTACTGTTTTGTTCTTGCTGTCCTGTTTTTGTTACTACTTTCACCCTCCGCAAAAAAATCCCAAAATTTATTTAATTTGCTTTACGGGGAGGACTGTTTTAATGAAGTCGCGTCTTGTCCCTACCTTCGAAATACGGAGTAGATAAAACAGGGGACAATTGATGAAAGGAATATTCTTTATGTTGCATGTCTCATTTCTCTGGGGTTTTTTCCGTTGTTCAAAAGAAGTTTTTTTTCTATGTTTTTGTTTTGTATGTTCTTGTTTCTCATTGTCCTGTACCCATATATGCATGTATATATACATATATACGTAGGTATGTACATATATGTATGTATATATGCATCATGTAAAAAGCACCCACTACACTCACGGA
>NC_043006.1:49068611-49071111 GCF_006345805.1 Octopus sinensis
ATCATTATACATCAATAAGGAATTGGGGAGAGGGAGAGAGAGAGAGAGAGAGAGAGAGAGAGAGTGTGTGTGTATGTGTGTCCCAGATTTCTGCTACACAAAGAGAGGGAGGAAAACAAAGAGAGAGAGAGGTATGAGAGTAAAAGAAAGGAAAAAGAAAAAATTAAGAGGGGAGGAGGAGAAAAAAAAAAGCAAGAGGAAACTGAGTATCTTTTATCCTTTTCTTGTTTCAGTCATTAGACTGTGGCCATGCTGGGGCACTGCCTTGAAAAATGTTATTCAAATGAATTGACCACCATTACTTTCTTTCTTAGGCCAGGAACTTATTGTATCGGTCGCTTTTGCCAAAGCACTAAGTTATGGGGACGTAAACACACCAACAGCAGTTGTGAAAAAGTGGTGGGAAACAAACACAGACACAAAGACACACACATATACACACACGCAGAGGGGCTTCTTCCAGTTTCCATCTACCAAATCCGTGCACAAGGATTTTGTTGACCCAAGGCTATAGTAGAAGACACTTGACCAAGGTTTAACACATTGGGGTTGAACCCACAACCATATGGTTGGGAAGCCAAATTCTTATTATACCTGTCTCTCTCTTTTATTCTTTTACTTGCTTCAGTCATTTGATTGCAGCCATGCTGGAGCACCGCCTTTAGTCGAGCAAATTGACACCCAGGACTTGGTCTTTGGAAGACTAGTACTTGTTCTATCGGACTCTTTTGCCAAACCACTAAGTTACGGGGATGTAAACACACCAGCATCGGTTATCAAGCGATGTTGGTGGGGGGGGGGGGACAAACACAGACACACAAACATATACACACACACATACAAATATATGTGTGTATATATACAACGGGTTTCTTTCAGTTTCCGTCTACCAAATCCACTCACAAGACTTTGGTCGGCCCGAGGCTATAGTAGATGCCACGCAGCGGGAATGAACCCGGAACCATGTGGTTGGTAAGCAAGCTACTTACCACACAGCCACTCCTGTGCCTAATTAATGTGCAAATCTAAAAATTCGATTTTCTTTTAGTAAGCAAAAAAAAAAAAAAGACTAGAATCTCAATGAGAGACACTATGAAGTACAAGACTGCTTCCAGATCTGGGACAGTACTAATAATGCTGTTGTACATTCAGACATTCTACCAAAAAAAAGGGGGGGGGGCAGTCGACTAATTTGCCATAAAGTCATTAGCCAAACAAGCTCCAACCTTTTGATCACAGACGTGTTTTCTCCTCAAGCAGCTTTGTCTACTACAGGGACTTGGCTCTTTCAAACAGGATGGTCTCCAGCTACTGCCTCAAGTCAGGTGTTCCTACTTAACTCATCTTTCTCCTACTCTTCACTCATACTACATCCCTCTTCTCTCTCTCTCACTCTCTTTCTTTCTTTCTGTGTCTTTCTCTGTCTCTCTCTCTCTCTCTCTCTCTCTCTCTCTCTCTCTTTCACACACACACACTCACACAGTACATAGCTAGCGATGAGGAGAGTCCGCCCCCAGTTGACGCTTTTATGGGTTACCCGAGGCGGACTCTCATCGAAATCTGAAAGCTACGAAGATAATGCATGATTAATTCAAAACAATGTGAATAATTAAGCGCTACATTTGTCAGAGTAATCTGAATGCTAAAGGATTAAGCAAATAAATCTCATAGATTTTTCTGAAAGCAGTTTAGTGCCACATTCTAATAGCCCACACTCTATTAGCCAAACATTATTCTCAGTGTTAAAGTACACTCAACACCAGAAAGAAACAGACGCTGAGTCACCTTCGATGAAGTTTTAGATATGTTGGAGAAATCTGAAGCAGTCCCCTTCACTCTCCAACATCTTGCAGAAATCAGCAGATTAATTTCGTTGTCTTTGGTGTGGTTTACATTTGAAGCCATATACGAGAACAGATACCAGTGTGTGTCGAAAGATCTGGATTTCTTTTCTTTTAACATAATTTATTAGGCGCAGTAGAACAATATATAAACAATAACGCAATACATAAAAATACAACATAACAAAAAAAACAACAAAAAAACACCGTAATATCGCAATATGCCTTTCGTCATAATTAAGACTCATCGATCAGGGCTGAACTGGGGGCTAAGCAACGATAATAACAAACATGCACAAAATATATACACATCGCAACAATAACAAATACAATATACGTAATGGTTTGATAAGATTCATTTTGTTTTGTTTGCGTTACATGCAAAAAAATAATAATAATAATAATAATAATAGATAAATAAAACACGAAACATTAAAAAAAACAAGCTCAGCTAAGAAACCATACAATTTCTTAGCGTCGTCGGTAAAAGAAGCGAGAAGCGAGTCAATGCCCGAATGCTTTCAAGAAATTTTTAGTAACTAACAGATAACAGCAGCAATGCGCGCGCGCGTGTGTGTACACATATATATACATATACATACATACATACATACATACACATACATACGTACATATACTCTTTTACTTGTTTCAGTCAT